>NC_136497.1:74332533-74497533 GCF_053919585.1 Euprymna scolopes
CACACATTTTTCCGATTCCAATACTGATTCGGATACTCGAAAAAGTTCCGCTTTTTTCGATTCCCAAATTCCGATTCCGATTAATCGTCATAACACACATATAAATACTACTATAATTTTTTTTTTGTGTGTGTGTGTGTGTGTGTATTGATATTCATATTAAACCCCTTTTTTCTACTTACTTAAATAAAAAAATATCTTTGTTATATATGGCCGGGGAATTGCATTCCTCTGCAAAAGATCTAGCTAATTTGCATATTCTTTTAAACGTTCATTTTAATTAATTCTCTATTAGTTTTTTCGGTTTTCTTATAGGATGATCATCTTTAGTTAACTATTACGTGTAATTATATTCATGCAGATATTCTACATGATTTATACTTGCTTAATATGTATGCATAATATGTATGCGTATATTTGTTTAAAAAATATTGCCTACTAAAATCCTCTGACAGTGTTTGGTCTGTGTGTGTGCAGTGTGCAGTCAGCACCAACCCTATTCAGGGTTTAACCGGCTTCCTCCGAAGGAGGAAGTTTCATGGGAGTATGAACTTCACAAGCGGTCCCCAGTCGCATGTATATCCCCGTTAGGGGAGATGACGGCGTTAGGTTTTTGCAACTTTTTGCAGGGAAGTGTCGCCCATTTTAGTAATGACCAGGCTCAACGTTGCTTGATTTCGGTGATTTGCCGCGAACCGGTGTGTCAACGTGATTATGCCGTATATAGTGTTTGGTTTACAGACATAAAACTTAATATATAGGGTAGCTTACCATAAACTAACGAAAGATGGCGAGATGACCTTGGATCGTGATTACACAAGGGTAAAAAGATTAAAAAAAACGCTAGTTGTTATGCAATGCTATTGTAATCCAGTGATATTTTCTTATTTACACGTCTTTTACGTTTCCTTTCCTTTTCTGAACTTGAGTTAATCTCTTATTTTAGCCAAATATGTCACACGCATATTTTTCTATCCGGGCAACACCAGGAGACCTTGCAAATGGTCTATAAGGAGGTGGAGTTTTTTTTGTTTTTTTTTATAATTGAAATATCATTGAAAGCTGATTCGGCTAATAATGGAATAAATACAACAGCAATAACAACAAAGAAACATTGATGTTCGAATATTCATAACGAACATTTTTTAACACTTTAGCCTCATTAGATTGCATTTATTATTTGAATTTCTCACACAATTCCTACATTTTAGTGTGAACATCGTAAGTCTCTCGCCTCGCCTTTATTTCTTTTCTTTTTTTAAATCAACAATGTGCAATTAAAATTCCATTGCATAAACTCCCTTTGTCAGAAATCAACTTAAAGCTCATTATTTCTCCCCACCCCACAGAACTTTTTATTCAAATTCTTAGCCAAATAATATAAGCATAATAATGTAAGTAATGTCATATACATTTTTATTCTTTTCCTTATTCTTCTAAATCTATAATTACAGTTACAACTCTCAGCCTCCGTGGAAAATTCTAGAATCATTTCGCATTAAGTAAATTTCTCATTCTTTGCCTTTGATCAAAAATGTTTTATTTTTCAAGAAATTATCCCCAAATAAAAAAAAAAAACAAAAACAATACCACAAAAATGGCAGAGCCTTCTCTTAATAATGACCGTCTAAATTTTTTAATTATTTTATTAAGTTTAATTTCACACAGCTGTAAATTTCTAAATATGTATCAATCATGAAATAATTCCATTAAATCCTACACTTTTCGTTTTCAGCTCGCTTCTTTTTTCTTCCAGGAAAATTGTTCAATTTGTGGTTTTGTTTCTTGATAATTTTCATCAAATAATGTCTTCACATAAAATTATTCATTACAAACTAAAAAATAAGACCCGAACAAACACATTAAAAAATAAAAATGGCAGACGGATTATTTGCAATTGAATTTATGAATTATTTGATAGAATGCCTGTTTTAATTTTTTATAAAAAATAATCCTCATAAAATAGTTGGCTATCAATCAATTTCCACTTTATTAGTCTAACTCAGTTCATGTTTATTTCTTTCTCTCTCTCTCTCTCTCTCTCTCTCTCTCTCGCTCTCTCTCTCTCTATATATATATTTATCTATCTCTCTATCTATCTATCTCTATCTATATATCTATTTCTCTCTCTCTCTCATTCTACATAATATATATACATATATATATATACATATATGTATATATATATATATATATATATATATATATATATATATATGTATATATATATATATATATATATAATTTTATGCAAGGTACAAAATTCCATTATTGCAACCATGACCGGAAGACCAGTTTCGATGCTCATGATTAAACGTTGGAAATGAAAAAAAGAAAATAAATAAATAAGGGGGAAGGCCAGCTGACTGGTTTCGCTCTCATTTTTCGTAAGCTGGATCGAGGGATTTCTGTTTTTATTAATAAAATCGAGTGATTCTTGACAGTATCTGTTTCCGAAAATTGGAAGAGAAGCTGCGTATACTTCTAACATGTTTCCATTACGCCATGTAAAATTTTATCCAGCAAAGTCACTAAACCCAACTATTCGAACTAATCATCTAAATTAATTCATGAATCTTCTGGCAAAATATTTAATAATTAGTAAATTTATTAATTCTAATTTGTGTATAAAATTTTCGGATTTTAATCATGTCAAATCACAGTTAATTTCCTTATGACGGATTGATTGTTGCTATTTCTTCTGATGGCATAATAGATTCACTGATTGATATAATAATTAATTGATTGATTTTGCGTTGCGAAACAGATACTGTCAAGAATTGTAAATTTCAACTGAATTAAAGGAATAAGATATAAGATGGTCAACATCATGAATTTTACAATATAGCTTTTTGTCATTTATTCTCTTTCTCTCTCTCTCTCTCTCTCTCTCTCTCTCTCTCTCTCCCTCCCTCTTTGTGTGTGTGTGTGTGTGCAAATAATTAGTAATTATACATAAATAATTAATAATAGTAAGTATTTTTTAATATCCACAGACAGTTTTATATCAATCAATATTGATCAGTTGTGCAACATACAATTTTACTCCAAGCAATAGGATTTGGACCCCTAAAGTCACCATTGACTTCTATCTTATGCCTTTGATCCCCAATCAGTGAGACAATTATTCAACGAAGAAAGGGAACTATTTCTTTTATTCATTTAATGAACATGTTATGTTTTTATTTATCAGGTTTTTTATTTATTTATTTTTTTAATTTTCTTACTTTGAAGATTGTAACGTTGGGTATGGTAGCCAAACCATCTGCCAACATTGCCCTGCTTTTTATTGAAACCAACCGAGAGCCCATTTTAGTATCCTCGTTGTTCCCTTAAGTGCAATTGTATGGATCTCTTTTGCACTTGGGTAACCAGGAATATTAGTTAGGTAGGACATCAGGTTCTTCTTCATAAGCCCTGTGGCACCTATAACTGGTATGGTTGATATTTCTCTAAGATTCCAGTTTTTTTTTCATTATAATACATGACACCTTGATATTTGACCTGTTTCTCCCTATCAGCTCTGTTCAAACCGCCATGATTAGGGACACTCACTTCAACCAAGGTTGCCATTCTCTCTCTGACTTATTCAATATAAGTATATTAGGTTTGAGAACAGCATTTTCAAGGTAAGTGGCTATAGGGATTACATGGTCGTAATGTCTGGTATATAAGTCATTTCCAACTGTTTTTTCTGGTTGATGTTCACAGGATTTGCTGCTTTTTATGAGAATAGATAATGATGTGAATATATGAACTATCATAAGTTCTAAAAGTATATCTTAAAGTATTTACGTCTGTGGAGACTTCAATGTTCACAATGTGTAATGGTCAGACAGATGATGAGCGGAGGTTGCATCACGATTCTTCCATTGCTTATGACTTCACTCAGATTGTTCAGGAACCCACCCGTATGCCTGACACTGATGGTCAATATGCAAGTCTCCTAGACCTTTTTCTCAAAACTTCCCCTGAGCTATGTTCGTCTTCTGTTCTGTCTCCACTGGGATGTTCAGACCACTCGGTTGTCTCTGTTAAGATAAAAACACAATGTAATAAGTCCTCTGACATACCTTTCCCTTGTACAGTATATCGATACTCTATGGCTGACTGGGATAGCTTTCGCACATTTCTATCAAGTCTATACCTTCGATACATGTTTAAAAAGAATGTGTCCTCTATAGTATCAGACCTGACTGAATGGTTAATTGTAAGTATAGACCGATTCATACTCTCCAAAAAATTCCAACAAAAACCTAACAGCAAGCCGTGATTCTCTCCAGAATGTGCTGCTGTAATTGCGCACAGAAATCACTATTTCCATGCTTCCAATGTAATAGATGTACTGATACTAAAGCTGCTTTCAAAACTGCCAGCAACCACTGTAAAAAAGTAATAAAGAACGTTAGAGTGTTGTATGCTCAGTCCATCAAGTCCAAAGTAGCTGAGCAGCAGCTTGGTTCCCACCAATTTTGGTAAATAACAAACAGGGTCCTGAATAGAAGTATGTGCTCTAGCCCAACCATCGTCAATAGACCTGAAGTAATCTCGTCAGCATCGGGCAAAGCCAAACTTTTTGCAAAAAACTTTGCAGCTAATTCTACTCTATGCGATCAGGGTCGCCAACCCCCTGCATTTCCTCCTGTGTCTGAAAACACACTATGCGACATACAAATATCTGTGTGTGATGTCCCCAAGCTAATCAAAAACCTTGATTCCAGTAAAGCAACTGGCCCTGACGGCATTCCTATTATAGTGCTCAAAAAGCTTCAAGCAGAACAAGCTCCCATACTTACAAAGCTATTTAAGTGTTGTCTTAGGGAAAATTGCTTCCCAACACCCTGGAAAATCTCATCAGTATTAAAAGATTCAGGTGATCGCTCATCTCCCCATCAATACAGATCAACCAGTCATGCGTAAGTTGTTAGAATGTGTGTTACCCACCTCAGCAAAAATAGCCTCCCCAGTAACATGCAAAATGGTTTCCGTTCTGCTAGATCTACAGCTGATGTGTTAACAGTTATATCTCATAGGATTAGCAAATTTCTCGATGGAGGCTTCCTTTCTAAAGCAATAGCCCTTGACATATCAAAGGCTTTTGATAGGGTGTGGCATAAATGTCTACTCCACAAAATCTCCAGCTACGGTATAGCTGGAAACATGTTTTCAATTATTAAATTATTTCTCTCTGACAGGTTCATAATGGTAGTGGTTGATGGGCAAAAATCTGAAGCTCACTGAATTAATGCTGGAGTCCCTCAGGGATCCATCCAGGGCCCAACTCTCTTTCTGATCTACATCAATAATCTCCCAAATAACATTCTAAGATCATTTGTAGACATTTATGTTGACGACACTACCATCTATGGCAAAACTTAAAAGGCCATAAACGACCAAGTTCTCTCTGATTCTCTCTCCTCTGATCTTAAGTATGTGGTGCAATGGAGAAACAGGTGGCTGGTTACTTTTAATGTATCTAAAGCCAAACTTCTATCTTTCCATCATCAATGCTCTGATCCCCGTCTGACATAAATTGAAATGAATGGATCTCATCTTGAAGAGGCTCCATGTTTTGAAAAACTTCTGGGCTTGACCTTTATTCCTGAACTGAGAATGAACACATACATCAAATCCATTGCCAGGGCTGCTGGAAAAATGGTCTGATCGTTCTACCGTTCCAGTAGATATCTCACTGGTGATGCAATTCTCTACATGTATAAGAGTCAAGTGCGTCCAAGGATGGAGTACTGTTGCCACATCTGGGCAGGAGTTGCTAGAAGCAGCTTATCCTGCCTTAACATTTATATAAAGTGTAAATATCATTCAAGAAGGCCGACAGTAATCAAGTGATTTTAACATTACGATATGCGCACGTGGATTTAATTATATATATATATATATATATATATATATATATATATATATATATATATATATATATATATATATATATGAGGGGTGTGTGTGTATATCTTTTTATTTAGTAAAAACATGGATATTTCTTTAGAAATCCAGCTTCCTTGGACGTGTAGTTTAGAAAGGGGTTCGAAACTATTTTTCCAGATTGTACCAGATTACGATCTAAACTTCGTCCTGAAGAAGATGCATAGTGAAAGGAACTGAAACATGTATGAGCTTATGTAGTTGATAATCTTTGGATAAACGAAGGAATATATTCTAGAATACTGCTCTACTTTTATTAAGCACGAAGCACCACAGTTTCATTGGATTAACATCCATGAAACTATATATATATATAGAGAGAGATATAGATATAGATATAGATATATATAGTCATCCACATACAGTACTGTTTCGCTGTTTCACAGTTCATCAGTGCAGCTAGACAGGCAACTACCTCAGGCCAGGATTGAAACGTTTCAAATGCAAAAGTCAAGTTTCTTCAGCTGTGCTCTAAAGAGAAACATTCATTTCGAACGAGCCCCTATCTTATCAAAGTACCTAGTGTAGATTTTATATGTCACGCATTTCGACTTGTGTGGTAATAAAACTTATCAAACGCCCTTGTGGTGTAACATTCGCCAAAATGCGCGTTTTATTTTCATCGGATTATTTCGATTATCGATACTTATCAAAGACATTCCGATTGAAACCCTATCTGAGAACACTGGCAAACACATAAAATACCTTTGTGTGAAATTTCATAAAAATCGACATAGCCGATTTCGAGTCCATAGCGAACGAACTCACAGACTCATAAAGTTCCTTATATATATATATATATATATATATATATATATATATATATATATATATATATATATATATATACACGGTCCTGGTCAAAATCATAAGACCAGCGAACGAACATCCTATAATTTTATTATACCATATTTCTTCAAACTGAAACATAATTATCAAAGTATACTAACGCAGATAGAGATGAAAAATCTTTATTAAAGTTTGTGCCTATTTCCATTCTATGGAAGCTAGGCGCGAACGCAGACCCCACAATTTTATTATACCATCCCTATTTAAGTTAAAACATACTTATGAAAGTATTCTTATGTACATCTATATCAAAAACACTTGCAAACGATCTTTTTATTTTTAAATTTTTTATTCCCATACTTTGTGGACCAGGCGCGAACCGCAGACCCCACAATTTTAATGAACCACCTTTCTGCCAGATCAAACATACCCATTCCTGTGTCTCGATACATCTTCTATCATTATATGTAATCAGTTTTTTAAAATAGTCAACCATATAGGAGCCTATTCGTAACCAGACACACACACACACATTCAGCTTTATATCATATATATATATATATATATATATATATATATATATATATATATATATATATATATATATAATGCATATCTATAAATTCTGTAGAAGAGAAATGCTCATTTTTAATGAAAAGTAAAGCAATAAATGCTATGTTAATATTCTGATTCAAACGAAAACAAAACTTTTTAATATTTAAAACATGAATATCGATAATAACAATAAAGTCCCAAATACCGCTCATAAATTATCTGCAATTTATTAACAAAGAAAGAAACCATGCTTTGAAATGTCTTCTCACATTTTTAATCAGCTTTCGTGAAACAACAGCTATTTACACAAATTTATGAACGCATAAAAGACATAACATTTCTCTTCACCGAAAATCGAAAAGTGATACAAACAAATCCGTCAAAAACAAAAATGATTTAAAATAAATAATCATATTATCCATTAATAAATTGGTTCCAAAACAAAAATGTTTTTGAATAATCATAATTAACTGGAACGGATGATTTTCGTTCGTCTGAGAATCCAAGAAACATCCTTTTCTTTTTTAATGAAGACCTGACATCTGTAACCAAAATAATGCCATATTTCTCAAACGTATGACGGCATTTACGCTTCTGAATTTTTTTTTATATTCGGTTGATTCTTTATAGCATTGTATCGATTCTTCAGACTACTGCTCTCATTTGGAGTGCTATTTTTACAACGGTTCGGTTCATGTAACCTTTGACCTTCTTCAGGTGTATCATATCGAACTCGGGAATCATTCTGTCACACTTGGGAATTTTTCTGTTGAAGTTATGGCAACGACATGTGGCATAGGGGAAAAGTACTTGGAAAAATTCAGTTATAAAGTCACACTATTCTTGAGATTGAAGCTTCAATCCTCAGTGTGGGCGACACTCAAAATACAATTGCGAATTATTTAAGGCTTCTCCCCAGACATGACTCACAGGACAAAAGCACGCTACGTTCTATTCAAAATTCTGTGCAGATTCCGGTGTTCGACAGAAAGATTCCCAAGTTGGACAAGGATGGAGTACTGTTGCCACATCTGGGCAGGAGCTCCTAGAAAGGACTTATCCTGCCTTGATAGAGTTCAAAATAGACTTCGTAGCCTTGTAGGGGATGTCCTTTTCTCTTCCCTGCAACATCTTTCTCACAGAAGAGATGTTGCGAGTTTGTCTCTACTTTATCGTTATTTTCATGGCAAGTGCTCGGCTGAGCTCCATTTTATGGTCCCCTCTCGCCAAACTTTCACAAGAAACACCTGTCTAGCAGAAAACACTATCACTAATTTCCCCCACTCTTTATCTGTGCCTAAACCTAAACGTAGATTCCATGAACAAAGCTTCTTTCTTAGAACTGCACGCCTATGAAATTGTCTTCCGTTTTTTTGCTTTCCAGCTGACTACAATATGGTTGTCTTCAAGTCTAACGTAAACAAGTTTTTGATGAGCCGTTCCATATAAGTTAACAAATTTACCGAATTTCCATTACTAACTATTACTATATTGTCCAATTTCTACTGTACACTCTTTAACCCTTATTCTCGAGTGGCCTCTTGGCCTGGATAATTGGTGATGCCTATGTAAAAAAAAGGTACATCTAAAGAAGGTCGGGTGTTTCATTGACTGAAACGTTGTGAAAATAGCACAAAGTGAGAACCGTAGTCCGAAGAATCCAAATAATCCATTTTTGCTGCTTAAGCAGTATAAGGACCGTGCTATTGTCTGAAACATCCAGATGGTTTACAGAAAATGCCGGAATATGTTGAAACGCTGAGCGTCTTAACCCTAATACAAAAACCATAAAAACATTCGTTTGCTATCATTGTTTTATTATATGAAAAAATCTAAATTCTTATTAAGATAATCATAAACAAAAAAATCAAAAACATCATAAAAAAATCATAAAGTATCACAAAAATGAAAAAAGGAATCATAAAAATCAACATTTTTTTGTTATTCAACAACAAATATTTATTCATAAAACGTGCCTTCTAATGAATGTTTTACTTTCTTGAATTGAATTTTAATTTTCTAAAATTTCATAAAAATTGTTCAATAATTCTTCAAAAATACAGTGTATCAATAAAGTGAGTACACTCCTCATATTTTTGCAGATAGTTAAGATATGGTTACATCGTAAGTTATTTTTGGTGGACAATAAATAAACCCTGTTATATAAGCTGTACACAGACTACTTTTCATTGTGTGAACGTGTCGTTTTTTTAGTGTTGTCTCATGAAGAGATATTCTTAAATATCTACAGAAATGTGAGGGTGTACTCACTTTTGTGATACACGGTATTGTTTAATTTTATCAATTACTTCTTCGTTCAGTTTGCTTCATAGTAAAGGAAGTAATGCATTTTTCATTAAAAAAATTCTCAAAATATTACAAAATTTTCGTTTGCCATCTTCCGCCATTTTCCGTAAACAGCCTAGATGATTCCGACAATAGCATGATTATTATACTGCGTACGTACCTATTTTATAAAAGGTTCAGATATCGGATACCCTGCAAGGACAAAACGCTTAAATACAAGCGGCACTGACCAATGAAGGTAAGTGCCCAGAAATTGATATTGATTATTTTATTCTTATTTGAGTCCACTTCCTCTGACACTTCGTACCTTTCTTTTATGTCTCCCTCACTTTTTGTTTTTCTTTCTTTCTTACCCCGTCATTTAAAAAAGTACGTTTCTTCATTTATTCAAACACATACACTATAAGTTTCATTGCAAGCATAGCCCTTGTCCAACCCTCTAACTTGTCATTCGTGTTGTAGTTCATTTGCTTTTTCTGCTTTTTGCTTTCAATCGAAATTGAAATATTTGCTTGCCTATCCGTCTGTACATTCGCTTTCTCTATCTCCTACCACTCCCTCTCCCACCTTCTCTCTTTCTACCGTTCTTTTGCTGTGTCTTGTCTGTTTGTTGGTCTTTGTTCAAATGTCCAAGCAGTATTACCCTGGGGGTTTAACTGACCTTCATCAACAATGAACGGCAGAAAGTGGATCAGCACTACAATGGCCATTCTTGCAAAAACAATTTTAAAGGAAACATTCTTAGCTGACGAGTAAAAGCAAAGGTCATACATTTCATAATAACCTAATGCACATAGCATGATTTCAGGCAGGAACAAAAAATAAATAAAGCCAAAGAAAATGCAGACGAAGAGAGAAAAATTATTTGAGAGTTGAAAGAGAAAGTAAAAATATCCCCCCAACCAAAATCAGAAGTGAATCTAAAAGCAGACGAAGCAAAAACAAAATGCATAATAGATAATATGGAGGAGTAAGAAATATAAATATGCGTCTTTGAAAAGAAAAAATTTAAAAATCTATGTTATATTTATTGTTATGATATGGTGCAGCGAACAAAGTATTATGCTATGTATACCATAATACTTTCATGCAATCATTTTTAACTTAAACTTGGAATATCATCCGTGGAGTACATATAAGAATATTGGTATTTGTAAAAAAAACTTTATAATAGTTATTTTTGTAAAAATAAATTACCGTTTTAAAAAAACATTCCTACCTTACTAGCGATCACCCTATATTAAACGTGAAAGTACAAAGAATTACATAAAATGTGAATATCAATGTTTAAATAAAACATTTTACATAAAAAAGTGAAAGTGAAAGTGAAAGTGAAAGTAAAAGATATATTGTATTTTTACACTGAGTGTAAAAATAAAGGCAAAATTAAATGTATTAGATAAACTAGGAAAGCAAAATTGAAAAAAAAAAGTACATAACTAGGATCGTTCTAAAAGTAATTTCTCCTATTTTTTTTTAACTAAACAATTCGAATAGTTACGAAGACGGGAGTGGTACCATTAAAACAAACTACTTTTTGTACTCCAGAATTTACTTTTTGCATAGTCACCACTAATTCCAGTACACTTTTTCTAGGAATTCAATGACGCACCTCTGCTTCTGACGGACGTTTATGACATGAGTTTCTTTCTTAAAGTTTCATCCCGTCAATATCTACAATAGAGAGATGAATCTTTCATGTCATGAATGTATGAGTTCAGGAATCATATCAACTTGCAATCCCCCCCCTGATCCATTCCAGCATTACTTTTGTACATTTTAAGTAGATCAAAAACATAAAGTATTCGAGTGGCGATCGGACAGACCAGAATATTCTTACATAAAAATAATGTTTACTGGTATCTTAGACTATAAATCGATATTTAACGGTATTTTTATGCTAACAAAGCATACACCGTTTTCGTTTTTTTTTTAATTCTATATTTCCATGGGGAATTAAGTTTAGTTGTAGTGTTAATTGAAGGGCATGTGTGTTTTTATTCATAACAAGTGCTTATTTCGGACAACTGAGAATTTATCTATTCCATTGCACTTACACTTGTATAGCTTTTCTCCTTGATAAGTGATGACCCATCAGCATAACAAAAACAAACAGACTTACATAATACTTACTCACATCGGTACTGGTGTGTGCTTTATGTAGAGCAAGGAAGTCTGATCCGTACAAAGGGGAAAAATGTATTGGCGAAAAATAGAAGAAAGAATTAGGGTAAAAAAATGAAAATAATGCAGAGAAAAGAATTAGAAATCCATGGATGTTCTGGGCTACTCCATCAGACATTAAATGTCTGGTCGGCTTTTGATAGAATGATCCTGCCCTTTATCACGAGAGAGAGAGAGAGAGGGGAGAGGGGGAGTAGAGAGAGAGAGAGAGAGAGAGAGACAGAGAAGGGGGAGAGGGGGGTTACTTGAAAAAGTTGGAATCGTCTGGAAAAGACAACTCTTTTCTTGGAAAGTTGTTGGGATTCTATGCTTTATCTCCTGGGGAATGGAATATCACTAACATAATTCATGCTGCCATTTTGAAATATCTTCAGACCGGGCCGACAATCTCTGTTTTTTTTTTTTTTTTTTTTTTTTTTTTTTTTTTTTTATTCAGGAATTTTATTGGAATAGTAGCAGATGAGAAACGATTTTTTCTTTTTTTTATATATTTATTCGCTTTTTTTGTTATTTATTTACTTTTTCAAGATTTCATAGATCTAGTTAGACAAATTCTTGTTTTTGGTACCGATTTACCCAAAAAATTAACCGTAGCAAATAACATGATACAACGATAATATATGAAAATCGACTAGAAAGAAAATTTGATTTGTCAGCTTAATTTTATTTGAATTTGACTGTTAAAAGTCTACAATATATGATCTTATATGTTAGATTTCTTAAAGAATTGCAAATTCTAACAAAGGGGATTTATCTATGCAAGTTTAATGCAAAAATGTGGTTTATTACTTTTAACATCTCTAAAAAGAAGCTTCTTTAATTCCAACTTGTGTTACTAGATCAGGCTGCTTGAAGAAATCGACTGTCTGACTTAAATGCATCAAGCATCAATGTAATTCTCTTTCATTTCCTTTTGCAAAACTCAATCATGTTCTGCAAAGCCAAAAAAACAAAAACAATTTTCTGTACAAAACAACTAAAATTAAGCACCATGAATAAATATTTGAAGATACAGTAGAACCCCGGAATACTGTGGCCCTAGGATACGTTTTTATCAGGTTACGATATGGAATACAATGTTTTTTCCAGTCCCTGGTTACGGTATTTGCCTCGCCTTACGGTGTTGTTTATAATGTTATTTGATTATATACATGTGCATTATATACTGTACTGTATTTTATTACTACTTTTTAATAGTGTATTCCGGGTTTCTACTGTATAAAGTACTTGAAGCATGAAACACTTTTGCCAAAGTATTTAAACTTAAAAAAGGTTGATATTTTTAAAACAAAACAACCAAACCAAACACTATGAATAAATATTTGAAGATATAAACACCTGTCAGCATAAAAACTTTTTTCTCCAAAATTACCAAAGTCGGTATTAAATAATCTGAAAATGGTTTATATCCGTAAAACAAAAGAACCAAACAAAATGTCTTATTTTAAACGCTCTGTTTGGATCTTTTGTTGAAGAGTCTTACCTTGAAGAACGCTCTAATTCTAATAAAATTCTAAGATTGACTTTCATATCAAAACAAGTGGATCAGTGTTTTTTTCTTTCTCAATTCTCGATTATAAAGACCAAAAGCCTCTTAAGGATAAGGTTCAATGAAATATAATGATTGTCAATTAAAAATGAAGAACCTCATGAGAGAACTGAAATTGATTTTTTAATGGAAATCTCTCGAGACAAAGCATGAAGCCATTTGATGACAGGAGCTAGCAAGAACGAAAGATGATTATTGCAAAGACAGGGGATACCTATTGACCGTAGTCTTGAAAAGACCAAGGCTGTAGGTAGAAGGAAAACAGTTAGGAGGAAGAGAGGTCCACAACCTTGTAGTCCTTGGAAAGAAGCTACTGGAATAGGAAGCTGTATTACAATGAGGCATTAAAACAACAATTGTGAGGAACACATGTCACAATAGTATATATAGAAAAGACTGAGACTAGCAACATCACATCTGTGAGAGAGAGGTTGCAGTGAAGAGGTAAGTGTGGGGGCCAATCAAATTACAGATACGTTTCTGCAATTTGTCAAGAATCTTCAAATGTGACACAGATTTACCAGCCCAAATATGATGGCAGTATTCCATACATGGTCTGATAATAGATTTTGTGTATAGTTTCGGGTTTGATAGTGTTTTGAGCGATAAAGAGAACGGGTTTTACAAGAACCCAAAAAGAAAATATATGAACTCCGAGAAAGATTTGATGAGAAAGGAAGACCAAGAAGTTTTAGAGTTAATTTCTCATTGAGAGCAAAGCCATCCATAAGAATCTTAAGAAGAAAAGGGACACGCCTGTAATTGAAGGACAATTGCTGGGTCTTAACAGGTTTAAACAAAACAAACCATTTATTACCTCCAATCCATAATAGCACCTCTTCTAGATCAACGGCATATTTCAGCGGATCCGAGAAAGATGGGCAAGAAGAAATACCAGAATAGAGGATGGTGTCATCAGCTTAAATGTTAATTTTCTGAATATTCCCAAGTAGGTCATTTATACAAAGAAGAAACAGTGTCGGACCTAGAATAGGGCCCTAAGGAACACCGGCATTGAGAGGAAAAGAAAATGAAGAAGCTCCATTAAGAGTTACTTGCAAGCTTCGATCATAAAGAAAAGGCCTTACAATGTCAAGAACTTTACCATCAATACCATAACTGAACATCACCAAAAGAGGCCCAGACTTTCCAGAAAATGAAAATGCCTGCTGTTGACCAACCTCTCAAAAATTTTGCTAATAACAGAGAGAAAATGAACAGGATAATATTACAGATCGATTAATAAGATGAACTAAGTTTGATTATTTATGAAGACGGTTTTTTTAAAAAGTCTGTTGAGATTAGAACTTTGTAATTTTCAGAGAAGCAGTCTTATGTTAATACATTCTTCAGATGAGAAGTTTTCAGGAAATTTTTAATGAGATGTTAAAATATTAGGTTGGTGCAAAAATAATGTCGTTTTTTTTGATGCTCAACTTCAAAAGCTCATAACTCTTTTCATAATAAACTTTATTCATCAAAATAAGAATTATTAGAACCGACACATTTTTGTCAACGAGAAACAAGTTTATTCATCCCATTAGGATAGAAATTTGGAGTTCTGAAAGCGATGAAGTTATTGAAGGCCGATTTGGCATCATCTCGGCTTTTGAAGCATTTTTCGTGCAGGAAGTTGTCGAGATGTTTCAAAAAGTGATAATCAGTGGGTGAGAGGTCCGATGAATATGGTGGATGAAGCACTCTTGTACCCCAATTCGTTCAACTTCTGCAGGGTCAGTTGAGAAACATGCAGGCAAGTATTGTCATGGAAAAGAATTGGTCCCTTCATATTAACCAATCTCGGGCACATATGTTGGAGCTTCTGGTGCATTTCGTCAATTTGTCGGCAGTACATCTCTGCTGTAATCGTTTCGCTTGGATTCAAGAAGCTGTGTTGGATGAGACTGTCCACCATAACCTTTTTTCTTGTGCAATTTCGGCTTCAGGAAATGTTGTGGAGCTTCTCTGGCATCTAACTACTGTGCCGAATGTCGCCGCTTGTCGGTGAGGATCCAGTCCTCATCATACATCACAATCTGCTCGAGAAATGGGTCGTTTTTGTTGCGCAAAGGGAGCGTGGAAGACACCTCAAACTGACGATTTTTTTTTATTATCATTCAATTCATGCGGCACCCATTTATCCAACTTTTTTGATTTCCCTGTTTGCTTTAAATGGTGAATAACTGTTGAGTGGTTGTTTTCGAGTCCAACGGCAACTCTTTGTGTGGTTTTGTGAGGATCAGCTTCAATTAAGGCTTTCAAATGTTAGTTATAAACCGCAGTCGGCCAGCCATGATCGTCTTCATCTTCGAGGCTCTACTCACCATTGCGAAATTTCTTGAACCACCATTTTACCACATGCTCATTAGTGGTTCCTGGGCCAAATGCATAATTGATATTATTAGCTGTCTCGGCAGCTTTTCGGCCTAATTTGAATTGAAACAAGAAAATCACACAAATTTGAATTTTGTCTACACTGTCGAAAAGCCTGCAAAAAATGAATGGAGAGATTGAGAACGGTAACGTATAACACGATTCGATAGAGCAGAAACACACTTCAAAATGATATATAACATGGCTATAATATATATATATGTATATATATATCACTGAATTAATTCAGAAATCATATATAAAGTAACATATGTGAGAAAACGATGTTGTTTTTGCATTAACCAAATAAATGAAGGAAGACAGAAATTATTTTTAAAATTGTGCTTTCTAAACAAGTTCTTGCTATGAATGCCTCATAATGAGGAACCAGAGATTGAAGTGAACTCATTTGAACACCTTCCTTGGAAATCACAGCAGAGCAGAGAGAGACTAGCAAACACTCTTCTGCGAGAAAGAGGTTGAACAGAAGAGAACAGATCTTCACTTAATAGATTGTGAAGTCGATTTTGAGCTCCGTTTATGCAACAAAGAAACCCCTTAGAAGCTTATCAAACCAAGGGTCTTTTTTACAAAGAGTCACTGATTTTGACTGGATCAAAACAAGTATCAGAGCATTAGTGAGAAGAGAAGTTTGGTTTTAGAGGTATTAAAAGTAGCAAATGACTTTTTTGTGCATTGCACCACTTGCTCTAGATAAGAATAAAGTTATAGCGAATTGACTTAAAATGTTTATGCCAAAGTTCTAAATAAACGTACTATTGTGGTAGCTAATTATTAATCCCTACTAAGATCTAATTGTGTATCGAACGGATACCATAATACTTAGTTCGCTCCATTTTATCATAATAAAGGTCCAGACGAAATGTCACCCCAATCGGCTGAGTAGTTTCTCAGAAATAGTGGAACGGACAGACAGACAAACAGACAGGCTAAGCAAAATATAATATAGAAATCAGGAAGAGAGTTAGGCTTAAAACAGATCGGTCAATCTTAAAGTTTTATGCTTCAAACTTCTGGTCAGCAACAAAAAATGTTATGCTTCACACTTCTGGTCATCAACAACTAATTTTAAATACCGATTAGAGAGGAATGATTTGATTGATACTGTTTAGAAATCTTGTCTGCATTTAATATATACTGAATTATCTCCCATAGTATTTCGCATCAAGAATATCTATTTATATACAGAAACAAATTAAAGCATAGACACAACGGATATTGTATTAAAAAAATATGTTTGATTTTTATAGTAAACACATCAAAAAGCCTGATGCTATCAGGAAGTACTGACGAGAGATTCCTAAGTTAGTAGTGTTCACGCTTCAGCCCCTCAATACACCATATATAAACCCTCTAGTGCCATCCTCTTGCCGGCACAAACATAAAGTGAAACGGAGAAACAGACAAACAGACAGACTAAGAGAAACATAATATAGAAATCAAGGAAGAGAGTTAGTTTTGGATTCTTGTAGTCGGTGGGTGTTTAATATATACTAAATTATCCCCCTTGTTTCATATAAAAGAATATCTATTTCTATATAGAGAGAGTGACAGAACGAATCTTATTACATTAAAAAAGGTACATTTTATTTTAATTGTAAATACATCAGAAAGTCTAGTGGTGTCATGAGGTACTGCCGGAAGATTCTTGAGTTAATGGTGGTTAAGCTTCAACATAACATATCTGAACCCTCTAATGCCTTCTTCCTGGCGGCAAAATCAGCTGATAGTGTCTCTTTTTTTTTTGTATTGCAGCAGTTAGTTGAACGGACTTATTTCATGAAAAATTATGTCAGGGAAAAGAAATTCGAATAACTTATGGTCCAATTCAGCTAGAGTTGTTTTTTTTATATATCTTCTTTTTTTTTTATTATTGATGTTTATTATAAAGAATTGCAAAGAATAGATAGGGGGGGGTCAGAGTATGTATTGAAAAGAGATTCTTTTGAAAAAAAAAACATAAACAAGGCAAACGGACAAATATTCAATGAACAGAGGCACCAAATAAATTGAAATAAATGTTTTTGTCAAAGAGAGATAAGAAATTGAACATAAAATAAAAGTGCTTATAGCTGTTAAATGAGACGAAATGTGCGGCGATTTTTACGCATTAAAGAATCAATAACTTAAACTCAACACCATTATTATTTTCAGTGCATTCACACCGGCAAGATGTGCCTGACAGATTACTAGTAATATTATAGGAATGTCCCTTTTTATTTTTTTTTCAAAATTTATTCAGGTTTAATAGTCAAAAGCAGGAAACTCATTCTAAATTCTATATTTTATCATTTTCAGTCATAACTGTTAATGTTTGTTTGTTTGCTTTTGTTTTACGGCATATCAACCTTTTTCATGTTATTTAATGCCGAATCCAGTGATTTTGAAGAACAATTTTTTAATTGTGTGAAGAACAATTTTTTAATTGTTTTGAAGAACAATTTTTTAATTGTGTTGAACAACAATTTTTTAGCTGTGTGAAGAACAATTTTTTAATTGTGTTGAAGAACAATTTTTTAATTGTTTTGAAGAACAATTTTTTAATTGTTTTGAAGAACAATATTTTAATTGTGTGAAGAACAATTTTTTAATTGTGTTGAAGAACAATTTTTTAATTGTGTTGAAGAACAATTTTTTAATTGTGTGAAGAACAATTTTTTAATTGTTTTGAAGAACAATTTTTTAATTGTGTGAAGAACAATTTTTTAATTGTGTGAAGAACAATTTTTTTAATTGTTTTGAAGAACAATTTTTTAGTTGTGTGAAGAACAATTTTTTAATTGTGTGAAGAACAATTTTTTAATTGTGTTGAAGAACAATTTTTTAATTGTGTTGAAGAACAATTTTTTAATTGTGTGAAGAACAATTTTTTAATTGTTTTGAAGAACAATTTTTTAGTTGTGTGAAGAACAATTTTTTAATTGTGTGAAGAACAATTTTTTAATTGTTTTGAAGAACAATTTTTTAGTTGTGTGAAGAACAATTTTTTAATTGTGTGAAGAACAATTTTTTAATTGTTTTGAAGAACAATTTTTTAATTGTGTGAAGAACAATTTTTTAATTGTGTGAAGAACAATTTTTTAGTTGTGTTGAAGAACAATTTTTTAATTGTGTGAAGAACAATTTTTTAATTGTTTTGAAGAACACTTTTTTAATTGTGTTGAAGAACAATCTTTTAGTTGTGTCATACCTCATCAGTGCGACTAGAGTATATTTGTATTTTTTTTTAAGTCGGTTTCTATTCAACCCATAGTTGGGACCCTAACAGGTACTACCACTCCGGGTCAGAGTGGACCTGGGAGCAATGGCAATTAAAGGGTGGCTCCACACTCCCCAAAGCCCGCAAGCTGGGGCCTCACCATCGGGTCACCATAACTGTTAAGTTAAAACCAATTTATTTTTGTTTATTTACTTTTTGTGATCGATTTGGGTTAATATTTTTTTCATATTTAATATAAGTTTATAAACATATCAAAATACTTAATACTACCAACACTTTATTTTTAATCGTAATTATTAGCGACATAAATTATATTCACAAAAAATACCGTTGGGAAAAGAGTTGAAAACAATTTCTTTTGGTTTGTGTATTCATTTGTGATCTATTTGCGTTAATGTTTATAATATTTTAAATTTTCAAGTTATAGTAAATATCAATTCCGAACAGAGTAGCCATCTATTATTCATAGGAAGAAAGGCATATAATGTGAATAAAGATGACTACTTTGTCCATAATCGATATCAATGGTAACTTAAAAGGCTTATAATTACATTATTATTACATTTTTATTCTATTTTTAATGCAGTTGGTCACAAATGAGTTGGTAAATAAAAATAAATTGCCTTTGACTTATTTTCTAACAGTATTTAAAAAAATATTTATGTTATTTTTTTATTTGGAATATATATATATATATATATATATATATATATATATAGTTATTCACTTACAGTACTGTTTCGCTGTATCACAACTCATCAGTGTGGCTAGACTAGGACCCATCCCTAGCCAGAGATTGAAATTACTACCATCTAGTTGATAGTCGGCAGTTCTAACATCCGGCCCATAAGATCGGTACCTGCAAACAACCTCATCAAATGTCCAATTATATATACACTCGCCCACCGCTTTTACAGTGCTCGACCTGCTTGTTTATTTACAAACAAACAAATAGAGAGATCTGCATTAATGCTAATAAAACAGCAGTTGAAATCATTTTATAGCTATGCTCTTCCGAAAGAGAGGCGGGGGGGGGGCTTTTGAGGGTGTTAAAGAAGTATTTGAATAATTTTATAAATATAGGCCGATCAAGATACACGAAGCTCAACAAACTGCTTGAGCTTTTTTCATTTTACATGCGAGACATCACTTATCAAGGGCCGAAAGCCACTCGGAGATAAAGATTAATGAGTGCAGCGTATTAACTGTTAGGGGTGGAAATGGAGTGGAAATGGATTATTTAAGGGGTGCGGATAAACGAGAAGTTGTTTACATTTCACTTGGAGACGATCATATTATAGTCAGCCCGAAAGTGGAAGAAACTATTGATAGTTGTTGTAGATAGACGAGTAGAGGAGCACTTGCCATGAGAATAATGACAGAGCAGAGACAGGCTCGCAACGTAACCCTGCCACTTCAACTGTTCAAGAACTCTTAGCCATTGTTTTAATGTGACTATACCATCAAAGTCTCCTGCTCTACACCCATCTCCCAATGCTGTCCAGACTTAATCTCTTTTTTGAAGTTATCAAATCTTTAAGACTCACATTATACATTCAGCACATCATCCTCGTGTTAGAACGCATCTTCTCACGACTTGCTCTCCAGATTTCACTTTCATACATCATTCCACTGCATGCACATGCCAGAACAATTTGGCATGAGGATACTTTCCTTAGAAGTAAACCCTAACCGAATATCCAAAATCACATAGTATCCCAAATAAGATCTCCTCACTGTAGCTAACCCACATTAGCTTTTATATCGAATGGTGCACCTTCTCCAAGTGATGTTACCTCAACTAGCAGCACGAAGCTGGATACTCCACCAGACTAGATAAATTCTTGTCCTGGAATTCAGTAATACCAAGAGACCAAAACGAAAGTTATACCACAAAATATGAAAATTATTAATTGGGAGGAGGAAATTTGTTTTCAATTTTTTTTACTAACTCAGTTTTTGAAAGATAATGAACTTTAATGGAACATTCGAATATCTATGTATCTCATACAGAGGTCAAGTGTTAGCACCAGGTAGGGGGGGGGAGCTTGATTTTTGAGAACTTCGACTGAAGTAAATTAAAACAAAAAAGGCCGAATAGATAAGTCGACAGTGATAACACTCTGCTGGTTAATAATAGCAAAAGTTCCGTGAACCTATACAATCCATTTCAAATTTTTACAATCACACTAGAATCTGCTCCTCCTTGTGCTCCAGCTCCAAGGTAACAAAACATCTGAATACCTCAATAAATCATCATTAAAATATACCTTAATTGCCATATATATTTTTATAACTTACCATATATATACAACATATTTATATATTTATATATATGTATTATTATATACAGTAAGTTATAAATATATATATGACAATTGAGCTATATAAAATTTTCCGTGTTTAATCCTCATAAGAACTCGTCAGTCTGATGCATAAAATTGATATTACCACATGTTTCAAATATACACGTGGTATTAAGTTTGCTAGTTAACCAATTATATATTTTGTTATTCCCGTTTGTGTTTTTAGCAGCCAATGATTGAACGTTAATCTGACAGAGTTTAAGTTCACTTGTAATTCACCTCTCTCTTTGTTTATTTTTGGAAATGAGTGCGCATCGTTCTTTGTGCATTAAAAGTTGACCTTGTTTTAACCTGGATATGCTTAGATATGGTTACTTATATCTTTGTTCATACTTTAGGTGTATTGAGCATTGTTGTAGGAAATAATGACACTGGACACATTAAATATTGTAACTCCTCATTTAATTTTATGGGAATATTAATAATAACGTGCAAACTTTCAAATTTTTATAGACATTCTTGTCTGTGTTTCCATCTCCGTCACACTGCTTGCTTAGAAAGGGCATGCTAGATGGACAAAGAAGCCTGTCTGGAAACAAACAAAGATGGAGAATTATTGCAACATAGTTAACTTTTGAAGGATTCCTGACAAAGGCCGCCACAACATACGGATGAATTTGAAATTTCTTGCATAAGTCAATTAGCTTGTGTGCGCTGTAAGCCAAATAACAAAAAGAAAATGAAGGCATTTGAAACCAAGCAGAAAAGAAAAACAAGAATTGCAGACTCGTTTCTTTGAGCCTCATTAACTACTTTGAAATCAATGTATTTCATATATTGTCTTATATATATATATATATATATATATATATATATATATATATATATATATATATATATAATATACATACATATACATACATATATATATTATATATTATATATATATATTATATATTATATATATACATTATATAATATATATATATATATATATATATATTGTTGGTGTTTGCTTTTATGTATAAATACATTTATGTTTATCTTAATTTCTATAATGTAGGTTATTTTACAGAAAATCCCTTACTTTTGATAACCTTTGAAAATATCCCCCTCATAATTATCTATCAGTCTATCTATCTATTTATCTCATTTGATTTATCTCTTTCTATATTTCTGTCTATCTGTTCAGTCGATAGATGATTTGCTAGATGATGTGACCGTGTAATTAACAGAGTATTTTTTTCCAATGTGCAAAGTATAGTATCTGTTCTGATACTACACGCCGTCTTTTCTGTCACGGTAATCTTTCTAGACTGAGATAATTTTAAAGTTTTGTTCCAATCCAAAGAGCACCTCTGAATTAGGAGAACTGTTTCTAGATTGAAGAAATTTCTAGTTTTGTCCAAATTTTCTCTCGTATAGAGGCAAGTAAATAGGAGCTATAATATATTTGGTGACGTCATATGAGACTGTATTGCTTCGACCTGACCTGCCATATAAAGCTATATATATATATATATATATATATATATATATATATACGAGAGGCGTGCAATAAATAATGACCTTGACCCACTTCCCATAGCTGTAGAGCAACGAAACTTGGCACAGTTATTAGTCTTTCTCGACATAGGAACCACCCAGAGTTATGCATTTTTCCCATCGTTTGATGCAGCTCTGACGACCGTTTTGTAGAACACCCCAGGTTGGTTCTCCAACTACGACGTGACTTCAGAAATCGAGGCTGAATCATCGTTTCAAAAACAACTTCATGGCTGGGAAGAGGTGAAGTCAGAGGGTTCAAGGTCAGGAGAGTAGGGAGGATGGGGAAGGATTTCATATCCAAACGCCCGTGCTTCTGATCTGGCGACATGCGAATTGTGGACCAGATCATTGTCCTGCAGGAGGAGGGTACCTTTGCTGATCTTGCCCCGCCTCTTGATTTTGATAGCTTCCCTTAATTTCTTCAAAAGTGAAGCATAATAGGCTCCTGTAATTGGGGTACCCTTAGCCAGGAAATCTGTCATCACTACTCTGTCCTTTAAATATAATCATATATATATATAGGACCCTTATTTTGGCCCACTCTGTATATATATATATATATATATATATATATATATATATATATATATATAATATAAAGCTGAATGTGTGTGTGTGTGTGTGTGTGTGTCTGGTCACGAATAGGCTCCTATATGGTTGACTATTTATAAAAAACTGATTATATATAATGATAGAAGATGTATCGAGACAAAGAAATGGGTATGTTTGATCCTGCAGAACGGTGGTTCATTAAAACTGTGGGTTCTGCGTTCGCGCCTGATCCACAAAGTATGGAAACAAAAAATTTAAAAATAAAAAAAAATACGTTTACAAGTGTTTTTGATATAGATGTACATAAGAATACTTTGATAAGTATGTTTTAACTTAAATAGGAATGGTATAATAAAATTGTGGGGTCTGCGTTCGCGCCTGGCCTCCATAGAATGCAAATAGGCACAAACTTTAATAAAGACTTTTCATATCTATCTGCGTAAGTATACTGTGATAATTATGTTTCAGTTTGAAGTAATATGGTATAATAAAATTATGGGGTGTTCGTTCGCGCCTGACCTCCATAGAATGGAAATATGTCACAAAGTTTAACGAGGTTTTTTTTTTAATATAGATCCACAGAATATTGTGATAAGTGTTTCAGTGTGAACAGGTATGGTATAATAAATTATGGGGTTTATCTATTTTATTTTTACTTTCATCATATTTTGCTTTGGTTTTGATACCCCCAAATTCGAAGCTATCTCATTACAACCCTTCCTTTTCATAACCTATCATACTTTAATAAATCAGAGTCCATTTTCTGTAGGCTGTTTTTGAACCCAGTCAACGACGGGTACTTTTGCTAGTACATATATATACGTTTTCAAATCAAGTTCTAAATGAAGGATATGAGCGCATATGTATTTTTATTAAGGTGTACTTAATGCTGTTCACCTTATTATTAACTTATAATATGTCTCCTCTGAAACTCTGATGATTGTAATAATTCTTTAGCTTGTGTTATAATTAAATCCAACTATACTCCTATAATTTTTTTTTGTGTGTGTGTATTGATATTCATACTAAAAACTCTTTTTTCTTTTTATTTAAAAAAAAACCAAAAAACTTTGTTATGGATGGCGGAATTACATTCACCTGCAAAAGATCCAGCTAATTTGCATATTCTTTTAAACATTCGTTTTAATTAATTCCCTATAAGTGTTTTCTTCGGTTTTCATATGGGATTATTATCTTTAGTTAACTATTACGTGTAATTACATTCATACAGATATTCTACATGATTTATAATTGCGTAATATTTGTGTAAAAAGGTTATAGAAAGCACAGACCTCTTTCTATGTATATTTATGTATGCATATATATATATTTAATTTTTTTTAATTTTTCCTACCAAACTCCTCATGAAACTTAACGCCGACGTTACTAATATGCATGCGTAACGTATTAGCTATTGGTTCATCTTTTAATTTTTAGCCTTACAGCAAACACGTTTTAATAGCTCAAGCATTAACATCAAAGGAAAAAATAAATCTTAAGCTTAACTTTTTGTTTTCTATTCTCGGTGGTGGCGTATGTGTCATTTAAAAAAAAATAACTTTTTAAATCATTACTATATATTGAGTTCAATATAATATATTAATAAATACGAAATCTGCATTAATAAAAAATATCATATTTAAGCATATTTTACGACCGGGCGGCCTGTTAGTAGTGATATATAATAGATATAATCGATATAATCGATATATTCATAACTGAAACATAAAAAGCATTTTACTTAGTATAAAATATCAATGTTTTAAACTTTCACTACTGCTTTGTACGGCTCTGAGTGTTGTCCTTCGGTGAAGAAAGCAACAAATTTTAAAATTCATTAATTTTTCTGGGATGTTTATTTACTTTGTCATATCTGTGTATATATCTATTTTGCATATGTATAGATATCTATATACATATGCATTTATATATATCTATATCTATATATATATGTGTGTGTGTGTGTGTGTGTGTGTGTGTGTGTGTGCATATATGCACATAAATATATATGCGTGGGTATGTGTATGTACTTGACAAATACTGAAATACTGTTCAGATTATATTATAATGTTTGTTAATTTGTTTATCCCTGTCCCCACTTTTTTTTTTTAAAAAAAAGAATTTTTTCTTTTTTTTTATCTCTATTTCTTTATCTGTAACATGTTTTGATCTGTGTTGTCTCCGAGAATGACCCCTGAACTTTACATTCTGTTTTCAGTCCAAGTATTGATTCTATACCAGAAAAAAAAAAATGGAAAGAGTAAGATAAAAAAAAAAAAATTAATTTCAAAAAGAATACTTTCAGCCCTGTCGACCAATCCCCTCACCTCCACCACTGGCAAAAGGGACAAAACAATGTCTTTCAAAGATGACCTTCTAGTCTTTCCTTGCAATGCATGTCACAGTTCCCTTGTGACATCGTCAAGGAAGGCATGAATATCTTGCAAAGGAACTGATTGAAACGCAGAAGGAAGGAGATAATGAAGAGTATTCTTTTTTTTTTTTACCCATATTCATATTGAAAATGAAAGTTTAACCTATACAACTTTCAAAAGATTACGTATGATATCAAAGCAATAATTATTTTTTATAAGGGAGTGCCACTTATCAAGGACCGAAGGCCACTTGAGGATAAGTTTTAATGAATATAAAGCTGGTGGTGTAGTAATCATTAATAGTGTAGATTTGTAAAATTTGATCATTTAAGGGGACGGTTTAACAAGAATATGTTTATATTGAACTAGAAGGCTACCATACTGTAGTCGGTCGGGAAGCAGGTCAGCAGAACAGGTGGGCAGTTCTAGGAAATAAGCTTTATTTGTGGAATCTACGTTCAGATTAAGGCACAGATAGACAGGGGGGATTGGTGATAGTGGTCGTAGCAAGTCGAGTGTTTTTTTGTGAAAGTTTGGAAAGGGGAGACCATAGATTGGAGCTCAGACGAGCACTTGCTATGAAAATAAAGATAAGGCAGGAACAGTTTTGCAATGTCTATTTTGTGAGAAGGGGTTGCAGAGAAGAAAAAAAAAAGCATCACCTACGAGGTTTCAAAGCCGATTTTGAACTCTATCAAGGCAGGATAGGTCTGCTGAGCAGCTCCTGCTCAAATGTGGCAACAGTACTCCATGTTAGGATGTACTTGCTCATATACTGATAGAGAATTGCATTGGAAGTTAGATATCTACTGGAGCATCAGAATGATCCAATCATTTTTCCAGTGAAGTATGTGTTCCATTTCACATTTTTTTTTTTTTTTACAAGGAGGTCACCACTTATCAAGGCCCGGAAGCCACTCAGGGATAAGGGTTATTGCAAGTACAGTACGTTGTACGTTAGTGTTGAGATTTCATAAAGTGTCTACTTAAGGGGGCGGTTCATCAGGAATTTGTTCACATTGGATTTGAAGGCATCCAAGTTGTAGTCAGGTGTGAAACAGGCAGACGAAACAGAGTTCCACTGGCGTGCTGTTCTAAGAAAGAAGCTTTGTTCATGGAATCTACGTTTTGATGTAGGCACAGATAGAGAGTGGGGAAAATTTTTGACAGTGGCTACAGCTAGATGGGTGTTTTTCGTAAAAGATTCGCGAGGGGGGACCAGAGATTGGAACTCAGACGAGCAGTTGCCATGGAAATAACGGTAAAACAAAGACAGGCTCGCAACGTCTCTTCTGTGGGAGAGAGGTTGCAGGGTTGAGAAAAGGGTATCCCCCACTAAGCCACGAAGTCTATTTTGTACTCTGTCAAGGCAGGATAGGCTGTTTTTAGCAGCTCCTGCCCAGATATGGCAGCAGCATTCCATCCTTGGACGTACTTGGCTTTTATATAGATAGAGAATTACATCATTAGTGAGATATCTTCTGGAGCGGTAGAAGGATCCCACTATCTTTCCAGCGACCTTGGCAATAGACTTGATGTACGTGTTCCATTTCATATCAGGAGTAAAGGTCAAGCCCAGAAGCTTGTCAAAACATTGAGCTTCTCCTAGACGAGAGCCATCCATTTCAATTGATGCCAGATGGGGATCAGAGCGTTGATGGTGTAAAGATAGGAGCTTGGTTTTAGATGCATTAAAGGTAACCAGCCACGTCTTCCCTCACTGAACTACACGCTCGAGATCAGAGGAGAGAGAATCAGAGAGAACTTTGTCATTTACAGCCTTTGATGTGTTGCCGTAGATGGTCGTGTCATCAGCATAGATGTCTACGAATGATTTAAGTATGTGTTTAGGGAGATCATTGATGTAGATCAGGAAGAGAGTTGGGCCCAGGATTGACTCCTGAGGGACTCCAGCATTAATACTGCAGGCCTCCGATTTTTGTCCATCGACCACTACTCTTATGAGCCTATTAGAGAGAAATGATTTAATGATTGAGAATACATTTCCAATTATACCATAGCTGGGAATCTTGTGAAGTAGGCCTTTATGCCATACCTTGTCGAAGGCCTTTGATATGTCAAGAGCAATTGCCCTAGAAAGGTAGCCTTTGTCGAGAGATTCGCTAATCCTATGAGATATAACCGTTAGCACATCTGCGGTAGATCTTGCAGAATGGAAACCATATTGCGTGTCACTAAGGAGGTTATTTCTTCTGGGTGGTTGACTATTTCTCTATTTAGTATGGATTCCAGCAACTTACTCATGACACACAGAAGACTTATAGGTCACATCAGGAATGAAGGTCAGTTCCAGCAACTTGTCAAGATATGCTGCTTCCCCAACACGAGATTCATTACACTTTATATTAAATCTGTGTCCAGTTTAATAAGAACCTAGTTTATGTAGCATAACAAGCCGTTAATTTTTTTTTTATTCTGTTTTCCTTACCTTTTTCTTTCCTCTTCATTTGATAAGGATAGAAGTTTATGGAGTCTGACAAACGGTACATGTTATTTCATTCTTATTCTAGTTACTTTTCTAATTTTTCCTTCCATTTTTAGCTCGACAGTGCATCTATCCCATAACAGTTTAAAGTTTTTTTTATTGAATATCTTGTGCACGATGTTAGTTACTGAACGGTGTTTCTCGATGAGATTTAGGAATCTCTTGCCCAGTTTAAATTTTAGCATCTGGTTATCAGGGGAGGAGGAGGGGGTGTAAACCAGATGATATTTCTCTGTCTTTCATTAATTTTATCATTGTTATTTGTATTCAGTTACATATATTTAATACCGATGTTGTTATATAAACTATTTTAGAGTTGTGTTGTAAATGTTGCTTGACTTCTTAAATACATTTCATGACTAGAGTTACTATGTTATCCTTTAGTTATGAATGGTATGTATTTTTATTTCAGCTGAATTGACATGTCGTGAGATAAAATTGGTGTGAGAACTTAGAACGGAAAGTTAAATAACATAATAACAAAATATTAATAGTACATAAAACAAAATGAATTAAAAACGTAATCCATTATATAAAGAAACATTATTTCTATCATAATCATGACATCCAAAGAAAATCCTATTTCAAACATAAACATGACAGACCAAAAAATATTATACAAAGTATAAAAATGGCAGACAAAAGAAAATGCAATTTCAAAAATAAGTATGGTATACCAAAAATGTTTCTCGAAATTTAAGAATGTCTGATCAAAAAAAAAAATACTATTTAAATTTAAGCATGACAGACAAAAGAGATGTTATGTAAATGTATAAGAAGGACAGATAAAAGAAAATTCCACTTCAATCTTAACCCTGATAGAAGAAAATGCTTTTTTAAATTTAATTGTGACAGACTTATGAAAATATTATTTTACACGATTATGCCGGGTCTCGTTTTTATAGTCGCTTTTTGCTGTCATTTCATGATCGCCATTTCATGAGTGGTTGTGTCGTCTAGTGATTGTCATTCATCTGTTTATCTAACAAGGATAAACTTCTCATGCATGAATGACACAAGGAGACTTTGCTGAGTTCTTCAAGGTTTTATTGAAGAGAATTTATTTATAGAAGGAGAGAGACTAAGCACTAATAATTATTTCCTTCTTGACTTAGTTTTCTAACTTGAGAAACAAGAGAAGTGAACAGACAGAAAAAGCAGTAACATTTAGCTTAGATTATCAGTTTATTGTAAAGTCATGTCTCGTTCGTAGGACTTCCCAAACAGGTTGTTTAGTTATTTTCCACTGACAGAATTTAGACACCAGAGTCGGAAAGTGGGATTGAAAAGTCAGCGCCCCGAGGAGGAGCGCTCTGACCTGCAAAATATGCCTGTACAGCCCTGTCGGAACTCCCTGGCGATTAGCAATGAACTAATCCCTTCTCAAAGAGAGAAGACAAAGCCTGGGAGGATGAACCTCCTAGAACTGCACAGAACTAAACTCCTGCCACAAAATCAACAGGGACTGAATCATTATAGCACTGGTCTAATCTCAGTTGATTTTGGGGGCCCAGGATAAAAATCCCTAGCTGAGATGTGTACGGTTAAAGCTCAGATGGATATAGTTTAATGGTTTTGTCAAGACACTTTTGCAATCAGAGATAATAATTGAAACCGAGCAGAATTTGATTATTCAACGGTGGAATAACGTGAATTTGTTAACATAAGACTTGAAAACTACTGAATTGTTTTCAGCTGAAAATCAGTCACGTAATATTGTATTCCAGAGAAATTCATATAATGAAAATGTCGAAAACAGAAATTGAAATTAGTTACAGTAATTTTAGATAGATGGGTTTCTGCCGTAAACGTTGTGCATGCTTAAACAGCGATTGGAGCTTAGTCGAACACCTACCATAAACATAAACAATAAGTTTCTCTAACTTGCAAAAGGTGACGTAAATCATATCCTCATATGGTTCGATTATGTTTTGCTTAGGAGGTTAAATCTTCCAAATTCCTCATGTCACTAGTCTCTGAGTACGATTCTGTTTACAGATATGTTGTCCTGACATGCACTCAGTGTGACCCTTATCAAAACTCACACTAGTTAACTTAATCTCTATTTACTGGTTTAGGGTTCCTATTATGTAATAGTATGGTGGACCAACAAGCAAACAACCGATAGACCTGGTCTATTATTGAAATAGATGGACAAATCTGAAAAATGTTATTTCAAACTAAAAAAAAAATACTTTCTTTTAACTATCAAAGTCATTTTATATCAAGGCCAAGAGTCAATTGAGGATAAGAGTTAATGAGATTGAAATACATTTATTTCAATCTCAGCCGAAAGATGAAAAACGCTATGAGAGTTTTAATATTAGACAATGGTACGAACTGCTTTTGATTACTTTAGTGGTAATCCATTACAGGAATTTGTTTACATTGAATTTCCAGTCAGTCAAGTTGTAATTTGCAGGGAAGCAGTCCTGCAGAGATTTCAAAATGAAGCACACAGACTAACCAACTGCATGATCAACCAGGCTGATGGACCGACCAGTTTTTAAATATATAAGGACGCAAGTATATATTAAAAAAAAGCAAATAGAGTAGAGAAAGGAAAAGATAAAAAAAAGAAAACATTACAGGGAAGACAAAAACCATTACAGTTTTTAGATATTGACCCTCTGGCTTTAGAACATAGCGAATCACTTTTATTTTTTTCTTGTGTCTATTGTTTTTCATTTTAACTTAAAAAAAAATAAATAAACAATTCAACTTGAGGTTCTTATCATCAAATATTTCTAAAAGCGTTGCCAATATGACAGCAGAGATGACAGCTCCCCCCTCCTCATGACAATGCCACCGATAGAATGACAAAAAAAGGCTTAGAAATTTACAAAAAATAAAATAAAATAAATGCCCACAACCATAAGAACATTATACAGAGGCAATCTTGAATTCTTCTTTCTCCTGTACAGTTAATCTCAAAGAAATCCATGTCAGATATTAACCGACTTGTGGGGTTCCTGTAATTCAACCTCTGACCTATGTCCCTTACGATACTCAAGCCAGGAAAACAAGTAGCAAGAGATTTTTTTATTCACTCGGAAATATACAAAAATATTTTATGAAAAGGGAAACTATCTACACTTATGGGACGAAGTAAAAATTATAGACAGAGAAGAATGGTAGAGGGTAAGATGATTCAAAAACCAGCAACAATCAACTAGTAAGCAGACCTAATTTAACACAATATAGAAAATCGTTAATTCTAATATATATATATATATATATATATATATATATATATATATATATATATATATATATATATAGTACAAAATTTTCTTGAAATTCCAAGGTTTATATATTTTTTCTTTTATATAACTCTTGTTTATTTCATCTTGGATCTCTTCATTACAGCCGTTTCGTTAATGGATGACAATTCTATGATTTTATGTTTTTATAGAAATTTTCTTTCTCATCAATATATATATATATATATATATATATATATATATATGTATATATATATTAGACATTAAGAGGAGATTATAGATAGATATATAAATTCCCGTTCACATACACTTTTCAGGATAAAGCTAGAACCCAGAACTAGATAGAATTGAGCAATTGCATCGACAACGGTTGTTCCGTAATCGTGTCTGGGGAGTCGGCTAATTTCAGTTAAGTTTGTAGATGTGATATCTACCGCCTGCATACCAGCAGTAACTATCTTAGTTGTATATGACGCGTTGCTTGTCACATCGTAGAATGTAGAACTGGATGAAAATATAAGAATTTAAAATCAAGGCATAGTCAATAGATTGCGCCTTGGCCCATTTCGTTAGGTCGTCAGTATTGCACACTTCATGAGTGCGACGACCTGGGTTCGCGCCTATGTCGGAGCACGTCACTGATGAGATGCAGTACATCGAAACCCACTTTGGGTCTGGCGTTGTCTGTTGTCGATGCAATTGCTCGATTCTATCTAGTTCTGGGTTCTAGCTTTATCCTGAAAAGTGTATGTGAACGGGAATTTATATATATATATATATATATATATATATATATATATATATATATATATATATATATATATATATATAAGGGATAGTAAAAACTTAAATCTAAATAATAGTTATGGAAATTAAGATCAAACCACGATAAAGTCAACAGCCAAAAAAAAAAAATGGTTTTAACTAATTGTTGGGCGTGTGTAATATTGAAAATGAATGGTAATTCGATTTGTAGGGGCATAGAGGAGATTAGGTTTTATCTTTTATTGGTCCCGTAAAAACAAATGATGAGTACGAACAAAGAATTGTAGACGAATATAATATTGGAAGGACATAGAATCTCTGAACAATCCTAAGGAAAGATAATTTTAAGGGAAATCGAGCTATAACATCGTAGAAACAAAAGACGGATAACGTTTAGAGAAGGAAATATAAACTGAGAATCTGAAGTCGCCGCCCAATATTTCAAAAACAAGTAAAACTAGTAAAATATAAAACCAACTCAGGATGACTAATGATACAATTAAGTGTAGATTTTGGGGATCAAGATAATTAAAACACCAAATTTTGTTGATGAAATAAAATTAGCAATTCAGAGTTATTCTCCTTTGAATAGTATTTAATTAGATTATCTCTCCGGCTAAACAAAAATCACAATAATAAATAACAATCTTCAACATCTTAAGCTACTAGTGCGGAATCAATTACATTGCAGTAGATTTGTAATATCAATTGTCTTCCCAGGTTGAAATTAAAATTAAAATCGATTCGTAACACTGAAAAACACGAGATAGAAAACCTTTAGGGTTTCGAAAAGAGATCAGACGTGAAATTCAACCAAATTATTTACAGTTGAGAAACAAATAAAACACACAAAAAAAAAGGGTTTTAGGGATCAGACTTGAAATTCAACCAAATTATTTACAGTTGAGAAACAAATAAAACACGAAAAATAATATACTAAATTAATAAATTAAAGATCTCATTAATTCAGAATCATGTCCGGATTCAAGATAATTAAAGATCAACAATTTTTACATATATATACGCAATTTAAATCCTATTAACAGAAATACGAAACTAGGGCACAAAAAATTTCATAAACACGAAAAGAGGATTAATACAGATATGATGAGGAGGGACCCACTGCTTGGTACCGTTAATAACAAGATGAAAACGTGTTCAGATACGCATTAACCTTACCTTTCTTTCAATAAGTCTGATGAGATGCCAACCTTGAAGATTTTTTTACAATATAAAGTTTAAAATTGTCTAGTTGATGTCGAAACAATTCATAACATTCGAAAAAAAGAAAAAAAATATGATATAATCTTTTTTCCTTGTTCTTTTGGTTTTTGCAAATATTTATGAATGCTTGATTACAGAAATGTTCACCATGTAGCTCAATATTTGAGTCAATTTAATTGGCTTAATTTTTATTGATATGTACATTGCTACTGGCTAATAGATTTAAATATATTAAACCTTTGGGAAAAATTTTCTAATAATATAAGGGTGACTTAACCAAACGTTGCTAAAATCATTACATTTTCTAGTATAGAGGTTATGTTAAGGGTAACTAAACCAAACGATGCTAAAATCATTACATTTTTTAGTATACAGGTTATGTTAAAGGTGACTTAACCAAACGGTGTTAAAACCACCACATTGCATTGAGGCTCGCATTTACGAACATCCGTGGGCTTAGAACTAATTTCAATAATGTTGAAGCATTTCTCCTAACAAACACCCCGGATATCTTAGAACTAAGTGAGACTAACCTACACTCCTCCATCCCTTCTAACTACTTTAACATGCACGGATACCTGCCACTCTGCCGTAAGGACTCTGACAGACATATGCATGGGCTTGGAGTCTACATTCGAAACACCCTCGCCTTGACCAGAGAAACTAAATTACAATCGGACGATCAAGCCTTTATGTGCTTTAGACTTAACATGCAACAAAACATTAGCTACTTTTATTTTCTCTACCGCTCTCCCTCGACCCAGGACTGTACCCTAATGAACACAGTCTCTGACAGCATAAATACAGCACTTTCCCTCGACACTAGCGCACAAGTGCATGTATTTGGTGACTTCAATGTCCACAACAGCAACTGGCTTGAATTTTCTACTATCACAGACGCAGCTGATACCACAACACGTAACTTCTCTACATCTCATTCCCTATCACAGATGATTACGTTTCCGACCCATTTCCCAGACAAGCAAGAACAACATGCATCACTTCTAGATCTGTTTCTGGCCACAATTCCCGATGACTGTGTAACGAATGCCCAGAGCCCTCTTGGGAACGCCGATCATGCAGTGGTAATGGTTGAAATCGCCATAAACTCTAGAGCCAAAACTGAAGAGCCACTGATCAAAACAACGATATATTATAAAACGGCTGACTGGGAAGCCATCAGGGACCTCATCAGGGACGCTCCATGGAAAAATATCTTTTCACTTCCTGCTGAACATTGCGCAAATGAGACCACTGAATGGTTCAAAACTCCAATTGAAGCACATGTTCCAACATGCAAATTCTAGAGCAAACCCCACTCTCCCCAATGGTTCACTTCAACTTGTGCAGCTGTCATAGCGCAAAGGCAGCATGCGTACCGCAAATTTAACCAACATAAGTCCAGTTCAAACAGACAGAAGTACATAGAAGCCAGAAATTACTGTAAGAAAGAAATAGCGACAGCTAAGAGAGAATTTACTGAAACCACCCAAAAACGCATAGAAGCAGAGAAATTAGGAACCCGAGACTTCTGGAAAATCTACAATAGTGTAGTAAATAATGGGCAATCAACTATTCCCCACTCTCCAACAATCAGCAACTGAGAAGGCTAACATGCTTGCCAGAAGATCCGAAAATCACCCCTGCTCAGGTGCATGCTATCATAAGAAAGCTCTACACTGCAAAAGCATGTGGACCTGAGCTCATCCCGGCTGTGCTATTAAAAAAGTGTGCTGCCAAAGTAGCTCCAGTTCTCTCCAAACTTTACAACAAATTCCTTAATGAATCTTGCTTTCCTGCCTGCTGGAAAACTGCTTCTGTAGTGCCAGTTTTCAAGAATTCTGGCGAAAGAACTAACCCAGTAAATTATCGCCCCATTAGCCTCCTCCCACTTTTCGCCAAAATATTTGAGACAATAATTAACCAAGCTCTAGTCCATCACCTTACAGATGCTAAACTTCTGACTGACCAACAATATGGATTTAGGCAAGCCCATTCAACAGCAGACATCCTAACTGTAATCTCAGAACGTACATACCAGTCACTGGACAAAGCAGGGGAGGGTAAAGCGGTAGCTCTAGATATATCTAAGGCTTTTGATAGGGTATGGCATGAGAGTCTTCTCAAGAAAATCAGATTATACAGCATCACTGGAAGAATGCATAACATAATTAGATCCTTCTTAGATAAGAGAAAAATCCAGGTTGTCCTCGACGGTCTACATCTAAATAATATGATATAAATGCGGGAGTGCCTCAGTGGCCTATCCTTGGACCTCTGTTATTCCTAATATTCATAAATGACCTCCTTGACAAAACTGTCTGTGAGATGGGTATGACGACACCACACTCTATAACAGACACGACAGGAAAACATATGAACACATATCTAAAGAAATGGCAGAAACACTAGAGGAAGACCACCGATCCATAGTGGAATGCGGACAAAAATGGATGGTCACCTTCAATGCTGCCAAGACTAAACTTGTTTCCTTCAATAATTACAAGAAACCTTCCCTACTGCCCATAGAAATGGCCAAAGACTCTTTATCTGAGAGTGCATCTTTTAAACTCCTCGGCCTAACGTTCACAGAAAACATGAGTTGGAACAATTACATTGAGAACATTGCCAGGACCGCTGCGAAGAAGGTGGGTTCTCTCTACCGTGCTAGAAAGCTACTAACACCCGAAGTATCCTGTACCTCTATAAGGCCACCATTCACCCATGTATGGAGTAGTATTGTTATATTTGGGCTGGTACATCTGCCACTAGTCTCTCGCTCCTAGACAAGGTTCAAAAGAGTGTCGCCAATTTGATAGGTCCTGAACTGTCAGCTAAACTTCAGCCTCTGTCACATCGACGAAATGTTGCATCCCTCTGCCTGTTCTACAAGTACTTTAACGGTGAATGCTCGGACAAACTGCAAGCACTTGTGCCCCCTCGACGTAAATACCCCCGACAAACCCGACAAGCAGCTAAGTCCCACCCCTTCACAGTAGAGATCCCTAGATGCAAGAGAGCCTTCTACTCCAGTAGTTTTTTCCCCAAGACAGCTTGAATTTGGAATTCCCTTCCGGGTCCCTGCTTCCCCGACTGTACTGACATGCAGAAGTTCAAGTGCAACGTGAACTGACATCTTGCTGCCCAACTTCCTACACAATACCCCTGATGCTTATGTCCCTGATAGTAGCCCCCTACAACAAAGTGGCAATGTGCCTTGTTTGGGGTGAAAATGTAATAAAAAAACAAAAAAAAAAACATTTTCTTGTGTAGAGGTTATGTTAAGGGTGACTTAATCAAACAGTACTAAAACAACTACATTTTCTGCTATAGAGGTTATCCTGAATCTACAGTATTTGCTAATATAGAGTTCATCATAAAAACGACTTAAAACCACTAAATTTGCTTGTATATAGGTGATCCTAAGTACGACTTAAACGGCCACAAGCCGATTCCCTAAGACTGTGTAAATCATTCCTCATCATGACAAAAAGAGTTTGTAATAGCAATAGTAGTTAACAGTGTGTTGGAATAATTGTTGAGGCAAACATTCAATGCTGCCAAGACTAAACTGTTTTCCTTCAATAATCACAAGAAACCTGCTCTGCCACCAATAGCAATGGCCAGTAACTCTTTATCAGAGAGTACATCTTTCAAACTGCTTGGCTTAACGTTCACAGAAAACATGAGTTGGAACAATTACATTGAAAGCACTGCCAAGGCCGCGGCGAAGAAGGTAGTCTCTCTCTACCGTGCTGGAAAACTACTAACACCCGAAAATATCCTGTACCTCTATAAGGCCACCATTCGCCCATGTATGGAGTATTGTTGTTACATTTGGGCTGGTGCATCTGCTACTAGTCTCTCGCTCTTAGACAAGGTTCAAAAGAGAGTCGCCAATCTGATAGGCCCTGAACTGGCATCTAAGCTTCAGCCTCTGTGCCATCGATGAAACGTTGCATCTCTGCCTGTTCTACAAGTATCTTAATGGTGAATGCTCTGGCGAACTACAGACACTTGTGCCCCCATGACGTAGACACCCTCGACAAACCCGACAGGCAGCTAAATCCCACCCCCACACAGTAGAGATCCCTAGATGTAAAAGATCTTTCTACTCCAGTAGTTTCTTCCCCAGAACCGCTAGACTCTGGAATTCCATTCCAGGTCCCTGCTTCCCCAACTGTATTGACATGCTGAATTTCAAGTGTAACATGACCCGACATCTTGCTGCCCAAATCCCAACATAGTACCCCAGTAGTTGTTGCCCCTGATAGTAGCCCTCTACACCAAAATGGCAATGTGCCTTGTTTGGGGTGAAAATGTAATAATAAAAAAAAATAAATAAATAAAAAAGCTCAGTTAGTTTGGTACAACTGCATGGATTAAAACACTTGAAACACAGAATATGCTAACATCAAAGGCTAAACATAAAAAAAAAATACCAAAGATATAATTTTGCACCAGAGAGCACAAAAACCTATTGATTGTAACTCCGCATGGATACATATATTCATTTATGTTTAAGTATACTTAATACTTAAAAACGATTATGTATATATGTTTTAATGTGTAAGTATATAATTATTGTCCTGTACAAAAATGGCATAGATTTGATATATATGTGTGGAATGGTGTCTAATTTGAAAGCAATTTTGTTGTTTTATTTTTTTTGTGTTTATTTCTTTTAATTTTGCAAGTGCCTGAATAGAAATGAATGTCTGGCTGTTTGTTATTTCTTTAAAATAATTTTCTACCGATTGCAATAGTGTAAGTGCTGATTTCCTCTGAGTATGAATTGGTGTTGTTAAATTGGAAAACCTGTTTTTTAAAAGACTATGGAAAGAATATAAAAAATGGAAGATGAAAGACAAGAAAAGTAGTAAGCAAAGGAAGCAGGTTTGTAAGAAGAGAGATAGAGAGAAGATTTGACAACGAAGAAAAGGGGAAAGAAAGAATGAAAAGCTAAAGAGAAAGAAAAGAAATGAGGAAAAAAGTAAGAGGAGAAGGAAGATGGAAAGGGAAGAAGGGAAACAATGACAAATAGATGAGAGGTTGAATATCTATAATATAAAGCTGAACGTCTGTGTGTGTGTCTGGTCACGAATAGGCTCCTATGTCGTTGACTATTATAGAAAACTGATCACATAATATGATAGAATATGTATCGAGAGACAGGAATGGGTATGTATGATCTGGCATAATGATGATTCATTAAAATTGTGGAGTCTGCGTACGCGCCTGGTCCACAAAGTATGGAAATAAAAAATATAAAATTAAAAAAAAAAAACGTTTACAAGTGTTTTTGATATAGATGTACATAAGAATACTTTGATAAGTATGTTTTAACTTGAATAGGAATGGTTTTATAAAATTGTGGGGTCTGCGTTCGCTCCTGGCCTCCATAGAATGCAAATAGGCACAAACTTTAATAAAGACTTTTCATATCTAAGTATACTTTGATAATTATGTTTCAGTTTGAAGTAATATGATATAATAAAATTATGGGGTGTTCGTTCGCCCCTGACCTCAATATAATGGAAATATGTCACAAAGTTTAACAAGTTTTTTTTTAATATAGATCCATAGAATATTGTGATAAGTGTTTCAGTGTGAACCGGTATGGTATAATAAATTATGAGGTTTATCTATTTTATTTTTACTTTCATCATATTTTACTTTGGTTTTGATACCCCCAAATTCGAAGCTATCTCTTTCAACCCTTCCTTTTCATTACCTATCATACTTTCATAAATCAGAGTCCATTTTCTGTAGACTGTTTTTGAACCCAGTCAACGACGGGTACTTTTGCTAGTAAGATACATAAGAAAGATATGAAGGAAGAAAAACTAATTAAAAATTAATAGGCGATTAATAAGAAAGAAAAGAGAAGCGGAAGCAAAGAAGGAAAGAAAATAATGAGAATAGGCAGAAGTTTTGAAAATAAGAAAAGAATAAAATCGAAAAAAATAAATGAAAAGTTGATAGAAGATTTGAAAATAAAAATCAATAAAGAAACAAAAAAAAGTACCAAGGGAAAAAATAAAAGTTATTTCAATGAAGTTAAAGACGCCTATTAAGAGTTTTCACTTCAATTTATATATATATATATATATATATATATATATATATATATATATATATATATATATATATATATATATATATATAAATAAAATAAAAATATAAATATATAAATATATATATATATATGAAATAAAAATTACAATTAAATTTACCAAAATGATCCAAGATGGTAAAACTAAAGTATATTATAAATATTAAAGAATTAATATTTACAAAGTAATCTAACCAGATGTAAAAGCTCGATAAAACCAAATAGGAGATAGAGCTTATAATAGGAGCAAACAGTTAATAAAACATGTTAAAAAACACTTGGAAAAAGAGTTAAAAAAATATTTAATCTGAAAAGGAAACACTTGATAAGTGGATAGTCCTTAATCCAAAGAGTTTCGAAGAAATACTTTCCTTCTCATTAGAGGGTAGGAATTAGCAAAATGCGGGATCGGATTTTGCATACAATAGTATTTGATGAAACAACAAGTAAGTCAAAGATCTTACTTGATAACAAAAAGTGGAGCAGAGGGTATATGGTGAAGAAAAAGGTGATTACACGTGAATGGATAGTCTGGTGAAAGGTAAATAATCCAATGACGGTATAATCCAAAAATATAACTCCAAGAAAGTTAATTGACTTTCCATTTGCACAAGTAAAATCCAACTTTGACTTAAGCATTAAAAATAAACTTAAAGCGCCTAAATAGGCGCTTTAAGTTGTTTTTTTTATTACATTTTCACCCCAAACAAGGCACATTGGCACTTTGTTGTAGGGGCTACTATCAACCTCACCCAGAAATCTTAACAAATGAACTTCCTATCAACTCTCATAGAGAACAAAAGAGAATCGAAAGAATTGCTGCCAAATTTTACGGATTAAAAACCACTGCCCACCCCAAATACAACCCTTACCTTGAGGAGTTTGAGAATTCCATGTTAAATTTAGTCAAAAAATTAAATTTAAGAAACAAAAACACCATTATAATCCGGTTCCTCGAAAAATAAATGATTTTGCCGAAAAAGTTAAAAAAATAAACATATATTCGTCCCTGCTGATAAGACAAACAATTATTATAACCTTGACTATCCTACATATAAAAGACTTTTGTATAAAGAACTTAATTAATCTTATAAAATAGTCCCTCCTAAGACTTTAGATTCCATTAATTCTGAAGCTAAACTTTTACTGACTTCTATGAATATTCATAACTTCACTGAAATAATTTCTCCGGGTACCCCTAGATTCATCCTCAAGGATCATAAACCTAATTTTTATGACAACCCCTCGATCAGATTAATCTACCCATCTAACTTCGTACTTAGGTGCTGTAAGCAAAAATATCTTAGATAGATTCATCCCTTCTATTAAAGAAAAAGTAAGTTTCCCTCTTTGGCTAAATTCAGATTCCGTAATTAATTGGTTTATTCCCCTTAAAAATAAACACCTCCTTAACTTTATAACCTTTGACATCCAAAATTATTATCAAGCAATTTCTCCGATCCTTTTAAATAAGTTTTTAATCTTTGCTAAAAGAAATTCTAACTTAACTAATTTAGGAATTAAATTAATTCTCCTAGCGAGAAAGTCCCTTATACAATTTAACAATAAGCTTTGGACTAGAAAGGACACCCCTGATAATTTTGACATCTTGATGGGTGCTTCTGACTCTGCAGAAGTTACCGATTTAGTGGGACTCTTCTTACTGAAAGAACTTAAATACCACTTTAAACATATCCAAGGGGGTCATTACAGAGATGATGCCCTTTTTACTACAACAGCCAGGCCAAGAGAGTACAACAAAACAATTAAAAAATTGCATAACTTCTTTAATAACTTTGGCCTTTCTATAATTATCGAACCAAACAAAAAAACTTCAAATTTTCTAAATGTTACACTTAATCTTAACACCGAAACTCATAGCCCCTATCATAAACCTAATCTTACGCTTTTATACGTCCATAAATCTTCTAACCACTCAAACTCAGCTATAAAATCTATAGTACCATCCATCTCTAGAAGAATTTCTGCCTTTTCTGCTGATAAATAAAACTTTTAATCAAAATGCTACTTTCTTCAATAATGCCTTAAGGAACTCAGGATACAAAGAAAAGATTAAATACAACCATTATGCCCCTCCTGCAGGCAGCCTTAAATCTGTAATCACACAGAAGATCTGCTGCTATCAATAACAATGAACCAGTCTACATATATAATCCAAACCAAAATACTAATCGCAATACATTTAACCCACCCAGTCGCATCAGGAGAAAGAAAAATATTTGGTTTAATCCCCCATTTAGCGTAAATGTCAAAACTAATATACCTAAGGAATTCTTCAACATTGTACAAAACTCTTTCAAATTCCCACACAGATATAGTTCTATTTTCAATACAAACTCAATCAAGATTTCTTATTCAACAATGCCTAATTTAGCACAAACAAACTTAACATCCTATAACACAAAATTAAACAAGCCCCAAAAATCCCTTTCCCAATTAAACCAAAAACTAACTGTAATTGTAATAACAAACATCTTTGCCCACTCAATAATAATTGCTTCCATAAACATGTTATATATTCATGCACAATTACTGAGCTCCCACGTAATCCTCCCATAACAGACACTAATATTTCGTCTTCAAGTTATCCTTCTTCCCATCCCCTATCTGATATAGTTACTAATCCAATATACCATTCGAGAAGCCCCTCCATCTACAATCATACAACTAGCAATAATAATAATAATAATAATAATAATAATAATAATAATAATAATAATAATAATAATGAGAATAATAATATTTCTTCTAACAGCCATCCTAACACTAACAACACTCATTATCCCCTCCAAAATAGTCCTCATACAATCATTGTCCCACAATTTGTTGAACACTATGAACAAAATTCAACAAAATTCAACCTATTTAACTCATACAAATCAGCAAATTAATATTAATATCAGACCTCGAGCGTTTAATAAAGTCCATACATATATCGGCGCTACTTCAACATTAATTAAGAAAAGAATATCAAACCACATTCTTCTCTTAACAACCATAATTCTAATAATAACCATGGAACTTCTCTAACCACTTTAATTAAAAAACTTAACTCTAAAAATACCCCCTTCTCAATCAAATGGACTATCATAAAAAAGTTAAGTCGTATACTCCAGGCTCTAAATCATGTCGCCTCTCCAGAACCGAAGCTATAACTATAATTACTTCCCCTCAAGTAACAATATAATAAATTCTAAAAACGAACTGATCTCTTTCTGTAAACATAAGTCCAAATTTAATTATGGTAATTTTGAAATTACATAGTTATTACTTTAACCTTTCAGATAGATATATAATTCTTCTTTAACATTATCGTTTTATTTTTCTACATACTTTCTTAATACTTTATAACTTAATAATCCTTTATTTTACTTCTTTATTTCTTCTTTGTTTGGCCGGTTTTCTAGCTGCAAATTCCGTCTTAGTCTTAATATTCCTATCTACCCACACATCTATATCCTGCATTTATATTTACTTATATTTTACTATATGCATTTACTTACATACTTACTTGCTTTATGCTGAATTTGCAGATACCGGCAACCCTCTCCCCTTCAAAGTTTTTTTCTTTTTTTATTTTATTATTTATTTATTTATTTACTTATTATCTATTTTCTATTTTTTATTTTTATTTATTTATTAATTTATTAATTTATTTATTTTTTCCATTTAGTGTCTTTTAACAACTCTTGCGACATTTTCTTAAGGAATATTCTGTACATTTCAGTTGACCTATTTTTTTTGCCCTATATTTTTTTAACATCCTTTTTGCCCTATATTTTATATATTTTTTTAACATCCTTTTTGTCTGGGTCATTTTGACATTTGTTTTTCTATCTTATATTTAATTCTATCACCATTTAATTTTTTTCCTCTTCTTCTTCCTTGATCTTTCTTATTATGTCTCGGCAGTCGTGTGAAAAGCATATCTTATTTTTCTTTTATTAATATTATTGGAATTTTCCCCGTTTCTTTTCTTTGCACATATTTGTGAATTATTCCATGGATTTCGGCCTTTTGGATTATTTTAGACCATCTTCCAACTACGTGATTTCCTTGGATTTTACTTGTGCAAATGGAAAGTCAATTAACTTCCTTGGAGTTATATTTTTGGATTATACCGTCATTGGATTATTTACCTTTCACCAGACTATCTATTCACATATAATCACCTTTTTCTTCACCATATACCCTCTGCTCCACTTTTTGTTAAAAAGTAAGATCTTTGACTTACTTGTTGTTTCATCAAATACTTTTGTATGCAAAATCCGATCCCGCATTTTGCTAATTCCTACCCTCTGATGAGAAGGAAAGTATTTCTTCGAAACTCCGCGGATTAAGGACTATCCACTTATCAAGTGTTTCCTTTTCAGATTAAATATGTTTTAACTCTTTTTCACAGTGTTTTTTAACATGTTTTATTAACTGTTTGCTCATATATATTCAATATAAATCCTCCTAAATTTGCTGATGAGGAGACCGTGCTTACCAAAAAAAAAAACTATGTATAATTGTTCTACGTGACTTCATGTATACCACAAATAAAAAGCACGGATTTTCGAAACGATCGTACAGATAATTGACTTTGTTGTTGTTCCTTCTTATGAAACTGATTTTTAATTTAATTAAAATTTGATTTTTAAATTAAAAAAATTTTTTTTTTAATTTTTAAATTATAAATCACATTACTTAATATATATATATATATATATATATATATATATATATATATATATATATATATATATATATATATATATCAAGACTGCAAATTACAATTGAGCAGGAAATTTATTGTTGCTATTTACTTTGCGTCCCCACGGGAAAAAGTGAGACACCAGGGTCGTTTTTTTAACGTGAAAAAAAAGAAACAAAAACAAAAATAGTCTCGGTCGTGAAGGATTTCCCCTCCACTGAGAGAGAACACACCTAATCAACGATAGAAACACATGAGTTTCTTAGGTGTAAGTGACTGAAATTTAAAATCTAACCTTGCGATTTTGGGTAATTTTTGGCAACTGCAAGCGGATTTTTATATTCCTTTAAGCTACATTGAATTTCTTCTCCAATCGAATTGTTTTTTACTTTGCAACTACTGTTCCAATGTGATTGTTTCTGAATCTCCAATTTACTTGCTCGTTTTGGCCGACATTGAATGTCTGACTATTTGATTTTGTTTTTAGAAAAACAATTTTCTATGCTTCTTGGATTTATCATCGAGTGAGTTTTCATGCATTCTGGATGTTTTATATTCGGTTGGTTTTTTCACCTTTTTCACATGTTTTAACCGACATGAACATTTCTAATCTTCATAAACTGCTGTTTCTTTAATGGCATAACCAGCAAATTCTTAGCACGGATATACTGATAATTGGCTAATATCTTTCTTTCCCTGGAGAGAAGAATAGCGTTCTTTGAAACTCCACTGAATAAGGATTTCTTGAAAATTGTTTTTGGAGTATTCTTCTTTGTAAATTTTAATTTACAGTCTTTATTATTTTCTTTATGACAAGCTCTACTCACTATTGTGTTTGTATAGAGCTTTTATATATATAAATGTTATTATTTGCATTTGTTTTAAGTTTACACTTTATTTTAAAGGTAAATGTTTCATCACTATTGCTTTGATATATATATATATATATATATATATATATATATATATATATATATATATATGTCGCCAGCTTCGAATCTATCAACTGGTGTTAGTCATGACACCTTGCACTGAAGATTCATGTCTGTTTAAGGGTGTGCAAGTCGTGGCAGGACTGAAGAGTCATCTTCGGGCACATGGACGTTCAGTGACTGAAGGAGTGGCACTCGTCTTACAACATGGCGCAATGTATGTAATCTATAGTGATGCACATATCTTGAAATGTATAAACATACGAAGTTAAAATAATTGGATCATCTCGAGTTTGAATGACCTTTTATATGAATTTTATTGTTTAGCACAAAATAAATTTTATCGAAATTATTCTGAAAAACTAATTAATTTATGTAAAAGCCAAAGAGCCTTTGAAGATAAGAGTATTAACACACATCATCTAATTCACCACACACACACACACACACACACACACACACACATATATATATATATATATATATATATATATATATATATATATATATATACATATTAGGTCTGTATACTTCTGGCAAAATATGAAATGTCAGTAAATTACTTTGTTAATTTTTATGGCATTTCATTCCAAAACAAAATGTCTGTTTTGTTTTAGTCATGTGTATACATAGTTCTCTTCTTTTTATTCTTTTTTTAAACACCCATCCACATCCATATTTCCCAACCTAATGTCTGCTCCAACCTCTCTTCCAACATCATCTGAAAGATTGAATAGCGATGGTCAGTAGGGACAGAGTCATCTGTTCGGGCAAATTACAAACATAAAAACTTTTACTAATTGGCGCGTAACCAATAGATTATAATGATGATTAGCTTTTTATGGTTGCCTTTTTTTTCGTTTTTTTTTTTTAAAGTTATCCCCTACAGCGATCTATTTTTCAACCACAGAGAAGATACAGAAATATTTCTTTCATATCTAGAATAATTGGCATTATCCACCTTTTTCGTTGTAAAATAATTCGGACATATAATATGTATTAACTTTTCTTTTATATCGAGAATATTTTCCTTGGTTATTTAGGAGAGATAAGTACATATAAGGTACAAAAATCTTTTTTATAGTTCAAAACATTTTCAGCGTTTATTCGAAAGACATAAAACGTCTAAGGTCCCCGGGCGTTTCATTGATATTTAAAAACATTTTCATCGTCTATTTGAAAGGTTGTATGTGTAAAGTATGAGAATGTTTCTTTGATATTTAAAAACATTTTTATTATTTATTTGAAGGGCATTGGTATATGTAAAGTACGAAAATGTTTCTTTTATATTTAAAAACATTTTTATTGGTTATTTGAACGGTATTTGGATATGTAAATTATGAGAATGTTTCTTTGATATTTAAAAACATTTTTATTGTTTATGTGTACGGTATTTGGATATGTAAATTATGAGAATGTTTCTTTGATATTTAAAAATATTTTTATTTTTTATGTGTACGTTATTTGGATATGTAAATTATGAGAATGTTTCTTTGATATTTAAAAATATTTTTATTTTTTATGTGTACGTTATTTGGATATGTAAATTATGAGAATGTTTCTTTGATATTTAAAAATATTTTTATTTTTTATGTGTACGTTATTTGGATATGTAAATTATGAGAATGTTTCTTTGATATTTAAAAATATTTTTATTTTTTATGTGTACGTTATTTGGATATGTAAATTATGAGAATGTTTCCTTGATATTTATAAATATTTTTATTTTTTATGTGTACGTTATTTGGATATGTAAATTATGAGAATGTTTCTTTGATATTTAAAAATATTTTTATTTTTTATGTGTACGTTATTTGGATATGTAAATTATGAGAATGTTTCTTTGATATTTAAAAATATTTTTATTTTTTATGTGTACGTTATTTGGATATGTAAATTATGAGAATGTTTCTTTGATATTTAAAAATATTTTTATTTTTTATGTGTACGTTATTTGGATATGTAAATTATGAGAATGTTTCTTTGATATTTAAAAATATTTTTATTTTTTATGTGTACGTTATTTGGATATGTAAATTATGAGAATGTTTCTTTGATATTTTAAAATATTTTTATTTTTTATGTGTACGTTATTTGGATATGTAAATTATGAGAATGTTTCTTTGATATTTTAAAATATTTTTATTTTTTATGTGTACGTTATTTGGATATGTAAATTATGAGAATGTTTCTTTGATATTTAAAAATATTTTTATTTTTTATGTGTACGTTATTTGGATATGTAAATTATGAGAATGTTTCTTTGATATTTAAAAATATTTTTATTTTTTATGTGTACGTTATTTGGATATGTAAATTATGAGAATGTTTCTTTGATATTTAAAAATATTTTTATTTTTTATGTGTACGTTATTTGGATATGTAAATTATGAGAATGTTTCTTTGATATTTAAAAATATTTTTATTTTTTATGTGTACGTTATTTGGATATGTAAATTATGAGAATGTTTCTTTGATATTTAAAAATATTTTTATTTTTTATGTGTACGTTATTTGGATATGTAAATTATGAGAATGTTTCTTTGATATTTAAAAATATTTTTATTTTTTATGTGTACGTTATTTGGATATGTAAATTATGAGAATGTTTCTTTGATATTTAAAAATATTTTTATTTTTTATGTGTACGTTATTTGGATATGTAAATTATGAGAATGTTTCTTTGATATTTAAAAATATTTTTATTTTTTATGTGTACGTTATTTGGATATGTAAATTATGAGAATGTTTCTTTGATATTTAAAAATATTTTTATTTTTTATGTGTACGTTATTTGGATATGTAAATTATGAGAATGTTTCTTTGATATTTAAAAATATTTTTATTTTTTATGTGTACGTTATTTGGATATGTAAATTATGAGAATGTTTCTTTGATATTTAAAAATATTTTTATTTTTTATGTGTACGTTATTTGGATATGTAAATTACGAGAATGTTTCTTTGATATTTAAAAATGTTTTTATTTTTTATGTGTACGTTATTTGGATATGTAAATTACGAGAATGTTTCTTTGATATTTAAAAATATTTTTATTTTTTATGTGTACGTTATTTGGATATGTAAATTACGAGAATGTTTCTTTGATATTTAAAAAATATTTTTATTGTTTATTTGAACGGTATTTGTATGCGTAAAGTACGAGAATGTTTCTTTGATATTTAAAAAATATTTTTATTGTTTATTTGAACGGTATTTGTATACGTAAAGCACGAGAAGGTTTTTTTGATATTTAAAAAATATTTTTATTGTTTATTTGAACGGTATTTTTATATATAATGTACGAGAAGTTTTCTTTGATATTTCAAAACATTTTTATTGTTTATTGGACGGTATTTGTATATGTAAAATACGAGAATTTTTCTCTGATATTTAAAAACATTTTTATTGCTTATTTGAAGGGTATTTGTATATCTAAAATACGAGAACGTTTCTTTTCTTTGATATTTAAAAACATTTTATTGTTTATTTGAACGGCATTCGTATACGTAAAAAAAGGGAATATTTTTTTTAATACCTAGAAACATTTTCATTGTTTATTTGAAGGATATTAAAATATGTAAAATATGCGAATGTGTTTATATTTAAAGGAATTGTCATTGTTTCCGTGAAGGATATTAGTAAATGTAAAGTATGGGGTGTTTCTTTGATATCTAGAAACATTTTCATTGTTTATTTGAAGAGTATTTGTATATGTAAGTATAGGAATGTTTCTTTGATATTTAAAGATATTTTCAGTGTTTATTTGAAGGACATTAAAACATATAAGACACATAAATCTTTTTTATATGTAGAGGCATGTACAGTATTTATTTAAGGGGCATTAGAATATGTAAGACACTAATATGTTTCTTTGATATTTGGGGGCATTTCCAGTGTTAGTTTAAAGGGCATTTAATCATATAAAGTACAAAAACGTTTCTTTGATATCTAAAGACATGCTCAATCTATATTTGAACTAAATTAGCAAATAAGAGCTACTGAAGTGTTTCATTTTATACGTGGAAATATTTTCAGTATTTATTTGAAAAATATATATTAAAATGAGAAAAGGTTATCTTAAATTTTTTTTTTTAATTAAACGGTTCATTTGCATTATAACCATATTTGATAAAAAAAATTATCATAGAAAGTGCATGTCGGCTCAAAAAGTAATTTAACGTAATTATCATATGTACGAGCCAAAAATATTTCTTCTCATACAAACTATACTTTGTGATTCATTCACGTACATCCGTACGAGTGTCTGTCCATCAATCAGTTGTTTTCTCAGCTAGACTGCCATAGTTGACTTTTAAATAGTATTTTCTTGTGTATATCACGCTTACGTTTGAAATAGAATTTCCATTAGCTTGTTGTTTGTTTGAAATAGCATTTTTGTTGGTCTGTCACACATTTAAAATGGCATTATCATTGCTAAATAGGTAGCCTGAATGGGTGCAAGTTATATAATATACGATATAGAATAGCTCAGCCAATCGGGTGCTCTGTCATAATAAATTTGAAATAGCATTTTCATTGGTCTGTCACAATAAGTATAAAATAGCATTTTCATTGGTTGTCATGATTAAATTAAAAATAGTATTATCGTTGGCCTGTTACAGTTAACTTTGAAATGCTATTTTCTTTGATCTCTCACACGTAAATTTGAAATAGATTTTATTTTGTTTGTCATGTTTAAATTCGAAATATTATTTCTGTTGGTCGGTTATGGTTAAGTTTGAAGTAGCATTTCCATATTTCTGTTTTGTGTACGTTTTTAATAGCATTCTTGTTCGTCTGTAACGCTTAAGTTTGAAATAACAATTTCGTTATTCTTTCATGCTTAAATTTTAAATAGCATTTTCGTTGATCTATAATACACAAGTTTGAAATAGTATTTTCGTTGGTTTGTCATGTTTAAGTATTAAATAGCATTTTGGTGTGTCATGATTAAGTTTAAAAATAATTTTTGTTTGTTTGTTATGTTTAAGTTTGAAATAGCATTTTCATTTCCCTGTGATAAGTTTGAATAGGTATTTTAGTTGGTCGTTCATTCTTAAGCTTGAAATAGCATCTTTTGTGCCCACAGGTGTTTTACCATTATGAAATACTTCTTCTTTTCCCCATGCTCTCTCTCTCTCTCTCTCTCTCTCTCTCTCTCTCTCTCTCTCTCTCTCTCTCTTCGATATATTAAAAACTACGTTGTTTACTTTTCTTTTTAATATTTCTAGTATAACGATATTTTCTTGATAACTTTTTAAAAGGCAGACAGACGGAATATATTCATATATGGGAATGGAGACAGCGATTATTTCATGCTAAAATAACTATAAGTTGCTTCCGGTCATCGTCAGGCGCGTATTCTAAAACAGCGACTATTTCATGCTAAAATAACTATGAACTTGTAAATTCTACAGGGGACTCATTCACATGTAATATATTGATGTTGGAATTCTGTAGATGTTCAGCGTAAATGGAGACACCCTGATATTATTGTAGCTCTTTTGTTACAACTGCAAAATATTTATCTAAGCTAGTAGGGACGCCCAGCGTAGCCCGGTCGTAAAATACACTAAAATATGATATTTTAATTTATGCAGATTTCGCATATATTATTATAAAGTTAATTTCCTATCGATTCTTATGTATTAAAAAATATATCCACATCACTTGGGTGCTTCAGCTTGAATTGAAAACGAAACTTATGAAGAAAAAATAATATATACAGGGTGTCCACAAAGTCTGGCTACATTATGCAGCCAGACTTTGTGGGCACCGTGCAGATTATGTAGCCAGACTTTGTGGACACCCTGTATATATATATATATATATATATATATATATATATATATATATATATATATATATATATATATATATTATATATATATATATATATATATATATATATATATATATATATATAACTTGAGTTCCTTCAACTATAATCGAAATTGAAATCGAAATTTATGAAGAATTCTTGGTAAAATTATTTATAAAAATATAGATGACTTGAGTAACATACTATAATCGAAATCGAAACCAAAACTTATGAAGAATTCTTGGTAAAATTATTTATTACAAGAAATGGAAGGTCATAACAATTAAACGGCAGTCGCTCGGAAGAAAAAGGATATAAGCGTAACACACAAAATAATTCACACGCTATCGTATTTATATAGAGACTAGCGGGGCCCGTGGACATTTCACAAGGGGTTCATTCATATGTAATATGGCATTCTGTAGATGTCCAGTGTAAATGGAGAAGCTCTGATATTATTGTAGCTTTTTTGTTAAAACTGCAAAAGTATTTATCTAAGCTTGCACGAACGCCCGGTAAAGCCTGATCGTAAAGTACGCTTAAATATGATATTTTAATTTATGGAGGTTTCGTATATATTATTATAGAGTTAATGTTCTAGCGAGTTTTATATGCTATAAAGTTGCAATTTCAGAAATAAAAAATATATCCATATGACTTGAGTGCATTAGCTTGAATCGAAACCGAAATAAAAAAGGATATATATATATATATATATATATATATATATATATATATATATGCGCGTGTGTGTGTGTGTGTGTGTATATATATATATAACTTGAGTTCCTTCAGCCATAATTGAAACTGAAACTAAAACTTATGAAGGATTCTTGATAAAATTATTTATATAAAAAAATAGATGATTTAAGTGCCATCAGCTATAGTCGAAACTGAAACCAAAACTTATAAAGAATTTTTGGTAAAATTATTTATGACAAGAAATAGAATAACATATCAATTAAACGACCCGGATGTAACACACAAAAGAACACACACGCTATCGTATTAATATATAGATTACTTTCAGCTATCGTCTTAGGTGAGGCGCGTCCTACATTAGACTGTTTCCTATCTAATACGGCAACTGATCAAATTCAAATCGTTCTGTCACATGACAACATCAACTAATTAGTTATGTACCTTCGTATTAGGCGGGAGTTGAAGCTTATTTATTTTGCAAGTCGTTTTGTGATTAAATTTGAAAACATATTGCCCCAAGTAATATGTAACATCTCTGCAATTTTACACCCTTTTCTTCCTCATGTTTATTGTTGCTTCTTTAGGCTTTTTCATTTCTTCTTTCCACTCTTATCTCCCCTCTCTCTCTCTTTCTCTTTCTCCTTTTCTCGCCTTTTCTTTCTCTTCTCTCTCTTTATTTCTATCTCTTTCTATCTATCTATTTATATCTTCTTTTACGAATATTTTAGACTCGCCATAGGCAAAATACGGCTTGTGAAAGGTCTTCTTAATTGTACATCTAATTTATACAGGAAAAAAAGAAAAGGTTTATTATATTTTCCTCGTTTCGATCTTACGTTTTCCTATCTCCTTTTCGTGAATCGGCATGTTAAGTATTATTTTACCTGTTTGATTCTGTTTTTGACATCGATTTCCCTGATTACTCTTTTTTATAATCAGGTACTCACAACAGGGACCAGGTGGACGTTTCCAATATTCATAGTTAAAGTGCAGTTACGGGTCAAACAAGATTCAGGTATGCTATGCCGAATCATCGGTCTGTGTTAGTATTCATTTCAACGTCGCCACATTCTTTTTTTTTTTCATATAATTAAATGAATGAATTAGAAACTAATATTACCACTTTAATATCAATTTGTACCATGTGTTTTTCTATTAACGTTGCTTTTCTATTTGAAAGTTACCGATGGAATTATTTAATTATTGAATTGTGAAATATACATTTCTAATTCATAGATTATAAAAAAGTCTCGCTACAACAACTGTCAAACATTTCCTTTACTCTCTAGCTGTCCCTAAAGCTAACCAAAAATTTCATGACCAAAGTTTCTTTCTTAGAACTGTTTGTCTTCAGAATACAATTTCCAGACTACTGTAACATGGTCGTTATCAAGTTTAATGAAAATAAGTTTTTGCTGAGCTGTCCTCTTATATAATTAAACCCTGCCCAAGCGCTACTATTACCGATCATCACAATGTTGTTACTGTCTACCTGACACTCATTAACATATATTCTAGATTGATTTCTGAGCCTTATTAAGCAGTGATTCCCAAGTACAAAAAATATTAATCGATAATTTTTTCAATACATTGATTATTATTTCTTTACGTGTTTTCTAAACATCTTTCACACTTTTAAAATGCAGCCTTTTACATTATTGCTGTAATCTGCAAGATCTTCCAAACTGCACCCTGTGTATCGCTTTATTGTAGGTCAATATTTTTTTTAATTTTGAAATTTCTGTGAAACGCAGAGGAGGTAAATTTTGGTACACTGGAAGATCATAACCAGGTGTCCTTTTCCTCCTGATTTTTGTGGAATTTGAAAAATATTTTGAAAGTTATGCTAATTTTTCTATTTTCTGGTAATTTTAAGTGTGTATCACTTTATTGTAAGTGTCTAAAAATGTATATTTTCGGTAATAAAACAACATTCTAACTTTATATTTCTATTTATATGAAATGAAGAACATATTCAGAAATATTATTACCCAAAACAAGAACGAATTTCGCATCATTTTGTATAAAAAATATTTATTTATCAACCATGCTTCAAAATCACTTTGAATAGCCTCTTGTCAACTGATGATGTCAATCAGCAGATTAGAGATGATGTGGTGCTGTAGGAAACTTCCAAAATCTTCCTCCAAAATTCGTCCTTCGACGAAAATTGAACACATACTCCATAAACTTTCATCTTTATTATTGACTAGAGCTGCTCAATTGGGTTTGTATCTGGAGAACAAGATGACCATGTCATCAAATTTTCTCCACTAATGCCTAATGACTTAAGGTAGGGTGTCGTAGCCTTAGCTGAGTGGGATGACGCATTTTCGTGCATAAAAATAAATTTGCAGTGATGCGCCAATGGAATTTCATCAAGCCATGGTGATAAATGCTCATTTAAAAATAAAATATAAGACCGTTTTGTCAGTTTGACACCTTCTGGAACTCGAAATGATCCAATTAGTTCATTGCAGTTTATTCTAGCCTAAAACATGACACCTCCACCTCTCTATTTTCAACGGAATCAAGGAGGGGTAGGTACTCCAAACTTTGGCCCACAAATCTGGTCCATCAAGGGTTGCTCTCGCCTCATCGGCAACAAGAACATTTTCAAAGCTGGTTTTCATGTATTTCTGAGCTCTATCCAAACGTTTGGTTTTAAACGGGCCTTGCTATGGGCTTAATGTTTCTTGCAATTTAGTTTAAGACATTGCGAATGTTTTTTTTTCTGGACAAAGAAGGTATTTCAGTTTTGTCAAATATAGCAGCACTGTTGCTGCCCGGCTGCTTGATAAGGTGACGGCGAATTTTTCTAACATCACGAGCAGAAACTGATTTTCTTGTGTTTTGTCCTTCCTTAGTTTGATGTTTGGATTTTCAACGAATGAAGACAATGATCTCTTCCAAGCGCCTTGGCAAGATCTACGAGAGATAAACCTTCTGCAAGGCCTGAAATCAGTTTCTTTTCACTAGCTGTCAATCGACCCTTCCTATGCATTTTGGGAGACCTGCAATACAGAGCTACACACTTAAAATTACCAGAAAATAGAAAAAAAAGCATAATTTTCAAAATATTTGTTCAAATTCCACAAAAATATTGGACGTTCTTGGATAATAAAAAATATATTCATGAGAGTTGGAATTTCTGTTGGTTTTTAGGCACACAAAGGCATAAAGGAATATTCTTTGTAGGGTTATTCGAAACATGAATTCTTGCTGCGAATATTTTATAGAAGTGTTGGGTGCTAGAGGTTGGAGTTCAGTCGAACACCTACTATGGAGATAACAATAACTGTATCAGGTGTATTTCATTCAAATCACTATCTGCCTTTTAAATGGACTATTCAGAGAAGACTCTCGGCTTCAGAAGGGGAGATCCCCATGACAATAGGAGGGAAGGTTAATTTTTTAACCGTCTGGTTCACAGCGATAGTCTGATCTCTTCTTGAGATGTAGTTATGGATTTCACATGTCTGAGGAAGTTTCTCCTTGACTTCAACTATTGGTTCATATCGATGAAAGAAATGGCGTTCATCACTGATAGCCTTTGTGATCTCTGTTCGGCTGTCAACATCGGATTATAATTCATATCGAATACATTGATTTTTCAAGTATTCATTTTTTAATTTTTTTTTTTTTTTTTTGCATCATGACAGCAGCTATCAACGCTAATATTATACAAGACTTCAGTATTTGATAGAAAAAAAAATCAGTTGACCGAAGAGAGAAAACAGGGGTTTATGTTTCTGAAACTGAATGATTAAGTGTATGGTCTTTTATAGTGAAAACATTTTAGGTTGCTCGAACAATCACTGACCTTGAATTGGCTTTAGCAATATCTCATGATAAAAGTTTCTCAAGCTTAAACTTAATTTCCATGATCCATCTTTCGTCCTTCTTTCGTGTATTTAATCTTTGCCCTCAATATTCTCTGTTTTTTTTTCATTCAACAATTATTTTCAAGTACCTCCTACTCTTAAATTAAAAACGATAACACTAATTGTTTAAATACATTTATTGAAACTTCTTTATCGAACCTGTCATTCTTTCTAAAAGGAAAGTACAATATTACTAACGCAACCGCAACATATGCTGCTTTAACTTTCGTTCCGGTCAGTGGGAAGGCTTCTTAACTAAACATCAATTCTGCACGAAGGTCCACTATCGTAAGGCAATGGATACCCTCTGTAAGGGTGGTTGCGCGTTTAATTGTGAGGAAAGGGTTGAACAATCTCCAACCATACCTCTCCTGAATTGGTACTTCTTGAGTCCAGTGGCAAGAAGAAATACAAGACAACTGAAAGCAATGCCGAGATAAGCAGAGAGCACATTCAGCACCTGAAATTTAATGTAAAAGACCAGAATGCCACACTCTGTTGAACATCTTCAAAATGTCGAGTGCAATGGTCCTACCCTTTCCTGAATTATCCATAAACCAACAAATCAGCTCAGTTCCAACAGTTAAAAGATTAGCAGTTGCTTAAGCTCGGTGATCTAACGGGAACCGGTGTGTCATTTTTTATGTGAAGTTGTTATAAGCTTTATCAGAGAGTACACTTCATTCTTTTCCGCCGTCTTTTAACATGTTTAGAAATAAGGTGCATATGCATTATCCTACCCAAGAAATAAGGTACTTGTGCAATATGGTACTCATATGAAAAACAAAGAAAATCCTACCTGTGACGTGCGTAAAAATAACTAAAACCGAAAATCACGTTATATATATTCGAATAGCATGACGTTTAAATGAGAAATAAGGTGCTTTTTCACTATAGCACCCAGATGAAAAAACAAACACATTCTTACTTTAGACGCACAGAAAAGTCAGCACAACAGAAAATTACTTAAAAGTATCGAGTGCTTTCATTTTTAAATTAGAAAAAAAGGTACTTCTACAGTATCCTACCTAGGAAATAAGGTTCTTGTATAGTGAAGTATCCATATTAAAAACAAAGAAATTCTTATGTGTGACGTACATAAGTTATCAAAATCGAAAATAATGTAATATATTCGAGTAGTATAACATTTATATAAAAAAAAAATCTCCGGCTTCTTCACTACAGCACTCTGATATAAAAACAAACAAACTTTTACCTATGACATGCAGAAAATTTAGCACAACAGAAAATTATGTAAATATTTTTAAATATGTGTTGTACATTACTCGTCCTAGCTAAGGATATTTTTTTCCACATACGTGTTGTAAATTTCCTGTTCTATGCAAGGTACAATTATTAATACATATGTTGTGTAATACCTGTCATAGGGCAGGTAAAATATTCTTTTGCTCAAGATGCCAAATGATACATAGACATAAACACTTCCTCTATTCTAAGAATAACAGGTATGTTCAGAATTTTTCTCATTGTCTTATACGATCCCGAGCAACGCCGGGTTGCCTTGCTAGTAATGACTAAAAATGCATTTGGAATGTAGGGTTTAATGGTGATCTTAAAGTGAAATCTCATTGAAAGGGTGTAGAAGGAAGTTGTTAACTTAACTACAACGTATACGACTAACATGTTTGTTTTTGTCAGTTTGTTACGACGTTCTCTTTTGACTTGTTTAGTTTTTTAAATGCCCATATTCTGCCTACCTCTCTTTCTTCTTTGCTTTACCTCTCCTTGCACTTTTTTCGTTCTGCTTATTTCATTTTGGTCAAATTTTCATTGCTTTTCACTTTGATATGTTCAGCTGTAAGATTTATCCGCGAGTACACTTCCTTCCTCTCCACTTAATCCAGCTTCTTACATTACTACTACCCACTTTTTTAAAAAAATTTGTCATCTTTTCATCCCTCTCCTCTCTTTTTCTACTTCTTTCGTTTTTTTTTTTTTTTTTTTTTTTTCAGATTTTACTGTTTTCTGTTTTGATGTGTTAAGTTATAAAATTTAAGAGAGGCTGCGCTTTTCGTTTCTACACCGTTCTGATTTCCACTGCACTATTTGCAACCGTTTCCTTTCTAACTTTCATCCTCATCTCACTTCTTTTTCTGTTTCCTTCTTTTTCGTTCGCTTTTCTCCTTTTTTTCTCTTTCGCTCCTCCCCCGACTTTCCTTTTTTATTTTAAGTTGTTTTAAGATCTATCAGAGAGTACACTTCATTCCTCTTCACCGTCAGACTTCCGAACTCTTTCCTATCACATCCTTCGGCGCTTCTACACTATTAGGACGAAATTTTATAGTCGATAAATGGAGTTTTCAAATAAAACCAATGGTTTCTACCGATTTTTTGTTAATTCTAATAAGTTACAACGGTAGCTTCCATATTACGCAGTCGAAATTACCTGAATATTACTAAATTATTAAAAAAATAACTACAACTTTGATCATGTTAGCAGATGAAAAATTTCGGCGATCTTGTTTTAATCGAAACGGAAAATTGCTTCCTTTTTTGAACTCTCCTATATTTTCCGATCATTTTCATCAAATTGATTTTTATTTTCTTTCATAAATAATTTTCTATCTTATCGATTTTAATAATTTTGGGATATAATCATCTTTAAAATACGAGATATACGTAGATACGATTGTTTCCATGTGAAACTCTGTATTACGATTTCCGAAATTTTGTCCTAATAGTGTAGAAGCGCCCGTCCTTCATATCTCGTACTCTTCTCATTTCTTTTTCTTTTCTCCTTTTTCTTTCTACTTCTTTCGTTTTAGTCCGGTTTTTCCTGTCTTTCTATTTTAATGTGCTATACTGGTGTAACATTTAATAGAGAGCACGCTATCCTGTTACCGTACTGATTAACATAGCATTATTTCCAACTACGTTACTTCTAACTTTCTTCCTTCTTTCACCCGTTTCTTTCTGTTACCTTTTTCATTTTCTTTTAACTTTCTACTGATCTGTCTTTGTTACTGCTTAGACCTCACTCTAGTGTAAAAATAAGCCTTTCTTCAGTGTCGAAAGACAATGGATGCTCCCTTTTAGGGTGGTTGCGTGTGTAATTCTGAGGCAAAGGTTGCACAATCTCTAACCACACCTCTCCTACATCTGCACTGCTGGGGTCCAGTGGCAAGGAGAAGTGCTAGACGATTGGAAACAATGCCGAGATAAGCAGAGAGCACATAAAATACCTAAAATTCTCAAATGGTCACCCATTTTAGTACTGACCAGGTTCAATGTTGCTTAACTTTGTTGATCTAACTGGAACCGGTGTGTCAACATGATTATGCTGTATAGTAGTTAGGATTCTCACGGAGGAATTCCCAAACATTTATCCAAATCTACATAAGCTGAAGCAGGCTGCACGTACATTGCTTTCAGACATAATATGCTAGACAATGGTTAGGTAGTCAGGTCCTTCAGCTTATGGCAAAGCATCAACATCTCTCTCTTTCTTTCTCTCTCTCTCTCTCTCTCTCTCTCTCACACACACACACACACATAGAAACACACATGCACACGCACTAACACGCTCTCTCTTTCTCTCTTTCTCTCTCTCTCTCTCTTTCTCTCTATTTCATTTACTCTTGGTTTCTGCTATTCTCTCTCTATTATATTTAATCTTTTAAATCTTCTGCATATTTCTCCCCATTCTCTCTCTTTTTCACTCTCTATTTCTCTCTTTATTCCTCTTTTTTGCTAAAGAGCCTCCATTCTAGGACAAGAGTTATGAATTTGTTAGGTAAAACGTGAAATAACATTGTGTTTTTTTATGGAAATCGCTCCAGGCAAGACTTGAAGCCACTTAATGTAACAAGCTAACAAGAACGAAAGATGATTACCACAAAGACAGGAGATGCCTAGTCTTGAATAGACCAAGGTTAAAAGTAGGGATGAAAACGGTCAGCGGCAAGAGATTTCTTGAAAAGAAGCTACTGGAAACTGAGGTATAAAATAACGGATTGATGGAGATGACTAAACTAAGGAGTCAAACGAGCTGGAATAAAAGAAGCAGGAAATAGATCAGACGATTCTGAAGAATATATACAATAATAGTATTTATAGAAAAGACTGAGACTGGCAACATCATGTCTGTGAGAGAGAAATTGCAAGGAAGAAGATAGAGGTTGGCTAAATACATTGTAAATACGCTTTTGCAATTCATCAAAAACTCTCAAATGGAACAGAGATTCCCAGCTCAAATAAAACAACAGTATTCCATACAGGGTCTGATATTAGATTTGTAGAGATAGACAATAGCCTCAGGTGTGAGAAAGTGTTTAGAATGATATAGTTAACCTACTTTGCAAGAAGCAGAAAGAGCAATGGATCTAATATATCTCCAAGAATAATTGGAAGAAAAAGAAAGACCAAGATATTTCAGAGTCGATCTTTTGTCAAGAAAAGGGACACACCTACGACTGAAAGACACAAGCTGAGTCTTAACAGGATTAAATTAAACAAGTCATTTCGTATATATATATATATATATATATATATATATATATATATATATATATATATATATAAACGAAATGTAATAAGTCCCCAGACGTATTCCTCCACCATACTGTATACCGATACTCTATGGCTGACTGGGATAGCTTCCGTACATTCATATCTGATTTACCTCTGCACTCCATGTTTAAAAAGGAAGTGTCCTCTATAGTATCAGATCTGACCGAATGGTTAATTGTAAGTATAGACCAATTCATACCATCTAAAAAATTCCAACAAAAACCTAACAGCCAGCCATGGTTCTCCCCAGCACAGAAATCACTTTTTCCATAGCTACCAACGTAATAGATGCACTGAGACTACAGCTGCTTTCAGGACTGCCAGCAACCACTGTAAAAGAGTAATAAAAAATGCAAGAGAGCTATATGCCTAGTTTGTTAAATCCAAGGTAGCTGATCAGCGGCTAGGTTCCCACTAGTTTTGGCAAATAACAAATAGGATCCTGAACAGAAGTGTGCGTTCTATCCCAACCATTATCAATGGACCAGAGGTCATCTCGTCAGCGTCAGACAAGGCCAAACTATTTGCCAAGAACTTTGCAGCTAATTCTACCCTATGCGACGAAGGCCATCAACTCCTCATATTTCCTCCTATAACACAGAACACGCTAGGTAACATACAAATATCCGTGCATGAGCTCGCCAAGCTAATAAAGAACCTAGATGCCAGTAAAGCAACTGGCCCTGACGGCATCCCAATTATAGTGTTAAAAAAGCTTCAACCAGAACTTGCTCCCATACTTATGAAACTGTTTAAGCATTGCCTTAAGGAGAAGTGCTTTCCGACTCCCTGGAAGACCTCATCAGTTTGCCCTGTATTTAAGAATTCAGGTGATAAGTCATCTCCCTCTCAGTACAGACCAATAAGTCTCCTGTGTGTTATGAGTAAGTTGCTGGAATCCATATTAAATAGAGAAATAGTCAACTACCTCAGCAGAAACAACCTTCTAAGTGACACACAATATGGTTTCCGTTCTGCAAGATCTACCGCAGATTTGCTGACGGTTATATCTCACAGGATTAGTGAATCTCTTGACAAAGGCTTCCTTTCTAGGGCAATTGCTCTTGACATATCAAAGGCCTTCGACAACGTATGGCATAAGGGTCTACTTCACAAGATTTCCAGCTACGGTATAACTGGAAATGTTTTCTCAATCATTAAATCATTTCTCTCCGATAGGCTCATAAGAGTAGTGGTAGATGTACAAAAATCGGAGGCCTGCAATATAAATGCTGGAGTCCCTCAGGGGTCACTCCTGGGCCCAACTCTCTCCCTGATCTACATCACTTCCCTAAACACATACTTAAATCATTCGTTGACATCTATGCTGATGACACGACCATCTATGGCAACACATCAAAGGCTGTAAATGACAAAGTTCTCTCTGATTCTCTCTCCTCTGATCTCGAGCGCGTGGTTCAGTGGGGGAAGATGTGGCTGGTTACCTTTAATGCATCTAAAACCAAACTTCTATCCTTACATCATCAATGCTCTGATACCCATCTGGCATCAACTGGGATGGATGGCTCTCGTCTGGGAGAGGCCCCATGTTTTCACTAGCTTCTGGGTTTGACCTTTACTCCTGATCTGAAATTGAACACGTACATCAAGTCTGTTGCCAAGGTCGCTGGAAAGATGGTGGGATCCTTCTACCGCTCCAGAAGATATCTCACTACTGATGCAATTCTCTATCTATATAAAAGCTAAGTACATCCAAGGATGGAATACTGCTGCCATATCTGGGCAGGAGCAGCTAAAAACAGCCTATCCTGCCTTGACGGAGTACAAAATAGACTTCGTGGCTTGGTGGGGGATGCCCTTTTCTCTACCCTGCAACCTCTCTTCCACAGAAGAGACGTTGCGAGCCTATCCTTGTTTTATCGTTATTTCCATGGCAGGTGCTCGTCTGAACTCCAATCTCTAGTGCCCCCTCGCCAATCTTTCACGAAAAACACCCATCTAGCTGAACCCACTTTGAAAAATCTCCCCTACTCTTTATCTGTGCCTAAATCAAAACGTAGATTCCATTAACAAAGCTTCTTACTTAGAACTGAACGCCTGTGGAACTCTTTTTCGTCTGTCTGCTTCCCACCTGACTACAACTTGGATGTCTTCAAGTCCAACGCTAAGAAATTCCTAATGAACCGCCCCCTTAAGTAAACATTTCATCAAATCTCCACACTAACGTAATGTACTTGCAATAACCCTTATCCCTGAGTGGCTTCCGGTCCTTGATAAGTGGTGACCACTGTGTATATATATATATATATATATATATATATATATATATATATATTACTAGCAAAAGTACCCGCCGTTGACTGGGTTCAAAAACAGCCTACAGAACATAGACTCTGATTTATGAAAGTATGATAGGTTATGAAAAGGAAGGGTTGTAAAGAGATAGCTTCGAATTCGAGGATATCAAAACCAAAGCAAAATATGATGAAAGTAAAAATGAAATAGATAAACCCCATAATTTATTATACCATACCTGTTTACACTGAAACACTTATTACAATATTCTGTGGATCTATATTAAAAAACCTTGTTAAACTTTGTGAAATATTTCCATTCTTTGGAGGTCAGGCGCGAACGAACACCCAATAATTTTATTATACCATATTTTTTCAAACTGAAACATAATTATCAAAGTATATTTACGCAGATAGATATGAAAAGTCTTTATTAAAGCTTGTGCCTATTTCCATTCTATGGAGGCCAGGCGCGAACGCAGACCCCACAATTTTATTATACCATCCCTATTTAAGTTAAAACATATTTATCAAAGTATTCTTATGTACATCTATATCAAAAACACTTGTAAACGTTTTTTTTTAATTTTTTAATTTTTTATTTCTATACTTTGTGGACCATGCGCGAACGCAGACCCAACAATTTTAATGAACCACCGTTCTGCAGGATCAAACATGGCCATTCCTGTGTCTCGATACATCCTCGATCATTATATATGATCAATTTTTTAAAATAGTCAACCATATAGGAGCCTATTCGTGACCACACACACGCACATAGGCGTTCAGCTTTATATTATAGATTTAATTGGAATTCATTATTGAGATGAGTATTATTCATTAATTTATTTATTGCGGACTATTATCCTCATCTTTATTAGATGTTGTTTCACCTGATGAAGCCCAGAGGAATAGTTGGCCGAAATGTCGTGAAATAACATTTAAGAAAGATGAACGTAGATTTATAAGACCAAAAAATCCAATCTTGATCGCCCTTCAGGGCCCGTGGCGCAGTGGATAGAGACGTTGAATCTTTACAGTTTCAAGTGAGAATTGTCTGATGATAACGTGGTCAATCCTACCCAACGTGGTGAGACAACAACAACTATGGATGGCAGTAATTGCTGAGAATGCAGTTAGGAGATTCAGAGTTCCTATCTCGTCGCTGTTATAACTTGACGAAGGAACAGTTGTCCGAAACATCGTGAAACAATATTTAAGAAAAGGTCCGCAATAAATAAATTAAGTCTTTTCGTAATCCAATCTACAATTGAATTCAAGCCAACTTCTATTTCAACTGATCTGGGGGAGATGGGTGAAAAGCAACACTAGAATAGCATAGATATTAATTTTCCGAACAATATACTCTGGAGGATCATTCCTATAGAAAAAAAACAGAGTTGGGCTTAAAATAAAGGGACACCAGCAATTATAGGGAAATAGAATGAAAAGATGCCATCCAAAGTTACTTGTAATTTTCGATCAGCAAGAAAAGACCTAATAATGTCAGGAACTTTAAGATCAATAGCATAACCTCAAAGTTTATGTAAAAGACAAGAGTGCCACACTATCCATCGCCTCTAAAATATCAAGTACCCTCTCCTGAACTATTCATAAACTAACAGATCCGCGTAGTTACAACAATTAAAAATTAGCAGTTGAACGAAAATCACGAAAGCGATGAACATCATTAATAAGGCCCAGGTGTTCCAGAAAATCAACAAGCTTGGCGTTGATAACCCTTTCAAAAACTTTGCTAATAACAGAGCGGAGGCTAACAGTATCGATACATTATTCAATCGAGATGGATTTATAAAATTCCGTGCAGATTTCCAAGTTCAACAGAAATATTCCCGAGTTTGACAAGATACATATGAAGCAGATCGGAGGTTACATCGACTGAAACGTTGTTCAAATAACACTCAAGATGAGAACAGTAGTCCGAATAATCCAAATAATACATATAATCAATCATCATCTAAAAAAAATCAAAAATGTAAATCCTTCTTTCATCGTTAGTTTTGTTTGTGTCAACTAACCATTCAACATTGCGAATATCAAAGTCACCACAAACCATGAATGCTGACAAAAGGGTTAATAGACAGGGTCTTGTCAGTTTTCTCAGAGATTTGTCGATGATAATGACCCCATCCCTCAGGAGACGATAGCGAACAAATATGAAAGCAATTTTTTGCATAAGTGCAACACGGAAACACATATACGATAATGTAGGGTCGTCTCTACTAACATGGAAAGCCGACCCTGATATCGGCACAGATTCTGCGACTATCACGGTATCGGAAGTCGAGTTTTGAAGTCCCTTTGAACGTAGTTGATTTTTTATACAGGTACAGAAGTGCGTCAGGCATGAGATACTTTCTGAAATGGTAGAATTATCAAACCATTTTTCAAGCACCCTTAGCAACGAATTTGCTTTAAGTCTTCCATTTTACTTTGAAAAAAAGAAAAAAAAACGGTCAGTCCTAGAAGCTTGTTTAAGTTAGTGGCTTATCTAGGAAGGGAGCCGTTAATTTCAGTTGGTGGTCAAATATGAAAGCGATGTTTTGTATAATGCAAAGCAAAAACACATATGCGGTAAGGTGTCTCTACTACATGGAAAACTGTCCTTTATGTAGGAACAGATTCTGTGACTATGACGGTGTCGGGGGTCTTCTGTGAATAATCGGTATAGAAACTGACGGGGCAATACTAGTTTCATGTAGAAACAAGAGGTCGGATTTGGTCTTCTAATAATGACCTCTTATGTTGGAAAAGAAGACCTGATAGGTATTAGATTTTATAAGTTGGGATCCTGGGTTTATACTTATGTTTTCTTTTATAATTTATCATTTCAGATAGAGCGTATAGAACAATAGTAAATCTGGAAGGTTGGAACATAGACTTGAAAAAGGAGACCGAATAGTATAGCTTTATATTAGTAGTTGGGATCGAAGGTCTATGCTTATGTTTTTCTTTATGAGTTATTATGTTGGGATTGGAATATTTGTGGAAAAAGTCGGCAGATGATTTCAAGAGCAAAACACAGAGAGAATAAGTAAAACATTGAAGAAAGAAAAGTCGTAGTAGTTCTCACCAATATTGCGACAAGGGTACCCACTGGAGATTGCTGCATGGCCCAAACTCCAGTGAACAAATGGCATTAGCAAAATGGTAAATAAAAGAATCTTAGATGTGGATATCTAATGTTAGAAAAGGAGACCTAATTGTTGGGGTTCTGGGTTTCTGCTTTTGTTTTGTTTTACAACTTAAATTAATATTGGAACATTTGTGGAAGAGCTTCCTCTTCCCTTTATCGCTCTCTCTGTCTCTCTCTTTCTTTCGCTCTCTCGTTCTCCCTCTTTCACTGCTCACTTAAACCCTCTTCCTCACGCCCAATATCTATCGTCCCTTTTTCGCGCTTTATTCTTATATTTATTTTACTTAATTGTTCTCCGTCATTCCAGCTTACTTTTATCTCCCTTCTTTCTTTGCTTTAGTATCTTTTTTTTTCTTTTGTTAACTTTTCCTCGTGTTCATTTCCCAGATTTTTTCATAAAGGAGTCACCACATCAAGGTGCAAAGGCCACTCGAGAATAAGGCCAATGAATGTAAGGCGTAGTTTAACCAGCCACCTTTTCCCCATTGCACCACATGCTGAAGATCAGAAGAGAAAAATTCAGAAAGAGATTTGTTATTGTCGACATTTGAAGTGTTGTCACAGATTGTGGTATTATCTGCATAAATGTCTACGATTGTTCTGAGAATGTGATTTGAGAGTTCATTGATGAAGATCACGAAGAGAGTTGAGCCCAGGGTAGAAGCCTGAGAGACGCCAACGTTGATACGCTCTCTTCTTTTTCCCCACTTTTTCACCTTCTTTCCTTCTCCCTTTTTTCATTCTTTCAGTTTCTCTTCCTTCTTATAGTCTCTCTTTGCCCTCTTTTTCTGCCTCTCATGTCCACATACTCTCTCTCTCTCCCTCTCTTTCTCTATCTCTCTCTCTCTCTTTCTCTATCTCTCTCTCTCTCTTCCTTTTCTCACTTAAAATGTCACTGTTTGCTTTCTTTCTTTTCTCGCATTTATCTGAACATTGTGAAACTTACGAATTCTTCGTTTTTAACCGTCTCTCCAAATTTCGGTTCTTATGTTTCCACGCTATTCTCTCTCTTATTCGCCTTCCCCCTCTCTCTCTCTCTCTCTCTCTCTTTCATGCATACATTCACTCTCTATTTATATTTCCTTCTCTTTTTCTACGACTGTTTATTCCCTCTCTTTCTTCTGTTTTATAACCTTCTCATTTATTTCTTTTTCTCTGCCACTCTCTCTTTCTTTTTTAGTTCCTTCCCTTTCTTTCTCTTTAAATTTTTTCTCTATTTTTCTATTAATATGTTCTTCTTGCTAACTATTTCCTTTTCTTTATCTCTCTCTCTATCTCTCTCTCTCTTCATCTCTCTTTCTTTCTAACTATTTTTTTACTCGCTTTCCTTTTCTATTTCCTTTTCTCTTCCTTTTTTTTCTCTTTCATTTTCTCTTTTTCATTTTTTCTTTGTCTATTTCACACTCTCTCACCCGCTTTCTACAAGATGAAACGATAAAATTGTCGCCATAGAAAAGACGACATAATTCCATTTCCGTTTGATGAAAACCGGGGTTCTTTCTTCGTTGCAGACCGTCTACTAGTTGGCCAGTTGTGTACAAATCCCAAGAGCGATAGGGGCCTTCAATCATGCCTGAAAGTGAAACAATGTTCAACAAGCGAGATCGGAGATGCGCCACTGTACAACTCATGCTCTCTACCGATCCAATTTATGACAACAGGACCATTGCCAGCACTCTCAACATACATCGCCGGATTTCCACGAATAACAGGGACGTGCCCAAGGTGAGAAAAACAAAGTTTCCAGCCACGGTTATGGTCTTTGGTGTGGTTTCAAGTGAGGGCCACACCATACCACCTCATATCTTCAAAGTCAGCTTGAAAGTCAACACCAAAATGTAACTGGATGTGCTAGTGATCCCCTGGTGCAATCAAGTGACCGCTGGCAGACCCTTAGTGTGGCAGCAGTACTAGGCGCCGGCCCACAAGTCCAAACACACCCAGGCTTGGCTTCAGAAGGAGTGCTACGACGTTGTACTCTTCTCTCACTTGCTCTTCTCCTCCTCCGACCTGAACTACTTTGTTTGATCATACGTCGAGAATACCTACAACATGACCTCCCACAACGCCAAAGTCAGCCTGATCACCGCCATCCACTGAGTATTCGGCGACCTCCGGTTTATGGAAAAGGCATGCTCCCAGTTCCAAACCCGTATCGAGGTGATGATTGAGGCTGAAGGCGGCTACATTGAATAGATGTCAGCTTAGTACATAATCAAGTTACCTGAATTGATTTTTTTCAATAAAAGTTTTAAACTAAAGCTGTAATGTTTTTTTAGGGCGACACTTCTATCGTTCGAACCTATATTTCCTTTTCTTTGTCATTCTTTCTTTTTCTCTGTGTTTATATTTTCTTCTCTCTCTCTCTCTCTCTCTCTCTCTCTCTCTCTCTCCTTTTCAACTTCTTTCGCTCCTTTTTATTTCCATTCTCTCTATATTTACTTCTCTTTCTATTCATGTTTCTATTTCTTTCGCCCTTTCTCCCTTTACGCTTCTCTTTCTTTCACACACACACACACATTCTCTCTCTCTCTCTCTCTCTCTCTCTCTCTCTCTCTCTCTCTCTATCTCTCTCTCTCTCTCGCCCCATTTTCCTCTCACTTCGCTGACTGAAAAATGGTCATTAAACTTTGTTGGCTCATATTCATGAATGTGTCATGTTTATTCCACATCAGTAAATAGATCTTTTCAGCTTGAAAGAAATGCTATTATACAAAGAGACAGGCTAGTGAAAAAGAAAAAAAAGGAAGAATCAAATAAAATAATTAAAAAATGTGTTCAAAATAAAATTCAAGAAACAAAACGAAATGACCTAAAAAAAAAAATAAATGAAACCGAAAGAATTATCTCCCCTTCCTCGCTCCATCTCTTCCCACTTCTCTCTTTCTCGCTCTCTCGTTTCTACTCTTTTTACGCGTCCCGTTTCATTGAGTTGTAATGAATTTTTAAAATTCAACATGATGTTTAGAATGTTTTCATGGCTCCTTGCAAAATTGCATTAGTGACAAACGCTTGGAAAGTGATATCCCGCAAAATAAAAAATAAAAGATAAAATTTAAAAAATGTACAAAATATATTTTTTTAAAAATGTTAATAAATCTTTAAAAACCATGTTAAAAGTAAAAACAACAAAAAATGACATAACATTCAGCAAACATGATATTAGGGATTATTTTAAGGCAATTTTTTTTTTCTTTAAAATTTTATATTAAAAAAAATTACATTATTCAGAAATAATTGCTTTTTTTTTTCGTCCGCCATTTTGTATCGTTTTGGGATCGTTATAAAAAAATTTTAATGTCACGTTTTGTTAAGATTTCATGCACTATGCTTTTGTGTTGCGACTTAAAGGATTAGATTACAGAAATGATTTTTTTACGGGTTCCTTCTTTTGTGTTCCTAACGATGCATATTATTGGGGAAATGGCGAAGAAGGTTAATCCCATTAAAATCATTTTTGTTTGTTTTTAATTTAAATATGATTTTGTTTTTGTGGCGTTGCTTTCCTTTCGTGTTTTCCCGCTTATTTTTTTTATTTTTTATTTATTTATCAATTTTTTATTTTATTTATTTTATTTTTTTTTTTTTTTGCTGTCTCATTAATAACACTTTATTCGGTCGTGTAACATGTTACCATTACTTTACGGCATAATTGACAGAGGTTATTTATAGTTTCGTTTGCAGAAAGAATTTTGAGACAGAGATTGTCCTCCACAGGAATGTTTTATGAACTAATAATCACACTCTCTCTCTCTCTCTCTCTCTCTCTCTCTCTCTCTCTCTCTCTCTCTCTCTCTCTCACGCACACACACATATACACACACTCACTTTCTCTCTTTTTTTATTTTTTATTTCTCTTTCTATCTCTCTCTATCTCTCTCTCTCTCTATTTATATATATATATATATATATATATATTATTCATTTGAGGGTAAACAGTTACATTTGGTCGCTACAAACAGCCATCTGTTTCAGTCAATCTGTTTCTGGCAACGATATGTACGAGGGGCGTGCAATAAGTAATGCCCCTGACCCACTTCTAGTTGTCTGATCTAGCTGAAATTTTGCATGTGCAATGATTTATATCTCTACGGGTTATCTGGCAAATTATCCATCAAGTTTAGGCTGCCATTTTGGAAGATCGGTGCATTACTATTCGCCAAATACCCCAAGATGTCAAGATTAGTACAGCGTCTGTGGAAACTACCATTCATGACCATTTGCATATGCATAAGGTGTCTGCCAGATGGATTCCCATGTTGCTCACACAATTCCAGAAGCAAAAACACGTCGAGTGCTCGAGGATGAATTTGGAGATGTGCCAAGAAGATGAGTTAAAGTTTTTCAAAAGATTGATTGCACAGGATGAAACCTGGGTTCATCACTATCATCCAGAGACCAGTCAATGCAGTGGAAGCACTGGGACTCACCACCTCCAAAGAAGGCCAGGGTGCACTCCCCGCTGACAAGGTCATGCTCACAGTCTTCTGGGACCAACACAGAGTAGTGATGACAGATTTTCTGGCAAAGGGTACAACAATTATAGGAGCCTATTATGCCTCACTTTTGAGGAAATTAAGGGAAGCTATCAAAATCAAGAGGCGGGGCAAGATCAGCAAAGGTACCCTCCTTCTGCAGGACAACGCTCCAGTCCACAACTCGCATGTCGCCAGATCAGAAGCACAGACGTGTGGTTATGAAATCCTTCCCCATCCTCCCTCCTCTCCCGACCTTGTACCCTCTGACTTTCACCTCTTCCCAACCATATATATATATATATATATATATATATATATATATATATATATATATATATATATATATATATATATATATACAGGGTGACCAAAAAAACAAAACAAAAGCTAAGTGGAGGCCATCTAGCACATATGCTGTAGAACAGAGAAAAAAAAGGCCAAAGACCTTAGTGTTTTGATGTGATGTTTTGACTATAATAAACTAGTTATGACCAAAGTTTCATTTCATTCGGACAAAACACTACGAAACGGGGCCTAATTAGAGTTGAGGCCCGTTTTTTGGGTCACCCTGTATATTATAAGCGAACCACCACTTATCAAGGCTTGAAGGCCACTAATGGATAAGGGTTATAGTGTTATTTATATTGGACTTGAAAACTATTAAAAATATTAAACTATAAAAATAAACTTTTCTCTTTAGACTCCAGGTCTAATTCAGTCTATAAAATGTAATATCATATATATATATATATATATATATATATATATATATATATATATATATATATATATATATGTATGTATGGTGCCTTAAATATATTTCTACACATTTTTGTACAGGCATTAAAAATTGTTGTAAACTCTGGAAAATTCAGTATGTTATTGCAATAGACATTATGAAATGACTGATCAATTATTATGATTTAAGGTTTATATGAACAGTTACAGCAGGAATTAGAACACACTCTACTAAAGCCTGATTATCACAGCTGGTGAATTTCAAAAATGCAATCTGGACAATTTAGAAGAACAATATGCAATAAAGTTCTGTTTTAAACTTGGAAAAAATACCACAGAAAGGTATTGAATTCTTCTGACTGCTTTTGGACCATCTTGCATAAATTGAGCATCAGTTTTTTGAGTGGCATAAGATATTCAAGGAATGCATGGTGTCTGTGAGGGATGCTGAGAGGTGTGGAAAGAGGAAGTGAAATGAAAACATCAGAGTTTATTAGTCAAATAAATTATTCCATGAATAAAGAGACAATAAGAAAACAGTTTGATGTCATTGTGAGAACTGTACACATAATTATTTGTGAGAAACTGAAGATGTGGAAGATTTACGTGAAGTTTGTCCCAAGTGTGCGGTCCACAACTCCATCCTTGTCACAGACTATTTAACCTATCGTTCAAACCTTGCTCCCTGTGACTTGTGGCTATTCCGAAAGCTCCAGGAAAACCTTAGAGGGTGTCGTTATGAGACAATCAAGGAGATGAAAGAAGCTGTGATGAGGGTCATTGACGCCCTCACAGAAGAGGACTTCCATTGGACCCTCCAGAAGTTGTTGGAATGGTAGCATTACAGCCGGAGAAGATCATTCCGAAAGGGATTAGAGTTTCATGTGCGGACTATCAATAAAAGTGCCTTTAGAAAAAAAGTCTGGAAAATTATTGAAGGCTTTTCGTATATATACAGTGCCACGCAAAAGTATTGGATACAATACATTTTTTTTATATAATAAGGTTTCAAAATTTTACTGAAAATTTGGTCAGTGTATTCTATTGCTATTCTAACTTATATTGGGAGTAGTAATTAAGTTACCTGAATTTATATATATATATATATATATATATATATATATATATATATATATATATATATATATATATATAGTTAGTTAGTTAGTTATAAAATATATATGGCGATTAAGCTACACTGAATATTCCACATTTCATCCACTCTAGGACTCTCCAGGCGTATGCGCATAAGCCTTAAGAGTCCTAGAGTGGATTAAACGCGGAATATTCAGTGTAGCTTAATCGCCACATATATTTTACAACTAACTAACTAACTAGCTCTACCTACGTATTGAGCACTTTTGAAGTAAGTACTTAAAGTTTACGCATAAATTTATACTTTCATATATTAATTTTATGTGAGTAAATGGAGTAGTTACATATATATATATATATATATATATATATATATATATATATATATATATATATATGACACTAATTTTCGATACCCATAGTAAAAAAATTCACGTAAAACCTAGTAATATGCAATTAATTCATTATAATTTATAGTCCCTATTATGTATTAGAGCTGACATCTATTCAATGTAGCCACATTCAGCTTCAATCACTGCCTCGATATGGGTCCAGAACTGGGAGCATGCCTTTTCCATAAGCACCAGCAGGAGCTCGGTGAATACTTGGTGGATGGCGGCGATCAGGCTGGCTTTGGTGTTGTGGGAGGTCATGTATGTGATATTCTCGACGTAAGTCGTCCAGTGGGATAAGGTCGTCGCATGATGAGAGTCAGTGAGAAAAGGGTAGAAAGTCGTAACACTCCTGCATCTGTTTGGACTTTTGAGTCGGCGCCGAGTCGTTCTCTCATACACAGGGTCTGCCAGCGACCACCTGATTGCATCAGGGGATCACCACACTATTCATCCCTTAGTATATATATCAAGTTTCCACTCTGCAGATTAAAAATTGACTAGTGGTCTAGAGACGGTTCCGCACATAGACACAGTCACATTCATGAATATACTAGCACACCGTCATGCATTGTCTGGGTGTAAAATATGCTAAAATAAGATATTTTAATTTATGCTGATTTTGAAGTAATTATTATACCTCCAATACTGTATTGTTTTTTATATGGCTGCCAATGTATAATAATGATTTCAAAAGTTTAAAGAATATATGACTTTAGTGCAATCAACTAGAATCGAAACCAAAACATATCGCTTTCCAATGTTATTCATTACCATCTGAGCTAAGTCTAAGTCTATATGCATCTCAAAACTTAAAAAATAACGTTGTTAAACGTATAAATGTATATTTGTGCGTAATAGAGCTTACAGGTTATATCGAATTACACCTGGCAAGTTACATTTTCAATGTTGACCTCTTAGCGACTATTTTTTCCGGCTAGAATCAAATCGATTTTATGCCACAGGTCCAAATACTCCATATATCAAGTGTCAAGTATGTAGACTAAAAATTGACAAAGTTGTTTGGTAGCGACCGTTTCAAGATAGAGATAGAGATGTACTCTAAATCCAGCTCCAAATGCTATGCAACTATGCACAATGTAGAAAATATGCACAAATGGAACTGCATAATAATGAAATGAAACTAATAATCCAATAAGAAAACAGGAAAAAACGAAGTGAAATTAATAAAAGTTCCATTTTAGAAGCATATGCAAATTAGTAAAAACACAACTCTGCGTGAAGGTTGATACGTACAAACATAAATGTGTGAGGAAGATGGGTAATGCACATACGGATATCAATGCAGGAAAGGTGATAATGTACGTATAAACGCAACTGTATATGAAAGGTGATAATGCATGAACGGTCATAAGTGTGTGTGTGTGTGTGTGTGTGTGTGTGTGTGTGTGTGTGTGTGTGTGTGTGTGTGTGTCTTTGTGTGTCTTTGTGTGTGTCTGTGTAAAAAGTGACAGCGTACGTGCAAACGTAATATGTGTGTGAACGGTGATAACATACGTACGATCAGAAATGTATGTTATAGGTGATAACGTACGTGCATAAAAGGTCAATGAAAGGTGATAACGTACGTACAAACATAAATGTGTGAAAGGTGATAATGTAGGTACAAGTCTGAAATATATGAGAGGTGAAAACTTATGTGCAAAGATAAATGCGTGTTAACAGGCATAACGTATGTACGAACTCATTTTGCTATCTCGATGATATGACCTATGTTGGGGAAGGTTGTGAATTAAGTCACCCAATAGTATAGAAACGATAGCTTTTGTTGTTTTTTATTTATTTATTTATTTAATTTTCATTTCTATTTCCTTTGATCACTTCTATATACTCATTTCCCTCACGGTCTCTGTCTCTAAATGAAATCTAATTAAAAAAGTAATATTCTTGCTTGTCTAGCCGGACTGAAGAGCTATGATACAACGAAACAGTCTGTCTTTGGATGACAAAATATGCTGCATGCATACGGGTTAGTGAAATAACGCACGGTCCCTAATGTGCAATGCAATGATCTTTTATGTAAAAATATGGAGCTTCTAACGATTGGCAATGTTAATCATTGTAATTTTATCTACGTATTTATTGAAAAGTCGCAGCCAAATACCGTAGTGTTTAGAAGCTCCAACTATTGTCTAGGCAGTTGAGTTTTGATCCCAGCTTCAGTTAGTTGCTTGCTTAACTGCTGTTATACAGCGAAACAGTCTGTCTCTGGATAATATATGTCTATACTCCTGTGATTTTTTATGTATTGGTATTCATATTAAAAACCATTTTTTTTTCTAGTTATTTAAAAAGAAATTACAACTTTCTTATATATGGGTCGTGGAATTGCATTCATCTGCAAAAGACCTAGGTAATTTGCATATTCTTTTAAACATTTATTTTAATTAATTCCCTATTAGTTTTTTTTTTTCAATATTATTATGCGATGATCAGCTTTAGTTAACTATTACGCGTAATTATATTCATGCAGATATTCTACATGGCTTATACTTGCGTAATATATGCGTAAAAAGGTTATAGTAAACACATCCCATCTTTTTCTATATATACTAGCAGTTCAGCCCGGCTGTGTTCAGGCCCTATATACTGTTTATAACTTTATGTGCATAAGTATATATATATATATATATATATATATATATATATATATATATATATATATATATATATATATATATATATATTAAAAAGTTTGACTCATGTCCAGGTAATCTACATCTAAAATTTCAAGTGTTTAGACTAAAAATTAGCGGAGAACTTTAGTAGAGTCTACAAAGGTCAACTCTTTCAATTTTGACCTATTTGAAGCCAAAATTTCGCCCAAAAACTGATTAAAAAAGCTTGCTGCATGTGTATATACCCTTTATGTAAAAGTTTAAATGTGTAGACCCAAAATTGGCTGAATAGTTTGCTAGAGACCGCAAATGTAAAATCTTTTGAACTTTGACCCCTTGGAAGTCAAAAGTTCAGCCAAAAACTGAATAAAACGCTTATCGTATGTCTGAATACACTTTATGTAAAATTTAAAATGTTTAGACCAAAAATTGGCTGAGTAATTTGGTAGAGACTGCAGACCGCTAGTATAATAATAAATACGATATCTGCATTAATTAAAATGTCATATTTAAGCGTATTTTACGACCGGACAACGCCGGGTAGCCTGCTAGTACACACACATACATATATATTACAAACTACACTCATCCTTTATCACAAAGATTAATATAGTTCTCCCAAACAGCCTCTATAATTTATTTCGCTCCTAATGTAAATTTCGCTAGACGTCGCATCACTATTATGTTACTTAGCATCTTCTCTTCTCTTCTAATGAGAAGCATTAGGCTTCGAAATACCATGATATAAGGAGTTCCCACTTACAAATCTCCTCTAATTGATGTATACCCTTATTAAATAAATCAAATGATCTATATATATTACTATATAGTTTTTATACCTTAATTTCCTCTCTTTATTGACTCCTATATATATATATATATATATATATATATATATATATATATATATATATATATATATGTGTGTGTGCGTGTGTGTGTGTGTGTGTGTGTGTGTGTGTGTGTGTTTCCTGCTTTAGCATCTGGTGTTCATTTGTTATTTTAAAATGTTTTAACAAATTTATCTGATGTTCCACTGGTCTTGTCAAGTTCGGAAAGATTCCTCATGTTCCTTTTCTGACCGTTTGCCAAAAGTCTTGGCACCTACAACCAGCCAACGCTACCCCACCCGCAGAAACCCTACCCCCCTACTTAACCATAACCTACACGTCCGTTGGCGCTATCGCCTTCACGTCAGCATCTCACATAAAATCTATCTTCCCGAGACACATGATGGTAATAAGCCAATTCCAATGAGCAAATTGTTTTATAAGATTTTTCAAAGGGCATATAAATGAATAACTGAGGAGAAAAAAAGATAACATGAATGACAAAAAGGACAAAAGAAACTGCAGCAATAAGCACAACAGCAACGATCATTCTGTGGCCTAATTCCTCTCTTCAGTTCAATGAATCTATCTTATTATCAGCTGTAAACGTGTGTGGAAAGATTGAGGCAACTCATTGAGGCTTCAAATTTCTTGCGGAAACCTTTTTCCATCATGAATGTTCGATTAAGTATTATATTAAAAAAAATCTTTGCAAAATTAAAATCTATTTATTTGTCTAATTTTTAACGTAGACGGGTGTTCCAGAGGGTTTTTTTTTTTAATTTTTAGTTTTTTTATTTATTTATCTATTTATTTTTTTTTTTTTTTCACATAGTTGGAGTGTTCCAGCGTTCTTTGTAACATAGCTGGGGTGTTCCAACATTTTTTTTTAAATAGCTGGAGTGTTCCAATGTTTTTTTTTAAAGTAGCTGGGATGTTCCAGCATTTAGTCGGCAGAATCTGCTGGTCATATTTCTACAGTCTAAATGGTGAGTTGACAGCCGAAATTTCTTTTTCTTCTCTCTGTGTTCTTTTTCTATTTCTTCTTTTTATTTCTTTTATTTCTTTTATTTCTTCTGTTTCTTCTTCTTCTTCTTCTTCTTCTTCTTATTATTATTATTATTCTTTTTTATTTCTTCTTATGTTTCTTCTTCTATTCCTTCTTCTTCTCTCTCTTCTTCTTCATTTTTTTACACAGGCATCACCACATTATCAAGGCCAAGAGGCCACTTGAGGATAAGGGTTAAAGAGTGTACAGTAGAAATTGGACAATATAGTAATCAATTCGGTTAATTTGTTAACTTATATGGAACGGCTCATCAAGAACTTGTTTACGTTAGACTTGAAGACAAACATATTGTAGTCAGTCGGAAAGCAGGAAAACAGAAGACAATTCCACAGGCGTGCAGCTTTGTTCATGGAATCTACGTTTAGGTTTAGGCACAGATAAAGAGTGGGGGGAATTATTGATAGTGTTTTCAGCTAGACGAGTGCTTCTTGTGAAAGTTTGGCGAGGGGGGACCATAGACTGAAGCTCAGTCGAACACTTCCCATGAAAATAACGATACATCAGAGACAAGCTCGCAACATCTCTTCTCTTCTGTAAGATAGAGGTTGCAGGGAAAAGAAAAGGACATTTCCTACGAGGCTACGAAGTCTATTTTGAACTCTATCAAGGCAGGACAAGTCTTTTCTAGCAGCTCATACCCAGATATGGCAACAGTATTCCATCCTTGGACGTACCTGGCTCTTATATAGATAGAGAATTGCGTCAGCAGTGAGATATCTACTGGATCGATAGAAATATCCCACCATTTTTCCAGCGGCATTGGCAACAGATTTGATTTATGTGTTCCATTTAAGATCAGGAATGACTGTCAAGCCCAGAAGCTTGTCAAAACCTGAGGCCTCCTCAAGAGGAGAGCCATTCATTTCAATTGATGCCAGATGCGGATCAGAGTGTTGATGATGTAAAGAGAGAAGCTTGGTTTTTAGATGTATTAAAAATAACCAACCACTCCTTTCCCCATTGTACCACGTACTCAAGATCAGAGGAGAGAGAATTGGAGAGAACTTGGTCGTTTACTGTCTTAGATGTGCTACCATAAATGGTAGTGTCATCAGCATAAATGTCTACAAATGATGTAAGGATGTGATTTGGAAGATCATTAATGTAGATCAGGAATAGAGTTGGGCCTAGGATGGACACCTGAGGGACACCAGCATTAATACTGTGAGCTTCTGATTTTTTTCGCCTCAACTACTATTCTTATGAACCTATCAGAAAGAAATGATTTAATAACTGAGAAGCCATTTTCAGCTATACCATAGCTGAAGATCTTGTGAAGTAAACATTTATGCCATACCCTATCAAAGGCCTTATATATGTCAAGAGCAATTGCCCTAGAAAGGTTGCCTCCGTCGAGAGATTTGCTAATCCTATGAGATATAACTGTAAGCACATCTGCAGAACGGAAACCATATTGTGTGTCACTAAGAAGGTTATTTCTGTTGAGATGGTTGATTACTTCTGTATTTAACACAGATTCCAGCAACTTGCTCATGACGCACAGGAGACTTATTGGCCTGTACTGAGAGGGGGATGAGCGATCACCTGAATTCTTAAATACAGGGCATACTGATGAGATTTTCCAGGGTGATGGGAAGCTGTTCTCCTTAAGACAACGTTTAAACAGTTTTGAAAGTATGGGTGCTAGTTCTGGTTGAAGTTTTTGGAGTACTATAATTGGAATACCGTCAGGGCCTGTTGCTTTACTGGAATCAAGGTTTTTGATTAGCTTGGCAACATCACGTACAGATATATGTATATCACATAGCGTGTTTTCTGATACAGAAGGAAATCGGCCTTGGTCGCAAAGGGTAGAATTAGCTGCAAAGTTCTTGGCAAGAAGTTTGGCTTTGTCTGATGCTGACGAGATTACCTCAGGTCCATTGATGATAGTTGGGATAGAGCACACGCTTCTGTTCAGGAATCTGTTTGCTATTTGCCAAAACTGGTGGGAACCAAGCCGCTGCTCAGCTACTTTGGACTTGACGGACTGAGCATACAACTCTCTTGCGTTCTTGATTACTTTCTTATAATGGTTGCTGGCAGTCCCGAAAGCGGCTTTAGTTTCCATACATCTATTACGTTGGAGGCAGTGGAAAAAGTGATTTCTGTGCGCAATGGCAGCAGCACATTCTGGAGAGAACCATGGCTGGCTGTTAGGTTTTTGCTGGAACTTTTTCGAGTCTATACCTACAATTAACCATTCCGTCCGGTCTGATACTATAGAGGACACATCCTGTTTAAACATGGAACGCAGAGATAGTATTCTTCTTCTTTTTCTTCTTCTTCTTCTTCTTCTTCTTCTTCTTCCTCTTCTTCTTATTCTTATTGTTATTGTTCTTATTCTATTTCTTCTTGTTGCTCTTCTTCTTTTCTTCTTATTTACTTCTGTTTCTTTTCTTCTTTTCTTCTTCTTATCTATAACATTGTTTTTCATAAAGAGAACAAATGCAGAATTGTAGTCTTTCTTGAAATTAAATACTTAATCATTTAAATCAACTTCCCTCACCTCTCCCATACGGAGGATGAAGCAGATATCTACTTGCCAAACTGCTCGATGATCAAGTTGGAAGAGAACGATCCAATCTTCTAGTTCACTTAGTAAGACTCGCTACGTCCTGTGTGATATCACTAACTTGGCACATAGTCATACTCGAATTCTAATTGGAAAATACCACTCCACCTAATTTTTAATCTTACATAGATTTACCATGGTAATTCATGTGTTTTCACATCCGTGCTATATTTTCATATGAGGAGATATGAAAATAGAAAATACTAGCAAGTAGACTCGACGTTGCCCGGGAATAAATGATTATCAACGACGTTTTACATTCCTATATTTTTATTGTCATTGAAATCGCTTGATTGCCTGCTCTGGTTGGGGACCCATCGCGATGCATCGGGAGAAACCTTCACATGTCTCCCTACAGTGATTTAGTCCACAATATATTGCAGTTTACATTGCATAATCGAGAACTTACTGTTGGTTTTATGAAATTATTTTTATATATAATGGCTTGAATTAAAGTTTAAAACACAAAGGTCAAGTACCATGGTTCAATTGTGTTCTAAACAGAAATATATATTTCGTACCCGACCATATCATATCAAAGAACATACTATTGATTTTATATGTCGGGTCTTTTTGCTTGTGTGATAATAACACTTCTCAAATACACTTGTAATGTTAAGCTGTATAAGGTGTTAACTTTACTAAAAACGCCTGTTCCTTCTTTCATCGGATTTCCTCACTTATTTATTATCATTACTTATCGAAGACAGTCTGAATGAAACCTATCTAAGAACACTGCCATATACATAAATTATATTTCAGTGAAATTTTATAAAAATCCGCCCAGCCCTTTTGGAGCCCATAGTGAACGAACTCACACACACTCACACACAGGAAGATAACGTGTTCCTTTTATATAATTTGTGCTTAGTTAATAAAAATAGCTGTCATTATATATCGTTGGCGGCTATATATCCGCCATTTTGTTCACGTGATATTTAAGATATATCAAACAATTTCGCGTGACAATTAAGTGTATCCATCAAAAGTTGTCCTATGCTCTAAATGCAAAGTCATTGAATTAAGAATTCATAACTGAAATACAATATTTAGAATTATTTTCTTATTTGATTTATTCGCCCTACGAGTCTCATCTTGGTGGTTTTAGTCGCAACGAAGAAAACTGCGATGTAACTTTCGGTCTTCTTCAAGTGAATTTTTCGAACTTAGAAACCTTTTTATCAAACTCGGGAGCATACGGAGAATTTCGAACATGGAAGTTTTCCTATTTCAGAAAGATACAAGTAGAGAATGTTCGGCAATCTCTAACAATTGCGTCCCCAAAATTCAGACGGAAATGGATACGATAGATGTTAATATGGAATGGAAGTCACTAAGCATGAAACGAAATATAAAACCATGTAGAAATATTTTATTTCAAAAATTATTTTAATTCTAACTAGTGATGGGACGATTCCAATATTTTTTCCCGATTCCGATACAATTACCGACTCTGTACTAAATTCCTGATTCCGATGCAATTGCCGATTCCGAATCCGATTCTTTACAAATTTCAAAATATTTAACTATAGATTTGTTATTTCACCCAGTTACCGGAAAAAACACATGTTAAATGTGCAGATATTTTCCTATATGTAAAAGTACATTTGTGGGGGGATGGTCTCTCTATTTCAGTTTTACTGGTAGTTTAAAAGCAATAAATTTTTACTATTTTATCGTTATTAATAGCAATGGAAGATTTTGCTTCAAACAAAATCAAGTAAAAAAAAACAATTAAAAGAATCGTTTTGGCATCGGACAATAGGCACTTTTTTTATTCCGATACTGAGTCCAATACCCTCAAATGTTCCGATTTTTCCGATTCCCGATTGCGATTAATCGTCCCAACACTAGTTTTAACACTTCTTGTGTTATCATGAAATAGTAAAATTAATATATATTTTTCTTAATTTCTATAAATATTTAAAAAAAATTTTAAATATATTCAAATGGAAATATTTTATTTCAAAAAATTTATTCAGTTTTAACATTTCTTGTTTTACAACGAAACAATAAAAAATAACTAAAGAGACTTTGTTTAAAGAAATGTAAAACAAAATAAAAGTGTATTATTTTTCTTATTGTTTTGTTAAAACACAAGAAGTGCTGAAACTAAACTATTTTTTAAAATAAAATATTTCTATATGGTTTCGTATTTCGTCTCATGCTTAGTAACTTCTGTTCCGTATTTACATCAACTGATAGTGATAATAATACAAATAATATAAACTATTAGTGTTCATATTGCAAATTATGAAACATAATATTGGAAAAAAATCTTTTTTTTTCTTTTTAAAGACGTTATAATCATGTGAAGATGGTGTGGTTTCCTTGAAGCATTGTGTGTAGTGTGAAAGGAGCTGTGTTTTCGACGTAAACATGAAAGCCCCGTCCGAATAGTTGCACATACTTCTTTTTTCTCCCTTGACAAAGAGATTCATCTCGAAAATTTGGGAGATTCATAACACTATCTTTTGCGACACATCATGTTGGTAAATAAATATATTGTAATTGAAAATTATTGAATTCTCTTCAATATTATAATTACTCTTTTATTTCATATGCTCGTGTCCATAGTTGTTCCCACACAAAACTGCATTGTCAGAGCCTTCAAACACAACCCCTTACAAGAGGGAATTAGTGTTATCGCTAACAAAGAATTATAAGAGATTAAGAGTGAATAATACGTTTTATTCCGTTGATGTTAAAACTAATAAAGTTAAAGGTCTTCTTGTTGGTTCAGATCTTTTGGGCTACAACTAATCTCTGTAGCATTTAGTCGTGCAGATTATTCACATTGCAGCTCTATATTTCAGAGTGTTTACAAACAGAACTATAAGAGTACTTAGAAAAGGAGCGACAAATATATTGACCAGGTTTATTACAGTCTAACAACGTAATTGTATATATTTAGACATCATTTTTTCATTCAAGCAAACATTAATAAAAATAACAAAAATTCTCCACTTAATTATATTTTATTTTTCGATTTTTCGTATGATCTTTCTTGTTTATATATATATATATATATATATATATATATATATATATATATATATATATATATATATATATATATATAATTCATGCATTATGTATCACGGACGTTTTCGATTCTTTGTCGAATCATCATCAGGTGGAAAAGGCAAATGAACAAAAAAGTTGGTGAAAATTAGATAATTTGAAAAGATAGATGTGAAATGGGCGCTGACGTCGGGTAGAATGTTTTTACACAGTTTCAAAAATACGTTAACGATTTAAATGCAATGATGTCAGAATTAACAGTACAGGAAAAAAAACTGTGTTACGGTAAGCATTTAAAAATATTATTTCTAGTTTCATAGGCAATATTATTAATTGTATATTGCAGGATTTTGATGACGATATCTTCGAGTATTTTTTAAATTTTTTGAGTGGTTTCAGAATGTATTATTTGAGTGTCATTTTGAAATTCATTGACATAATAACTGGGAAAAATGACTGATCTCCGGAGCAAATCAAAAACAAGTACAAGCCGAGTGACGAGGTTAAATAGGTCAGACTAAAAAAGATATTTTACTAAAGTGATGACGTCATGAATGTCGAATTAGCAAACAACGAACATTTTTAGAATCAGTAGTTACTGGAGTTTGCAACAGGATGTATCGCTAATAATGGTGTAATATTTTAAAAGGTTGAAATAACCAAATGCGAAAGATATGATCTGTAATTAAGTAATTAAAAAAAACGAATTTAAGTCTCCCCACCCCACCCCTTCTCTCTCTCTCTCTCTCTCTCTCTCTCTCTCTCTCTCTCTCTCTCTCTTATAAGTGATGTTTTTATTCGTGTAAACAAGAATATTCATCTATTTTGGAATGCATATTTCTTTTCTGTGTGAAACAAGGGCCTTTATTCACAGCCGCATGAGGTACCAATCACGAGATGGAAGATCAAACGTGTATTTAACTACACTGATGAGACAATCATTGATGAGGACTGAACGAAAAACGATGTGACGATGGACGAAGAAAGAAAGCGATACTGATGAACAAAATAATCGTATGGCACAACAGACAACCGACAATGAATGTAAACGTGCATCCGACAGGCGACAGTAAGAAAAAAAGGAGAGTATTAAAGATATAATAAATACGCAAGAAACTAAAAGAAGAAGTGAGCCCACAAATAGTTCAGGAGAGAACGTTTTTTATTAAGGGACATCGAAACAAAGCTAGCTCTTTCTCAAAGCGAAGAGTGAAGTGCTTGGAAGTTGGACTTCCTGTAGGCGAGAGGAACAAATACTACAGCCGTAAGAGACAGAAAAAGTCACTGTCATCACAATGCTCAGGCTCTTCCGGAAGGATCCTCGAAGGCAGAGCCTAGATTGTTATTCTTGGTATAAGAAATGAGACCACTTTCCTCGCTATCTAAATATTCCTCAGGAAACGTTGGGTACTCCCACTAATATATGTGAGTGTGTGTGTGTGTGTGTGTGTGTGTGTGTGTGTGTGTGTGTGTGTGTGTGTGCTCGCGCACGCGCGAGTGTGTGTAAAATGTGATGTCATGTTTAATTTTACTGTGTGCATGTTCTCCTGTACTTTTCTTGCGTGTTTTTTTTTTTTTTTTTTTTTGTATTTCCCTGATTGTTTGTATTGTCTGGTTATGTTTTATCAATGTTTTCGCAATGTTCCTAAATATTATGATTTGTCTCTCTAATGTTTTTTATGGTTTCTCTTTCTAAACTATCCAGTCATGTGCTTTAATGTTTTATTGCGCCATGAACATTTTATTGTGTGCCTCTTTTTGTGTTTCATCTGGCTCATTGTTCCCTTAAAGTTTCATTAAATGTCTTAATGTTTAATCTTGAAATCCTTAATGTTTCGTTGGAGTCATTTTTTTTTTCTTTACTGGATTTAATGTATTGGTTTTTCATTTTATTGCAATGTTGTGTTTGTTATTATTGTTGCTGTTGTTTTTATTGTTGCTTTTGGTGTTGTTATCGTTTTAATATTTTTTAAAAACTTTTTCGTTAATTATATTTCATTTTTTTTTTTTTCGTATTTCTAACAATTTTATCCATTAATATTTGAACATCTTGAAGTTGGGTTATTTGATTAAATTAAAATTGATATTTAACAAAAGATCTAATACAAATGTTGACTTTTCTTTCAATTTCTTTTTCTTTTTTTTTTCTTTTTTTTTTTGTTAAATTTCTGCAATATTTTTCTTAATGGCTTCCGGAACAATATTCGTTGTGTTTATTTAATTCAACAGATTTTTTTGTCTTTCTATTTTTTTTTTCACCTCTTCTTTTCGTTTAACCTTTCGAGTATTCAAACTATGGTTTTCATTTTGGATGTTATTCCTATAATGTTTTCACCGATGTAACATACGATCTTCTTCAGGTGCGTCTTGTTGAACTTGGGAATCTCTTTGTCGAACTTAGGACTCGCTATGGGATTTAAAACTAAACACTTTATTTAATATACTGTGAGTAGATCGTTTTCGTTTTGTAACGTTAGATGCCAAACGTATGTGTGTAACGTAGTCGTTAGATGTCAAAAGTATGTGTGTAACGTAGTTGTTAGATGCCAAAAGTATGTGTGTTACGTAGTCGTTAGATGCCAAAAGTATGTGTGTAACGTAGTTGTTAGATGTCAAAAGTATGTGTGTAACGTAGTCGTTAGATGCCAAAAGTATGTGTGTAACGTAGTCGTTAGATGCCAAAAGTATGCGTGTAACATAGTCGTTAGATGCCAAAAGTATGTGTGTAACGTAGTTGTTAGATGTCAAAAGTATGTGTGTAACGTAGTCGTTAGATGCCAAAAGTATGTGTGTAACGTAGTCGTTAGATGCCAAAAGTATGTGTGTAACGTAGTCGTTAGATGCCAAAAGTATGTGTGTAACGTAGTCGTTAGATGCCAAAAGTATGTGTGTAACGTAGTTGTTAGATGCCAAAAGTATGTGTGTAACGTAGTCGTTACATGTCAACACTCGGGACTTACACATTGGTCGCAAAGAAACTAAGACGAGGAAAGAATTCAACTGTTTTTTTTTTCATTTGAAACAACCGACATTTATTTAAATATACTTTCAGAATAATGTCTTGTCTCTTGTTCAAAAATCTTCTCGTACTCCAAGGTGCTTAACGATGAACACGTAGTACTCTTTCTTTGTCCGGCTATGTTTAAGACACGTTTTTCCATGTTGCTCTCCGGCTACATGTGTAAGATGTCTAAATCTCACCTTCTCAGCTACGTTTTTTTATAATCTGTTTCTTTCTTTCTTCCTCGCTGTGACATCACCCTACACATGGTTCGGTCATTTGCATACGTTGACTGTTGCTGTTGCTGCCATACGCACGTCCGCACTTTATTACAGTTTATTCAGCCATAACCGAACAGAAATCTTAGGTAAGTTGAAATTTAAATGAATTGTTTGTCACACAAGTCCCATTATTTTTCACACAAACCTTACTATGTATCAGATCGGTGCAAAAGGTTTTGCCGGTTTGTGGAATGGTCATTTAAAACCGTCGAAATTTATTTTGTACACATTGCTATTATTTAAACATATCACTATGATTAAATGATAACGTTTTTCTTTCAAATTATTAACGCATCTTTCATATTTTTCTGTAATGTTCTCACACATGTTGGCCTGAAAACTACCTATAATCAACGCCATAACAATGCTTATCCTCACACAGCACTATTGACCAAAAATCTCCTAGACGATTTTGGTAGGAAAATCTCGCCCTCATCCTGCAGATTATCACTTATTTTGCTCCCTCAGATTATCACTTATTTTGAGGATTACAAACCCATTGGCTGTAGGTTAATATAACGTGAGGAAATTGAACATGACTGAGACTCATATTCAGATCAAAAACTTAAAAATTTTACAAACAACGCATTTATAAGCTCATTAACAGATAGAATCAAGTTGTAGAGAGAAAGGTTGCAAATTTTTCATTTTTAAGATGAATTTTTAAACCAGAAAAAACTTTGGTGCTGACCTCCCAAATCATATTTTAAGTTTATTTGTCCACATATGTGCATATGAAGCTGTCATCTCTGGCAATACTTCAATGGCCAGCAATGACCAAGATCTCACTTAGTCTGTCTTCGACCTTGAGCATGTGATGCAATGGGGGCATCAGCTGATTGGTTAAATTAATGCATTAAAAACCAAGTTTTTATCTTTTCATCACCAACGCTCTTATCCCCATTTGCCCTCGATTGTTATGAAACATACTGCTTCAACAAACTTGTGGGACTGATCTTCCCTCCTGAATTAAGTCTGTGGTTTGTATCACTATACACATAGATTCGAAAATGTTGTCACAAAACCAAATATATAACAAATAAATGTTATCAAAGGCAAGATAAATTACTTTTCTGCCTAACTGGATTTTGTGTGTGTGTGTGTGTGTGTTTATTTAATGTAACATGTTTATTCAGCTCGAAAAACATACATTGTTTACCAATGTATTGGAAAATTTTAAATGACGCCAAACTCTCTGCTGAACACGGTAAGTTTAGGAAAATGAGTTAAAAATAAAAAATATATACAAAATACTGCTAAAAACCCTCCGAATATATGTCAGCCTATGTCACCGTAACATATGTTGAGCGAGTTTCTCACAGTATTTTATATATATTTTAACTCAATTTCCTAAACTTACTGTGTTTAGCAGAGAGTTCGGCGCCATTTAAAATTTTTCAATACATCGGTAAACACTGTATGTTTTTCGAGCTGAATAAACATGTTACATTAAATAAAAACACAAAAAGATATCCAGTTAGGTAGGAAAGTAACTTATCTTACCTTTGATAACCTTTATTTGTTATATGTTTGTCTTTTTGTTTTTTTGACAACTTTTTCGAATCTATGTGTATAGTAACACAAACCCAAAACCTGTTGCTAAGATCCATGGAAAAATGACTGTGTCATTCTTCCACTCTAGAAAGTATCGCATTCTTTACAGAATCGTCTATCTGAAGAAGAGTCATATACATCCTAAAATGCCACATCTAGGGAAGGAGTTATTTGGAACACCCTATCTTGCCTTGACAGAATTCAAAACCAGCTTCAGAACCTAGTAGGTGATGCCAGTTACACCTCTTTCCCACAGAAGAGACGTTGCGATTCTATTGTTATTTTCATGGTAAGTGCTCGTCTGAACTTTAAGCTATTATTCCATCTGACAAACTTTCACAAAAAGAATTTGTTTCGCTACAACCACTATCAACGATTTTCTCCACTCTCTTTCTCTGCCTAAATGTAAATGCAAATTTCATGAACGGATCTTTTTTCTAGACCTGTCCGCTTGTGGAACTCTATTTCACTGGCCTGCTATTCAGCTGACTACAACATGGTCGTCTTCAAATCCAATGTAAACAAGTTTTTGTTCAATTGTTTCTTTAAATAATCAAATTCTACCCAATTCCCACAACTAACGATCACCACACTATTGTCCAAGTGACCACCATACATTCATCGTCCCTTATCCTCGAGTGACCTTAGGGCCTTGATAAGTGGTGACATCCTTGTAAAAAATCTAATGTTAACCTGTGATGGAATACTATTACTATGATTTTATTTTTTTTATTCTCAAATCACGTGTTTCATTAATGGTTTTCTGACTAGCTTGGTTCTGTTATTAAGCTGTATTTGATGGCTTTTAGAAATTGACTTCCAAATTTACCTATATTTGGTCAGGTCTTTATTTATCCCTCTTTTTCTTAAGTCTACTCTAATCACATATTCACTCGTTTTCTTTGACACTCCTTTGTTAGTTTATTCTGCTACAACACCTATTCTTCATCTACTAAACCAAGAAATCTCAATCTATTCTTTCAATGTGACCAAAGCAGCAAAGTTTCCTGTTATGCACATATCTGCGTATTAAATATCTATTGTAACACCTCTTGTAACATTTTGATATTAAGTAACATCTATTTTAACATCTATTGTAACATCTATTGTAAAATAATATTTCATCATATCTACTATAACATCTTTTTTAACACTTTAATATTTGATAACATCTACTGTAACATTTTAATATTTACTTACATCTTCTACTGTAACATCTATTGTAATATTTTTACTATTCAACAAAGTCTATTGTAGCATCTAATGTAACACAATATTCGATAACATCTGTAGCCTTTTAATATTTAATTAATCGTCTGTAACAACTATTTTTAATTTCTAGGCATCTATTGTAACACCTTAATATTTGAAACCATCCACTGTAACAACTATTGTAACAAAATATTTGATAATGCTTACTGTAGCATTTTAATATTTAATTACATCTTTTATTACATCTATAGGGTGGAACGATAAATTTGTCGCCCTAAAGGAAACAACACTACAGCTTTGTTTTAAAACTTTTATGGAAAAAATCAATTCAGGTAACTTCATTATGTACTAAAACTGACATCTATTCAATGTAGCCGCTTTCAGCCTCAATCACCACCTAAATAAATGTGTAAAACTGGGAGCATGACTTTTCCACAAGCGCTGGCAGGAGCTCAGCGAATACTTGGCACATGCCAGAAATCAGGCTGGCTTTGGTGTTGTCGGAGTTCATGTTGGTGATGTTTTCAATGTATGATCAAACAAAGAAGTTCAGTAGATACAAAGTCGTAGCACTCCTTCTGAAGTCAAGCCTGGGTCTCTTTGGACTTGTGGCCAGCGCCGAGTCCTGATGCCACACGTAGGGTCTTCCAACGGTCACTTAATTGCACCAGGAGATCATCACACTCTTCAGCACATCCAGGTACACTTTGGTGTTAACATTCAAGCCGACTTTGAAGATGTGAGGTGGCATGACATGGCCCTCACATGAAACCATACCAAAGATCATAACCCTGTGGCCGGAAACTTCAATGAGCTGTGCCCTCAAGCATTAAATCCTCCAGATTTGCATTTTGAGGGTGCTGGAAATGGTCTTGTTGTCATAACTTGGATCCGTAGAGAGCACGAGTTGTACAGTGGTGCATCTCCGATCTCGCTCGTTAAACATTGTCTCATTTTCAAACATGATAGAAGGTCTCTATCTCTTCTGAGATTTGTACACTACTTGCTAACTTATAGATGGAATGCAACAAGAAAAGAAAGTCGATTTTCACCAAACGGAAATGGAATCATGTCTTCTCTTGGGCGACAATTTTATCGTTCCACACTTTACTATAATATTTCAATTTTATTGACAGATTTTTTAACATCCCTTGTAAGATAAGCTGTAACATTTTAATATTTGATATCATCTATTCCGAATTACGTCTTTCATAATATCTGTTGCAACACTAATTGAAATGTTTCAATATTTGATAACATCTACTGCAACATTTAAATTTTTATAAAATCGATTGTAACATTTTATTATTTTAATCAACTATTTTTATTTATTTTATATTAAAACACAGCCAATAGTTTGTAAACAATTTACAGAAGACAAATTGCTATTTTACTCATAGCTGGTGGGGTGGGGATTGCAAATTGATACCTTTCTTAACGGTATCATTATTTAAATGACCAAGTTAGATATGCTTGGATTTGAAATCACCATAGTCTGTGCTGGTATCCATTGGGCCTATTATTTATTCCACAAACAGTTTAAGAATTTTAAACAAAAACAAATTAATGTAATGCTTTTGTCCGATGTCATAAAACTGGCCGACTGCCCACCAGTATAATTTTTTTCTTTCTTTTTTTTTTTTACATGAATATTTTAAAAACAAAAACCAAAAGTGGATTTAGATTGCTGAAGAGGTCAAACCGGTTCAGAATAACAAAATAATTGGTAAACAACTAGTATACACACCTACATGCTTGCATATTTATTTATATCAATTATTTTTGCAGATAAAGGCATTAGTAACACGAAGGAACGTACACATCGATTTTAATGCGTTACACACAGTCACATATACACACATGAACTCAGACAAACATAAACATATATATACACACACATGCTCACTCTCTCTTTCATTCTCTCTTTCGTCATATATATATATATATATATATATATATATATATATATATATATATATATTTGTTCAAGGTGAAGAATATCCAAAAGTAAATACCATTGAATTTCATGAGGTTGTTGATAGTGCTCAGTAAAAGGAGCAAAATATTTTTTATTCAATTTAGCTAACTTCCCATAAGTCGCGACAATAAATCTACTGTTTCAGTTTAAAAAGACTTGATCTAACGACAAAAAAAGCTTCTGGCCTTAGTCTTATATATATATATATATATATATATATATATATATATATATATATATATATATATATATATGACAACTTCATTTTCTCACATAAAATTCATATACGAAAGTATAGATTTATGTGTGAATTTTAAGTATTTACTCAAAAGTGCTCAATACGTAGGTAGAGCAAGTTAGTAATTTATAAAATATATATGGCGATTAAGCTACACTGAATATTCGGCGTTTCATCCACTCTAGGATTCCTCAGGCTTATGCGCGAATTCTGTGGTTGTTTCTCATTTTTATATGGTCCTCTTCTGGTGAGTATTTTAGTTAGCCAATCAGCTTTCTAGTATCCACCGCACCCCTTCCTATCAGCCAATGGGCATGCATTTTATCGAACAAAGGATCTGTTTTAGAACTAGGTTAGTGCTTTAAGGCAGACCTTTTCCTTTTTTTATATATATATATATATAAATATACATATGTTTACATACATATATGCACATATATATGCATATATATATATATATATTTATACATACATATGTGTGATCGTTTATGTATATTCATGTTTATTTAATTTATTTATTTGTTTATTTTCTATTGTTTTTGTTAGTTTTAAAGCTATTTTGTATCGCTATCCTAGAGTAAGTTTTATTTTGTGAACACAGTTATTTGCTATTTCTCTTCTACAGTTTAATAATAATAATAATAATAATAATAATAATAACACACCAAACCCGGACAAGAACAACCATACCATAAATAAAAATACTAATAATGAACAAGATAAATGCAACTGTAGACACCGCACGCTTTGCCCAGTTCAAAATAAATGTCTAACAAAAAGCGTAGTTTATCAGGCAACAACATTTGTGAAAGAAAACCCGAATAACAAGAAATATTAGGTAGGCATGATTTCCTTAGATTTCAAAACCCGATACTATGACCACAAAAGTACATTCAACAATAAAAAACACTGTATAAAAACAACACTAGCGAATAAATACTGGGAACTCAAAGAAAGCGGACATTCGCCGATAGTCGAATGGAAAATAATAAGACAAGCTACCATGTGTAGGCATTTAGACGACCCATGTAAATTATGTCTTCATGAAAAATTTTCTATCCTGTACTTTAAAGAACCTCAAAATCTATTAAACTCTAGAAGAGAAATAGCAAATAACTGTGTTCACAAAATAAAACTTACTCTAGGATAGCGATACAAAATAGCTTTAAAACTAACAAAAACAATAGAAAATAAACAAGTAAATAAATTAAATAAACATGAATATACATAAACAATCACACATATATGTATGTATATATATGTATATATATATATATGTGTGCATATATGTATGTACACATATGTATATTTATATATATATATATAAAAAAAGGAAAAGGTCTGCCTTAAAGCACAAACCTAGTTCTAAAACAGACCCTTTGTTCGATAAAATGCATGCCCATTAGCTGATAGAAAGGGGCGTGGTGGATACTAGAAAGCTGATTGGCTAACTAAAATCCTCAACAGAAGAGGACCATATAAAAACGAGAAACAACCACAGAATTTGCGCATAAGCCTGACGAATCCTAGAGTGGATGAAATATATATATATATATATATATATATATATATATATATATATATATATATATATATAGAGAGAGAGAGAGAGAGAGAGAGAGAGAGAGAGATAAGTACTAGCAGAAACACCCGGTGGCTCGGCATTGAATAAGGATCAACACCACACTCTCCACACCATACATTTATTATTGTCATCGAATCAATGAAATTGACTATTTTTCAATCAAATCAATTGATTGCCTGCTCTAGTTTGGGACCCACTGTGGTCCACCTGGAGGAAGCTTCACATGCCTCCCTGCAGTGACATAGTCCATAACACATTGTAGACTACATTGCACTTTAAAGAACCTACTTTGTATTTTATAAAAATATTTTTACATAATGACTTGAATTAAAGTTTAAAATGCAAAAGTCAAGTATTATGGTTCATTTGTAGTCTAAACTGAAACATTCATTTCAAGTGCACCCCTCTCTTGTCATAGAACATACTGTTGATTTTATATGCTGGAGGCTTCTTCTTGCATGGTGATAAAACTTCTCAAATGCACTTGTGATGTTAGTCTTTATAAGAGTCTTGTTCAAAATAGGACTGTTCCTTCTTTAATCAGATTTTTTCGATTATCGATTTTCCATACTTATTAGAGTCATTCCCTTACAAAACCTTTCTGAAAATACTGCCATATACATAAAGTACATTTGTATGAAATTTTAATAAAAACGGCTCAGTAGTTTCTGAGTTCATAGAGAATGCACTCACACACACAAACACACACACACACGCACTTCTCATAGCAGTAGAGCAACAAAACCTGGCACAGTTATTAATTTTTCTCTACATAGGAACCATTCAAACATGCATTTCTCCCATCGTTTAATGCAGCTCTGGAAACCGCTTTTTATATACCACCCCAGGTTGGTCCTCCAACCATGATTTGGTTTTGGAAATCAAGGCTGCATCTTCTGGGAAATACTTTTTCTTTTTATTTTATTTGACAGTTACCACTTATCAAGGCCTAGAGGCCACTCAAGGATAAGCGTTAATGAATGTAAAGTTGTAGTGTAGTAATTGTTAAAGGTGTAAATTGGGTAGAATTTAATTATTTATGGGGACGGTTCAACAAGAATTTGTTTACATTGGATTTGAAGGCTACCAGGTTGTATTCAACTGGGAAACAGGCCAGTGGAACAGTATTCCAAAGATAGAGAGTTTTGGGAAAGAAGCTTTGTTCATGGAATCTACTTTTAGATTTAGGTAGAGATAGAGAGTGGGGAAAATCGTACATAGTGGTTGTAACTAGTCGAGTGATTTTTGTGAAAATTTAGCAAGGTGGGATGAAGATCAGGAAGAGGGTTGGGCCCAGGATAGAACCCTAAGGGATGCCAATACAATGAGTTTCTCATTTCTGCCCATCAGCGGCTACTCTTATAAGCCTGTCAGAGAGAAAGTATTTAATAACTGAGAGGGCATTTCAAGCTATTCCATAGCTGGCGACCTTGTGAAGTAGACCTTCATGCCAGCTTTGGATATGTCAAGAGCTATTACTCTAGATATGAAGCCCCTGTCGAGAGATTCACTAATCCCGTTTGATATAACAGTTAGTTCATCAGCTATACATCTTGTAGAACGGAAAACATATTGCATGTCTCTGAGCAGGTTATTTTTACTGAGGTTGACCACTGCTGTATTTATCACAGATTCCAGCAACTTACTTATGATGCACAGGAAACTGATTGGACTGTACTGAGAGGAAGATGACCAATTTCCGGAATTTCTAAACACTGGGCAGACTGATGAAGTTTTCTAAGGTGTTGGGAAGCATCTCTCCTTAAAGCAACGTTTAAATGGCTTTGTAATATGGGCGCTAGTTCTAATCAAAGGTTTTGGAGCACTAGAATGTCATCATGGCCAGTTGCTTTACTGGACTCGAGGTTTTTGATAAGCTTCTGATTTGCTGCAAAGTTTTGGGCAAAGAGTTTTGCATTGTCAGATGCTGACGAGATTACCCCAGGTCCATTGATGATGGTAGGACTAGAGGAGATGCTTCTGTTCCGGACCCTGGTTGTTATTCACCAAAACTGCTTCTCAACTACTTTAAATTTGATGCATAGAGCATACGAATCTCTTTCATTTTTTTATTACTCTTTTATAATAGTTGCTGGCAGTCTTAAAGGCGGCTTTAGTTTCACAACATCTATTACTGGAAGCAATGGAACAATGATTTCTGTGTGCAATGGCAATGGCACATTCTGGAGTGAACCATGGTTTGCTGGAATTTCTTGGAGGGTACGAAGCGGACTATACTGACAATTAACTATTCAGTCAGGTCTAATGCTATAAAGGACACATTATTTTTAAGCATGGAGTAGAGAGGTATATCTAATATGTATGTTCGGAATCATCCCAGTTAGCCATAGAGTATCAATACACAGTACGATGGAGAGGTACATCTGAGGGTTTATTTCATTTAGTTTTTATCTTAACAGAGACAACTGATTTATGCACATTGTAGACCAGAGTATTGTCTCGCAGTTTGATAATACCTTACTTGCTATTGCCCCTGCTCTTGATTTTAATAGACTTATATTTCTGCAAATAGTCATGAATGATAGTTTCCACAAGCTCTATACTAATCTTGACCGCTTCAGCTATTTGGTAACTAAGCATGCATTGATCTTTCAAAATGGCAGCCTCAACTTGACTGACAGATGCCTAATCAATGCCAAAAGCAAAAAGACAGATTTCCAACAATATTTTAATTCACAATGTCAGCATTTTACAAGGCCGTTGAAACTCTCCTGTGGTGTGTGTGTTATTTAAAACATTATTAATTAGAAAGCTAAAGTAGTTCAGAGCTGTAATTCACCACATAACCTATAGGGATATAAATCATTTTACATACAAACTTTTGGCTGGATCAGTCAACTGGAAGTGGGCCAATGGTATTACTTATTGAACGCTTCTTGTATGTGCTTGGTATGTACTTTAGGCAACATGGTGATTAACATGGGCATATTATTTATGCTTTTGTAAACTTTACCATTTAGGAGGTGACACCAAAACAGGAAAGAAAGAGTATTAAACTTTAAATTTAATGCCATATTTATTGCTTATATTCGTTCTAGAACGAATATTCTACTATTATATATATATATATATATATATATATATATATATATATAGTCATCCACATACAGTACTGTTTCGCTGTTTCAGAGCTCATCAGTGTAGCTAGACAGGCAACTACCTCAAGCCAGGATTGAAACCCGACCGTCTGTACGGCAGTCAAAGCTCCTAACCATTACACTATTGGCGGCTGCTGAACGAGTAGTGAATTTGACGATGTTTTTAACATCGTCCGAAATATATATATATATATATATATATATATATATATATATATATATATATATATATATATATATATATATATATATATATATATATATATATATATCAGTCGAGTACATGACATGAAAATTACAATAAAGCAGAGATAGACGTACAACGTCTCTTCTCTAAGAAAGAGTTAACAAGGAGAAGAAAAGCAGATCACCTACTAGATTTCGAAGTTGCTTTTGAAACCTGTCAAGGCAGTGAAGAGTTCTCTGAGCAGCTCTTAATTCATTGATATTTTTTCCGATTTTAATATAACAAATAGTTGTTGTTTTGCAACATTGTTTTATTGCTGGGACAAATAATTTAGGGTTTGTTTTCCAATGTTGGCATACTAAGACTGTTTATGTAGTGTTGTGGTATATTGGTGGATATATTATATATATCCCCCAGTCGTACAAAATAGGAATTGAGAAAGAAACGAACAGCGTGTTAAATTGAAATAAACGAACTAGAATTTATTTCATGAAGAAACAAATGAAATAAAAGGGTACAGCACGAGTTTAGTATGGCGTGCGTCTCTTGCTGTTAACTGGTGAGAAGGAAAGTCTATTGTTTTAGAGAGAGAGAGAGAGAGAGAGAGAGAGTGAGAAAGTCAATCCAGGCCATGAAGAGAGAAAGCATGTAAGGTGTACGTACTGTCTGTTGGCTCTTGCCCCACACATAGTAGCAGGGGATGTGAAGTGCACGGGCGCGCGCCCTGAAAGGGAGCGGTTTGTCTGTCGACCGCTCAGCCCGAGAGCTGAATCGAAAAGAAGGAAACAGCTCAGGTCTCTTGATTTTGTAGTTGTTTCCGGTGGTCTTTTGTGCATGTGTGGATTTCCTTTAAAAGGAAGTGACCTTGCCCATGTGTGCGTACATGTGCGCATATGTGTGAGTACATGTGTGTACGTTAGCATGTGTGTGTATGCATGTGAATGTGAGTGTATGTGCGTGAACGTGAATATATGTACGTGTGTGTACGTGCACGCGTATGTTTGTGTGCGCGTATATGCATGACAAGAAAAGTGGCTTGAAATGTGAATGCGTGTTTTGTATGAGACTAGAACAGGCTTGCACAATAGCAAGAATTTTTTACAGAGACATGTCGCTAGCCTGATGTCAAACCACTACATTTCCAAAGGAGATTGTCAGTGGCATCTCAAAATCAGTCAGGATAAGAAATTAGATACGTTTGATTCCAAGTGCCTTGGAAAGATTCTAGGGATCATATAGAGTGATCGAATTATCGAATAGGCAGTCAGAGACCGCACTAACCAGCGGGTAGTACCATCAATAATTTGCAAATAACGTCTAGGCGGGCTTCGATATACCTTAAGATTGGTCCCCCTGAGAGAAATGCCAAACAAGTGGTCCAATAAACCCCTGAATGGAAAAGGACAGAAGAAGAAAAAAAATTAACTGGAAGCAGACAATAAAGAGAGATTTGATTGCATTAAGAAGAAACTGGATGAAACTGTGGATCTGGCTTCAGATCAAAAACGATGTTATACTTTGACTGCCTTATGCGTCACGAGACGCGGAAGTTCCTAAGTCTAACTCTTCAAATATTCTTTTCTTTAGTAGAATCGATTTGATTGTCTGTTTCTAAATTACAAGTGAAAAGAGAAATTGATTTCTTTCTTCTTTTATGGTCACATTTTTTTATTGGAATTATTAAATTGTAAATGCTTTCCTATCTATATATTTATATGAATGAATTAAAAATTCTTTGTTTCATGCTTACAATAAACTTATGAATGAAATATGTATTACGTTAAATTAATGTTTCACCTACTTTTTAAGTAGTAGAGTTTGTGAAGTGATAGCAAGTGAACTAGTTAGACATTAAATTCATAAATTCGATGCAAAATTATAAGTGTAAACGATTCAATGAGTTCAATATACTGTAAAAGAATTAAGCTGAAAACCGCCATTTTAATGTGAGAGACTCAAAATACCTCCCCTTTACACTAGAGGCTCCTCTTTGCCTGAAAACATTAGCCGACTGTTCCAACATGTGAAAACTTAAATGTAAAGTACCCAACTTTGACAAACTTCTGGGACTGGCCATAATTCTCCCATCTGAAATAGAAGACTTATATCAGATTTCTTGCCAAAATCACTGGAAAAATGGTAGGAGCGTTCTACCTCTCCAGAAAGTATTTCACTCCTGATGCAATCTTCTATCTGTACAAGAGTCAATTATATTCTAACATGGAGTACTGTTGTTATGTATGTGGAGGGGCTCCTAAGAGTACTCTTTCCGGTCTTCACAGAGTACGAAACCGCCTTCGAAATTTACACTTAGGGTACCTCTTATGAATCTGGCTTTAGTCAAAGTAGACCTTTACGTCTCAGTGACAATATTAAATAATCAGGAACTCAATTAAATTTAAAAAAAAGAAAAGAAAGAAAAAAGGTTCGTTTTAATATCAGCATAGCAGATTAGAAATTAAAGAATTAAAAATTAAAATGAAATAAAACGTTCAGGAAATCATTTTAAATAATTTTTATGATCCCATTAATTACAGTAAAATGAAAAAAATTTTTTAATTATTTTTCTTTCTTTTATTACCTACTTTATTTTATAAATACGCACACACACACATATACACATATGTGTGTGTAAGCGTGTGTGTTTGTAAATATATATGAATATATAAACACACACACACATATATAGATGTTTATATATTTAAATATACATATATAAACACGCACACACACACACACACACACACATATATATATATATATATATATATATATATATATATAAAACAGTCACAACTATATATATATATATATATATATATATATATATATATATATATATATATATATATATATAATTGAGAGTGTTTTAGTTTGTACCAGATTAAAAAATTTGTTGCTGAAATTCCAAACATTCTTAAATCAAGAACTGTATCAAATTTCATGAAATTTATCAAGTTGAAGAATTTTTGTAGGTAAAGCAAGAATGTATAGATGAAAAGAAAATAAAAAGAAAAAAAAGAGAGAGGAACAAGAATAAAGAAAAAGAAAAAAGAATTTTCCATTAACATTTTTTTTTAGAAAATGACATTTAAAAAAATTTAATTAAAAGCAAAACATGTCTGGTATTCAAATTTGTCTACTTTACTAAAATAATAAGGTTAGGGTTAGGGTATATAAGGTAAAACTAAAACAATATGTGTAAGCATGTTGCACTCTCTGAACTACAGGCACTCTCTCTCTCTCTCTCTCTCTCTCTCTCTCTCTCTCTCTCTCTCTCTCTCTCTCTCTCTCTCTCTCTCTCTTCTATTCGCGCCCACACTCTTTTTTTCCCTTTGTTTCTTTCTCATCTCCTCCCTCTCTAAAATTGGCTTCAGGCTGAAAAGAAATTTCTTGCGTTTTTTAACTTTTAAATTAAGATGAACATAACTCGGCTCAAACAAAAATTTATTGATAGAAATCAACACACTATTGCCAATGCAAAACAAGCGCATTTATGTCAGTAACGTAAAAATCTTGCGTTCTGGTGGTGTTGCTAAAGGTGTTTTTGATATTGCTTAGGTTTTTGAAGAATTTCTCATGCAGAAAGTTATTGAGATGCTTGAAAAAGTAGTAGTCGGTAAATGAGAGGTCTGGAGAGTATGTCAGATGAGGCAGAGTTTTGTAATCCAATTGATTCAACTATGCAGGGTCGGTTTAGTAATATACCGTCAGATTTTGTCGTGGATGAGAATTAGGCCTATTCTGTTGACTAATGTTGGGTGTTGTTGTCGAAGTTTCCAATGCATTTCATTTATTTGTTGACTGGACTTCTCTGCCGTAATGGTTTCGCCTGCATTAAAAAAAAACTGTAATGGATGAGATCGGTTGCGAACTGCAAAACAGTCAGTTTGACCTTCTTTGTGTGCAACCCTTGCTGCAGGAAGTGTTGTAGAGCTTCGTCGGCGTCTAACCACTGAGCTGAGCATCGCCGGTTTTTGTAAAGAACCCACTTTTCATCGCAAGCTACATCCCAATCGAGAAACAGGTTGTTCTTGTGTAAAAGAAACGAAGATGACACATCATAACGGCGTTTCTTTTGGTTATCGTTCAATTCGTGAGTCATCAGTTTATCAAGTTTTTTTGTCTTTCCAATCTCTCTCAAGAGGTTGGAAATCGTTGTATACGTTACGTCTAAATCAGAAGTAAGGCTCTTAATTGATCGTTGTCAACATCTGATGATCGAGCACTATGGTCATCATCTTCAAGACTCTCATCGTCGCCACAACATTTCTTAAACCCATATTGTGCTGTGCGTTCAGTAGTGGTTCCTGGGCCAAACATTTCATTGATATCGCAAGATTTTTTACCAACTTTTTGGCCTAGCTTGAATTAAAATAAGAAAATTGTGCGACTTTGTTTATTTTCCATCATGTATTCGATGTTCTGAAAAGAAGACATAATTGTTTTAAAACGATTGCATCCGCAGTTTAGTTTACAGCCTAACACTTAGCAAAGGGTTATGTGGGGCCTACTTACCTAGATTTTTTCTTTCCATTTTTGAATATTCGAAAATGTTGTCCAACAACCCACGATTAATTTTTAATAAATAAAATTCTTTTAAAACAAATTAATGATCATTAAAGTAAGATAAAGCTACAGTGTGAATGCGGTATTTTGGTTAAAATGTCTAGCATAGAATAAGTTCAAAAGTTTATCATCAGATTGGATAACAATCGACCCACTTTACACTCAAAAGAAACGACCCGGGCTTTATGCTTTCGGCAAAGGGTAAACTTAATGATTGTTGTATTTGTTTTAAAAAAAATATTGTGAATGTATAGATTCACAGGTTTGATCTTACTATGGTCGGAGGTTACATCGGCCGAAACACTGAAAGAATAACATCGAAGATGAGAAGAGTAATCTGAATAAATTAAGTATGAATAATGAATTAATGTGATGCTCTTTTGCAAAGCAATATGCGAATTAGTTAACTTTAGGACGAGTTATATTAATTTTATTTTAGTATCTATTTATCCATACATTAATGGCATTTCAGGGTGTCTAACTTTCCAACCTATTACCATTGATAATCCTGCATATTTTTGGATCTTTCTTCTCCTTTTTTTCCTAAGTGACATCGTTTGAATTCCACTTTTAGACCATATCTTGGTCTTAATTTTAGATTTCATTTCCATTGCTGGGATCTAGCTTAGAAGAACACTGTACTTGAATAATTGAACACTGTACTTGAGGTAATTGAATGTTTTATATTGGCTTGGCGTACATCCTAGCCAAAGACGCAATGCAGGATCATCCATCTTAACCAAGCTCTTTTAAAAGGGAGACGTCATTGATTTAGCTACACTGCACACCATAATCCATGAGAGTTAATCCATCAAGAAATAGCTCCAGAACTACTCCAAGGTTGTCCAAAGGGCGCGGGAGGCCAGCTGAAAATTTGGTTACACATTATCAAAGCCAATATCGAACCTAGCTCAGGTCTACAGGTCTACAGTGCCGCTGCTGCTCATAACTATCTTGGCTGCTGTTGATGGTCATGCATGGTCTATATTTATCTAGGATGTTGTATGTTCTAGGGTAGGAGTCAGCACAATCCATCCTGAGTGAATGTCGGCTTAAATCAAGTTAAGCAAAGAAAATCGGTTTTTATCAAAGAAATGAGTCCAGTCAGTGTCACAGAACCATATTCTTTAGTTCACAGTGTCGGATCATCATTTGTTGTCCGATGTATATGTGTTCATTTTTCTGCTGAGAATTGAATGAATGTTTAGATCAATTGCTGTTTCATCTTCGTTATTAGAAAATCCATCTGCAAGAGTCATTTTCTTGCCTAAGGGATATAAAAAAAGTCAAGTCATATCCTTTTTTTATGCAATAGCATCTTTTGGAGGCAAGGCAGAGATTTAATCAGATTTTTTATTGTTGCAGTGTGTCCATCTTACGGATAATAATGAACTCTTCCACTTACTATAAAGACCGGGAGATTACGCCTCTTGGTGCTGTTTACAGTTTATGAACAAGTAATGCATACTAGGTAGTCGGACTGACGTATACATACACTCTTTATTTATTGTAGTGCTTTTCTGTTCACGAATTACCAAGTTGTGTCTTTTTTTACGGGTCTACAACAATGGCAACGAGGAATAATAAACAACTGCAAATTCTGAAAGTACTTTCATTTAAGAACCTTAAAAAGGACGCCCCAACAGATCACAACATTTATGTTAATCATCTGTAGATGCTTTCAACATGAAATTTGTATATGTATGTTCTCAAATCCTTATCCTCCAAAATAACTGCTAATAATTCACGTCCAATATTAGCATACTTTTGCTCTGTCTCCATCAAAGAGTTTGACATAATTTCCATAGATTTTGTTTCTTTCAGAAGTGCTGCACCTAGGCCCTTATTTGATGCATTTACTTGAATTATATGGCCATAATAAGTCAGTAGTATTCTTTGCACATCAAATATTTGATTTGTTGAAAAGACATTCGGTTAATTTTAATATTTGCAAGTGTAAAAATCCTACTTGTAAAATATCGGCATGGGATATCAGTGGTTGGATGATCGTAGTCCTTGAGAAAGACTAAGTAGGTACATTCCATAGTCGGATTTTGCAACAGTTTGCTTTCTTGTGTGTGGTGTGATTGCTTGGGTGGCAGTGTACTCACATCGCATGCAAGATATTCGGATTTTGAATCCCGAGTTTGAATGTGTTCAAATGATGAGCCCAAATGATGGCAAAACTCGAGTCTTAGACTTGTTGGCTTTCATGGCCTGTATAAGCTGTATATCTATATATCTATAAGAGTGAGAGTATGTGTGTGTATGAGGACATTTTTCTACCTATATACTCAACAAATTTGTTATCTACAGACGTGAAATTTGGTATATAGGGTATTCAGACATGTGGAAAACTTTCTCATCGGTTTCCATCTGGAAAAAAAAAGGATCGATAAGGGGTCAAAATTGAAAAATTGATACTTGCGTCGCATGGATTTATTCAACTGATGTGCCCAAATGGTGGCGAAACTCGAGTCTTGGATTTCCAGTTTGTTGGCTTTTATGACCTGTGTGAGCTATGACGTTGTTTGACTGTGGAAATAACTATATATATATATATATATATATATATATATATATATATATATATATATATATATATATATAATTGATTGTTAACCAATGTTCTTAAATTATAACTACATGATAGTATAACCTAACGTTTACCAACTTTTGTTAATAATCAGTTCTAAATGATATTCTTCTAAAGGTTGACGATCCAATCCTTACTGTAATGTGGTCGTTACTTTTCAACCGTGTCGTTACATTTCAAACCTCTTGGACCCACACATTGTCTGGTACTGTCGCAAAGGAACAAACAAATAAAACAGGAAATAAATAAATATCCGACTCAGCATTTTTTTTAAGTGTAAATGAAATGCATTTATTCCTGGTTCTTTCAGAACAATGCATCTCATGAGCTAAAGTTTTTTTTTCCACACACGTGTGCTTTTTAAAAGTCTCTTGCCATGTGCTGTTCTTTCTTTCTTCTTCTTTGTCTCTCCTTTTTCTTCCCATGATGTTAGCGCATACACACTTGTTAATTTGCATACATGTTTTAACGACTGCTGCTGCTAATATTTTCGCTAGCCAGCTATCCTATTTCTGCTGCTGATTTTCTCACACATGACCATATGCACTATCTTACCAAGAGAGCACACCGCTTCATTACACTTCTTCTTCAAGTGTTCCGTCTGGTCTTGCAGACATCGAGGATCATGGCTCTCCATTCTTCCCTGTTCTCGGTCTTTATCATGAGCTCATTGTTTGTGCTATCTTTATTCGTTGCAAATTTATTTAAACTGTCTGGAAATTTTGTGCATGGTCTTTCTCTGCTCCTGTTTCCATATATTTTACCACTCTATAACAGTTTCTCAAGTCTGTCAGCCCTAATTATATGGCCGAAAAATTTGGGGACATCTTTCTCTTATGGTATTGAAAAGGGATATCTTATATTCAACCATGTTCATTACTTCTACATATGTTTTTCTTTTTGTCCATGAGAAGTTCATGATTCTTCCGGATGAATTACCTCTCCATTGCTTCTAGTCGCTGTTCTGTGTCCTTGGTAAGGATCCAGCCTGATCGCCATCATCCGCCAAGTATTCGTTGAGCTCCCACCAGCGCTTGTGAAAAAGGCATGCTTCCAGTTCTGGACCCGGTGATTAAAAGTGGATGCATTGAATGAATATCAGCTCTACTACATAACCACAAGAACTTTCTTGTTAAGCTGATATTTCCTTTACTCTTATCCTATATGCGGCATGGAATGATAAATTTGTCGCACTAGAAAAGAGGATATGATTCCATTTTCATTTGGTGGTTTCCTTTTTTTGTTGCAGACCATCTACTAGTTGGCCAGTTGTGTACAAATCGCAAGAGTGATAGGAGCCTTCTATCATGTCTGAAAGTGACACAATGTTCAACGAGCAAGATCGGAGATACGAGGCTGTACAACTCATGCTCTCTACTGATAAATTATGATAACAGGACCATTGCCACCACCCTCAAAATGCATTGCTGGTTTGCAACGAGTAATAGAGACGTGCCTATGGTAATTCAAACAAAATTTCCAGCTTGGTTTCAAGTGAGTCAGCTTGAAAGTCAACACGAGAGTGTACCTGGATATTTGAGGAGTGTGGTGATCCCAGATGCAATCAGGTGGTCATTGGGAGACTCTGGGTGTGGCAGCAGGACTCGGCACCATCACACAAGTCTAAAGAGACCCAAGTTTGGATTCAGAGGGAGTGCTATGACACTGTAACCTTCTCACACTGCTCCCCTCCTTCCTCGACCTGAATCTGCTGGACTATTACGTTTGGTCATATGTTGGGAACATCACCAGCATGACCTCCCACAACATCAAAGGCGGCCTGATCACCATTATCCACTGAGTATTTGCCGAGCTCCTGTCGGCACTTGTGGAAAAGGCATGCTCCCAGTCTCGGACCTGTATCGACGCGTTGATTTAGGCTCAAGGCAGCTACATTAAATAGATGTCAGCTATACTAAATAATCAAGTTACCTGAATTTTATAATTCCACTCTGTATATTTAGTCACCAAATAACATACTGATGGAAACTTTTCGATAGAAATCTCTTCAAAATAAAAGAAACCTGTAATTAGAACTGTGTTTATATGATACGCTATAGTTTGACTGTCTTTTTGGTTATTTTAGTGCTATTTTGGATCCAAAGGGATAAAAAGACACAAGAATGGCGGAAGAAAAGATAACGATCAAATTAGAAAACAAAAGAAAATGATGTTGGAGAAAGAAAAGTAGAGAATAAGTAAAAAAGAAAAAAAAGAAAGAAAGAAATTAAAGAAAGAAAGAAAAATATAAAGAAATTAAAGAAAGAAAAAAAACATCAAGGAAAAAAAGGATAGGAAAAATATCAGTCCATCGAGAGAAAGAAAAAGCAAAAGAAAATAATGGACTGTTTAGGAAGTGAAGGTGTCGATCGGGTTTCAAATTAACATTAATGTTTCCATTGCCTGTTTCCGGTGTTTAAAATATTTGCTCTAATAATGATAGATTAGACACGATGACAAATTTTTCCCTCTCTTCATTAATCATTTAGAAATGAATTATTAATTGCGTGGAATGCAAAGACTGCTACTTATGCGCAGCATAATTAAAATGTGAAAACCTCTTAACAACAGCTGTTTGCTTTCTGTGGTAAAAACATTTAGCTTTCCATGACGACCATCACCTTAGAATCCAAGAATTGGTAAGCCTATCCTTAACCTTAATTTTTGCAGTCATATGTTTATATTAATTTTATGGATTTTTTTTTTTTTTTTGCTATTGGCTAACCATTCATAACGTCCAAGAGTTACTCAAGGATGGAGGTTAATGAGATGGAAATAATTGCCCGTTAAAAAAAGTACTACTAATATTCAATAACATATAGGACGGTTTATGACAAGAATTTGTTGTCATTAGATTTGAAGACGACCAAGATGTAATCAATAGGGAAGCAGTTCAACAGTAATGTTTTCTACAGGTGGAAAGCCATTACAAAGAAGTTCTGTTCATTGAAATTTGATCCGACGGTAGGCACATTGAGGTAAAAAAGGAAAGTCTATTTCCGTTGTGGTAACCAGACGAGTTCTTGCTGTGAGGTATCTAAATGAATATCTCTACGCAACGAAAAACATGATATTCTTTTGCAGCATTGCAAACTCGTCTTTTGGTTGGGAGGCGTGCAATGTTGCTCCAATGTTAACGAAACGCTGCAATCAATTACTTTCAACGGCGAGGAGTTTCCCTCTCCTTTTCTCTGTTTTATTTTTTTTTTGTCTTTTTTTTTTTAAATTTCAGCAGATTATTAACGAATGGACACTAGTCTACCAGATTATAAAAGCAAACGAAAAAAGTCAATATTTAAATATTTATAGGGGTGCTCAGTTTCTAATGCAAAATTCTATTTAATCGAACACCCATTTTAGAACCACTCGACGTTTTGGGTCCAAATTTTGTGAATTTTGCCTTTTGTTTTTAAAGTGGTTTAGCCATTTTTTAAATTTCACTTTTTAAAATAATCTTCGGCATGCAAAAATTTTGAGTCTAATAGTTCTGTTTATACTCTGTGTATATATTTGGATATCAGCTTGTATGCATACATAGGTACTTGCATGTGTGCATGAATGTAGTTCATAGTCTGTTATATAAGAAGAAAATGGCAATAAATTCATTAAGCATGCAATTGAGGAAGAAAAAAATTATGCTCAGTTCACTATCAAACGAGGGATCTCAACGTCCTTTACAATTGCTTTCGCATTCTCGTCTTCTCAAATCAGGAGATTAATAAAATAATTATTTGTGATTTTGATATTTGCTTCTTTTTTTCACCAACCGCGGTTTACGCACAGATTTTAAGGTCCCTGCTGTCTTTTTTTTTTTTAATTACATTTTCACCCCAAACAAGGCGCATTGCCACTTAGGTTTAGGGGGCTACTATCAGGGGCAGCAACTACTGGGGCACTATGTTGGGATTTGGGCAGCAAGATGTCGGTTCACGTTGCACTTGAACTTCTGCATGTCAGTATAGTTAGGGAAGCAGGAACCTGGAATGGAATTCCAGAGTCTAGCGGTTCTGGGGAAGAAACTACTGGAGTAGAAAGATCTTTTACATCTAGGGATCTCTACTGTGTGGGGGTGGGATTTAGCTGCCTGTCGGGTTTGTCGAGGGTGTCTACGTCGTGGGGGCACAAGTGTCTGCAGTTCGTCAGAGCATTCACCATTAAAATACTTATAGAACAGGCAGAGGGATGCAACGTTTCGTCGATGGGACAGAGGCTGAAGCTTAGATGCCAGTTCAGGGCCTATCAGATTGGCAACTCTTTTTTGAACCTTGTCTAGGAGCGAGAGACTAGTAGCAGATGCACCAGCCCAAATGTGACAACAATACTCCATACATGGGCGAATGGTGGCCTTATAGAGGTACAGGATACTTGCAGGTAGTTTTCTAGCACGGTAGAGAGAGCCTACCTTTTTCGCAGCGACCCTGGCAATGTTTTCAATATAATTATTTCAACTCATGTTTCCTGTGAACGTTAGGCCAAGGAGTTTGAAAGATGTACTCTCAGACAGTGAGTCACTGGCCATTGCTATTGGTGGCAGAGAAGGTTTCTTGTAATTATTCAAGGAAGCCAGTTTAGTCTTGGCAGCATTGAATGTGACCATCCATTTATGTCCCCATTCCACTACAGATTGAAGGTCATCCTTTAGTGTTTTTGCCATTTCTTTAGATATGTGTTCATTTGTTTTCCTGTCATGCCTGTTATAGAGTGTAGTATCATCAGCATATATACCCATCTCAGAGGCAGTTTTGTTGGGGACGTCATTAATAAATATTAGGAACAATAGAGGTCCAAGGATAGACCCCTGAGGCACTCCCGCATTTATATCACACTGTTTAGATGTACGACCGTCGAGGACAACCTGGATTTTTCTCTTATCTAAAAAGGATTTAATATGTTAAGTATTGTCTTCTCCTTAAGCTGCAACTTATGCACACTCTGAGTTTCGGTAGAGGGAACCTAATGGTATCCCTGCTCTTCTCATGTGTGCCTATTGTCAGTGGTTTGTGGTTATCTTATTTCTTCTGACGTCTCCCCAGTGTTTCCTTACTGCGATCACTAATAACTGATTCACAAAACTAATTCTTTCAACAATTCTGCACCTTTTGTAACGTAAATTCAGAAATTCTTTCACCCTGGGCTCCCACAGCCCTATCCAACTACAATCTCAAGATTGTTTTAAACACTCATGACCGGCCAACCGACCGTGTTTTTCCCAACAGCGTGTGTCTTGTGTCGTCTTGAATTAGAAATAGTGTGATAATGATGATGATGATGATGATGATGATGATGATGATGATGATGTCCATAAATGTTAAAACTTTATCAGCATCTCCATCTCTACTGATGTGAACTCATTCCAAAACTTTAGTTTTTTTAATAACAGAGAAAGTTAGTTTGCTTGAAGCATTGCTGATAAATAGATATGGAGGAGTATAAGAAAACTATTGAAATGCAGGGAACCGCTGTTATAATAGTGTGACGTATGAACAAAAATGAATAGACGAAAGATCTTATTTGTTTGGGTTTTTTTTTCTCCTCGTATATCCATTTATTTTTTCAAGATAATCACAATACAAATCAGCAAATATTAAGACCCGGTTTGATATAACCGGGATGGGGGAGGTCTTAATATTTCGAGGATATCATCTCTTTTTCATAAGGAAAGAAACCAAAGAATGCCCTTAAAAAAGAAAAAAAACATAGAAATAGTGTAAAGCGAAACTGGAGGAGAATCAAGTCAGGTATAAAGCAGAAACAGAGTTTATGCATGTTTCTTTATTTATTATAATCGCGATTAAAATTTTCATTTCTATATTTATTTATCTATTTAATGTAATCTATTTTTATATATTATCTCTTCTATCTATTTGTTAATTTAATATTTGGTTTAATTTTTTGTTTAATTTTAGCGAATGAGGTATCAATTACTAAACTGGTTTACAAAGAAACTGAGGCAAGCACAAAAATAGCTGTTTTACCTAATTTGGGGATGTTGAATTCAAATTTAAAATCCGTTTTTACTAATCACCTCTATATTTTTAGATATACAGTGTGCAATTTGTGCATATACGCTAGATAAAAACAAATATGGATTCAGAGTTCATTTTCATATTGTGAAACTTTATTTTGTAGTTATTAGGCACTAAATGTAAGTTATAGCATTACAATATATATATATATATATATATATATATATATATATATATATATATTCAATATATATATATATATATCAAAACGGATTTTGGCAGTTAAGGCAGCAGGTTTCAATTCACACAGTAGTGCTCTAGCAGTCATTAGAAGTTGTTGTTTTGCAGGCGGCGTAGAAGGTTGCTGTCCCTAAACTATCGTGTTACACATCTTTGGAGTTGCTAAAATGCACATTTTATTGCCTTGCATATGATTTAGTTTTACTTTGTTATATTTTCAGATTTTCCAATGGCTTCAGGCACGTTAAAACGTCTAGGATACCTCGACAAGGCCAATTCTTTCTGCTATGTGTATGGGGACTTCCCAACAGTTGCACAGCGTCGAACCATCACTTGTCTCCTCAGAACCACCTGCTTTCACTATTTTGACTGTAAAATTGGTGATCAGGACAAGTCTTGGGCTCTACACATCTGTTGTAAACCCTGCTACAATGGACTAACTGCATGGTTTAATGGCAAGAAAGCAGCTTTCAACTTTGCAGGCCTAATGATGGTTGTTTTTGGTTAACTAATGTGACTGGTTTCAATACTTCTTTTAGGAAAAATATCAAATATCCCAACCTTCAACCTGTTCCCCATTCAGATGACTTTACTGTACCCACACCTCCAGTAAATAAGGATCTTCCTTCCTTATCAGATGAAGAAATGCGTTCAAGGGAGGATTCTGCCGAGTCAATATCTTTGGAAGATATTGAGTCTACATATTCAGGAACAAGTGGCAACGAGCCACACTGGATCACGAAAGAAGACCTAAATGATCTTGCTCGTGATTTTTACCTGTTAAAATAGCAGTCAGAGCTCTTGGCTTTTTGGCTAAAACAGTAGAACCTAGTCAGGATCACCAGTTTCAGGAATTGGAACAAAGATCTTGCTTCCTTTTTGGACATGGAAAACAAGTTGTGCTACTGCACAAACATACCTGGCTTGTTTATGTCCCTTTATTTGCCACATAATCCTTCAGATTGGCATTTTTTTTCATAGACTCTTCCAGGCAAAGTCTCAAAGGTGTTCTTCTGCACAACGGGAATAAATATCCCAGCATTCCCATTGCACACTCTGTCCATCTAAAGTAGTCCTATTACAATATGGAGCTTCTTTTAGAAGCTATTAAGTACAGCAAGTACCAATGGAGTCTGTGTGGGGACCTCAAGGTCATTGGTCTTCTTATGGGTATGCAAGTGGGCTTCACAAAGTAGTTGTTTTCTCTGTTTCTGGTATAGAGCTGTATACCAGCATTACAAGCAGAAAGATTGAGAGTCTTGAAGCACTTTTGTTCCTGACGAACACAGCCTCAATGGAAATCCTTTGGTGGACATGAATAAGGTGCTTCTTCCTCCTCTTCACATCAAGCTTGGTTTGGTGAAGAAATTCATGAAGGCGTTGGACAAAAATGGTGCTGCCTTCCAACACTTGTCTACAGCATTTCCAGGTCTTTATGCTGCTAAGCTCAAAGGGCATCTTTGTCAGACCTCAGATCCAAGAAGTGCTGGTTTTAAGAAGCTTCTTAACTTAAAGGAACTGAGAGCATGGGAAGCATTCAAGTTGGTCTGTAGTTGCTTCCTTGGTAACACACGTGTACCAGATTACCAAACCTGTATTGAAAAGTTGATAAAGTTTTACGAGGATATGGGGTGCCGAATGTCACTCAAGATTCATTTTCTCCATTCCTACCTCAACCTTTTCCCGCCAAACTTTGAAGCAGTGAGTGATGAGAAAGATTTTACCAAAACATTACGAAGATGGAAAGCAACTACCAAGGCAAATGGAACCCTGGCATGATGGGAGACTTCTGCTGGATGCTCTTGTGTGACATCCCGGAGGCATAATACACCAGATCTTCTAAAAAGCACACTTTTGACTATCTGTGGAATTTTGAATTGTGTAAGTGTGTCATCCAACTATATTGATTCAATCAATGTTCTTTATCTGTCCTGATTTATCTGCTATAAGCTGCTTCAACTCTTGAAATATTCACATCTATTCTCTGTTTATACTAAAATCAAACTATTTAAAAGCTAGAAAACTAGAGGTAATAGAGCAAAACTATTTATAAATTTGAATTCAGCACATCCAACTTAACAAAAAACAACTATCCCATTATTTTTGTAAACCAGTGTTATTTCAGAAAACAAAACAAAAACAAATAAGACCTTTCGTTCGTCCATTTTTGTTCATACAAATACAGTTTGCGTTTAATCTACATTCTTCGATGAGGCACAAAGTTGGGAGATCTGTAATGTATGCAGTCGCACTTTCATTATGATTACTCCGAGGTCCACTCTGATACTGATACTCCCTGTTTAATCAACATTTTTATACTAATTAGTCATCACTCATCTAAGTCAAAAGTCACACGAGGATAAATATTAATGAGATGAATGTATTATCAGTTAAATTATGAAGAATATTATGAGACGGTTAAAAATAATAAATACAGGGTGGAACAATAAAATTGTCGCCGGTCCCTGCATTAATATAACCTTCTTATATTCCTTCATATTTATTTCGTTTGTTTGTTTTACAAGGTGTTAACAATTTTCGTGTGATTTATTGCCAAATTGTCATTTTTGGTCAAATATATTTTTATTATGATCTGAGTATTTAAAAATATTTATAAATAGTGTTTGTTTTTTCTAGTTATTCAATATGCAAATTTATGTGTCTACCACAATTACAGGATTATGTCACACCCTCTACAGATTCGATATACTCATCGATGACATCCTAACGGGTACTACTACTACAAGTGATCAGAGTGAATGGGTGAGTAATATCAACAATTGGGTGCCCCACACTCCTCAAAATTCCCAAAATTGAGGCCTCTCCACATGATGCAGTTTCATGTCACACATATAAAAAGTTTCGAATTTATATCCATGTTGAATCATTCTATCGCTCCAGAAAATATCTAACTCCGGATGAAATTCTCTATCTATATCTATATAAGGGTCGGCTACGCCCCAAGATGGAGTATTGCTGCCACATCTGGGCAAATGCTCTTTCTTACTCTTTTGCAAAGTATAAAGTTGTATTTACTAATCATATGGGGGACAACGTCTTCTGTTCTCCAGAACGCCTTTCTTGCGGAGGAGATGTGCTAGTCTTTCTCTACTCTACTGTTATTTCGCTGGAAGGTGCTCAACTGAGCTCCAATCTATGGTTCATCCTTGTAAAACATTCACGAGAAGAACTTGTTTTGTACCATCACTTCAAATAACTGTTCTTTCTTCATCATCAAACGCTGCTAATCACTTTTTACTCTACTGCTATTTCCATGGAATTTGTCCAAATCAACTCGAAACTCTAGTTTCACCTTCTAAGAATATGTACAGCAAGATCTCATCTTGATACTACAATTACAAAAAAAAACAATTTATATTTACTCCATGACCTTCCATGAACAGAGTTCCTTTCCAAGAACTTTTCATCCATGGAACACATTACCAAAGGACGGATTGCCAACGAATTATAACTTATTATAAAACATTTTCATAAAGAAATCAATTTTTGTTCATTTTATAGGGTGAAACCATAAAGTAGTCGCCCTAAAGAAAACAACACTGCAGCTTTAATTTAAAACGTTTATTGAAAAACTCAATTCAGGTAACTTGATTATGTAGTAGAGTTGACATATATTCAATGTACCCGCCTTCAGCCTCAATCACCGTCTTAATACGGGTCCAGAACTGGAAGTATGCCTTTTTCACAAGCCCCAGAGAGAGCTCAGCAAATACTCGGCGGATGATAGTGATCAGGCTGGCTTTGGTGTTATGGGAGGTCATATTTGTGATGATCTCGACGTGTGATTAAAGGAAGTAGTCCGGTTGGTTCAGGTCGGGCCGGAGGGGACCAGTAAGAGAAAAGTGCAAGGTCGTAACACTCCTTCTGAAACCAAGTCTGGGTCTCTTTGGACTTGTAAGCTAGCACCGAGTTCTGCTGCCACACTCAGAGCGGCCACCTGATTGTACCAGGGGATCACCACGCTCTTCAACACATCCAGGTAAACTTTGATGTGGACTTTCAAGCCGACTTCGAAAATGTGAGATGGTATGAGATGGCCCTCATTTGAAACCTCACCCATGGTCGGAAACTTTGTTTTCATTACCCTGGGCACGTCCCTGTTATTTCTTGCAATCCAGTGATGTATTTTGAGGGTACTTACAATGGCCCTGTTCTCATAACTAGGATCGATAGAGAGCATGTGTTGTACAGTGGCACATCTCTGATTTCGCTCGATAAACATCGTGTCACTTTCAAACATGATAGAAGGCTCTTATCGATCTTGGGATTTGTACACAACTGGGCAACTAATAGATGGTCTGCAACAAAAAAAGAAAACAGGTTTTCATCAAACGGAAATGGAAACATGTCGTCTTTTCAAGGGCGAGAATTTTATTGTTCCACCCTGTATTTATCATTTTTAACCGTCTCATAATATTCTTCATAATTTAACTGATAATACATTCATCTCATTAATAGTTATCTTCGAGTGACTTTTGACTTGGATGAGTGATGACTAATTAGTATAAAATATGTTGGATTAAACAGGGAGTATCAGTATCAGAGTGGACCTGGGAGTAATCATAATGAAAGTGCGACTGCATACATTACAGGTCTCCCAACTTTGTGCCTCATCGAAGAATGTAGATCAAACGCAAACTCACAAATCAGTCTTATTTTCAGACTTTGATTCGAACTGAAAATCTTAAAATTTAAATATGAAAAAAAAAAAAAAAATCTTTCTTAAAAACAACATCATTTCTTTCTTGTTTAACATGCATGGAGAGCGAATGTGAATGAGTCTTACTGATCCATCATCTAAGATTGAACCTTTGACCTTTTAACCTGAGGCAGTCACTGGAGAGTTGAATTACCATCTGCCAAAACAGGAAATATCTGTTACAGTATCATTAAAAATACAGTAAAATTCTTAAAAATAAAACAACAAAAACAGCCAAAAGAAAAAAACTATAAAGGCGGGGCCCCAGGGTCGAATTAGGTCATACAGTGCAAAATTCATATCTTAATGACTAGAGTTCTTTGAAAAGGTAAGTATTCTTATATTACATGTCAAGGATATTTGATACCAATTATTATTACTCTGTCTCTCTCTCTCTCTCTCTCTCTCTCTATATATATATATATATATACATATATATATATATATATATATATATATATATATATATATATACATATATACATATATATATATATACATATATACATATATATATATGTGTATATGTGTGTGTGTGAATTTAAATAAGCAAGTTGCTCTGCTTCACCCTGAAATATCACTTTATGTGTGTGCGTGTGTGTGTGTGTATGTGTGTGTGTATGTGTGTGTGTGTGTGTTCCTTCCTTATAAGTTCCGAAACACCTGAGCCTATCTTTTGAAAATTTCATACAAAGCTAATTTGGCAGTGTTCTTAGATATGTGTTGTACAGAAAAGTATCGAAAATCGAAAAAATAAAAATCGATCTTTAAATAGATTTTCTCTTTTATAGAAAAAACGTAGAATTTTTACGGGTGATTCTTTTTTGGAACGCCAGCACGCCTGCTCGCCAAAAAGTACGCCACGCGCTACTTTTTCATTCCGTCATAAAAACAACTTTCTACAGAAAAATAAACTTATTTTTACATTTTTATCTTGCGAATAAACATAAAATTACATATAATAACCGCGTTTATTATTTTTAAAATCCAACAACGGAGTTGAAATCAACGTTTTCGATTGTAAAACAAAACTAATTTTTCTGATAAATTTCTGTGTGGCGTACCATTGAATAATTTTTTCTTAAAAAATAAAATTGAATAAAGTTTATTTTTACAAGAATTTTTAGACATTTACCTAGCGAATAAGCATAAAAATATATTTAAAAAAAAACGCGTTTATTATTTTAAAAAAATCAAAATTATGCACCGGGTATGAAGTTGGCTTCTTTGTTCTTTCTTAAACGAAACTGACTTTGTTTGATAAAATTGTGTTTGGCGTACTGATGAATTATTTTTTTCTGAAAAATAAAATTGAATAAAGTTTATTTTTACAAGAATGTTTAGACATTTCCCTAGCGAATAAGAAAAAAATTATAAATAAAAAAACACGTATATTATTTTTAAAAAGTTTAAATTATGCACCGTGTATGAAGTGTTGTTTTTTTTTCTTAAACGAAACTATATTCTTATGCTTATTCGCTAGATAAATGTCTAAAAATTCTTGTAAAAATAAACTTATTCAATTTTAGTTTTTAGAAAAAATAATTCAATGGTACGCCACACAGAGATTTATCCAAAAAATTAGTTTTGTTTTACAATCGAAAACGTTGACTTCAACTCCGTTGTTGGATTTTAAAAGTAATAAACGCGGTTTTTAATATATAATTTTATGTTAATTTGCGAGATAAAAATGTAAAAATAAGGTTTTTTCTTCTGTAGAAAGTTGTTTTTATAACGGAATGAAAAGTAGCGCGTGGCGTACTTTTTGGTGAGTTGACGTGCTGGTGTGTTTTTACAGGGGAATATTTTACGTTCCATTGGCAAAGAAGATAATATTTTTCAGAAAATCATTCATTCTTTAAAAACAAAAGATTTATTATAATCTGGAGTTATAGCTTAGTTCTTTAAAAGCAAAAGATAGCTTAGCGGTAACATTCAACTACAGAACGAATTATCCTCTGTTCAAGACCAGGTTTACCTCGACATTTTATTTTAATTTTTTCTTATTAATGAGTTCAATTCATGATAAAAGAAGAGGTACCATTTCAAATCGCCGCAAATCAATTATTTGTTTGCATATTTTAAAACTAAACATTAATCAGAAGTGATTTTTCCGGGGCATTCATCATCAAGCTCGAATATCAGCTGACATGATGTTGTAAACAAACACCGACATATTTGATGAACGACAATATCATTATTATTTTTATTTTTTTATTTTTAGTTTTATGAATAAGTTCATCGGGCAAATTATTTCTCGTAATATATAATAATCAATAGAGGATTGATTCTATATTAATGCATATGCAATCTGATTAAATTAAAATATCATGTTTAAGCGTATTTGAGGACCGAGTAACGCCGTGCTGTCAACTGTCAACTAGTATATATATATATATATATATATATATATATATATATATATATATATATATATATGTATATATATATATGTATGTATGTATGTATGTATGTATAACCACGTTTTTGGTGGACACGATCCAAGCACAATATATATATATATATATATATATATATATATATATATATATATATATATTATTTTTAAAATATAATTATCCACTAATCAGAGTGGCTGAGTCTAGCAAGATTCAACCACTCTGATAAGTCGTAGACGACACACGTGTCAGAGGATAATTATATTTTAAAAACAATACATATGCCGCTCCCCATTGGTAAAAAGGGAAAAATTATTTCTAACTCGCATTTAGCTTCTTTTTTTTACTTCTTCTTCGTTTTTTATCTGCTTTCCATAAAACGAGACAATAATGCGATTTATTCATTGCCAATTGATAGTTCTTCTCTTCGTACCCCAGAATACGATGACCAAAACCTTACCTGCTGATGTTTGCATGCTTAGTTGTTTTAGACGGCTTTCACTTGTTGTTCACTCAGCTGATCGCAGCGTGAAGTTGTGCATCCATATTTTATCCATTGTTACATAGTGCTGCAAAAACTTTTTTGTTGTTGCATTGAAACGAAACAATCCTTGAAACAATGTTGTTTTTGGACGACTGTTATTATATTACGGTTCGGGCAACGTCGGATGTCTCGGTAGAGAGGTGAGTGACCGACATTTGAACTGTTGACAATGTTATGGAAATAAGAAAGTGTTTTGATAATAAAAGAATGTTTTGAAATAAGACTGGAATTTAATGTAGAAATAATTAAGCCAGAAGTATGTAAAACAATAAAATGTTTCGAAGGATATTTAATAAAATAGGATTGGAATGCTTGGTTTTAATAAACAAAGATACGCGACAAAAGATCAAGCAAGGGTTTTTGGTTATGTATATATATGACGTAACGAGTTTAAAGACACCTTAGACAGTTTGTTAGCATGTAGTCTGTAACGGGTGGGATGGCATCCAGCAGGGACAAGATCGATAATTAATATGTAGATAGGACTGTTTTAGCGTTCAACCTTTTCAAGATGGGAACACCATTCTAAAATAAAGGCTGCCGAAATAAACCCGAGATCTGTTGTTCGTGGTAGAATTTTCGTTGCAGTTTTCCGTCCAACAAGATCAAAGATGGGTCAAGTGTGTTCCCTAATTGGCTCAATGTGGTAACCCCATAGAATAGTATTCGTCCCTTTCGTTGAAGGTATGTCTTCCTTTGTCTGGCAAGATACAATGATGTTTATTTCGTCCCTTATTTGTCATTATATGTGAACATAGACCAGATAATTGATTTTGTGACATTTTGAAAACTAGGCGATCACATGTATGAAGAACAGACGCACATCCAATAAAACACGCGTTACATACACGTGTATGTAGAGAATAGAGTTGTTGTTTGATGTCTTTCGGCGGTCAGAGCCCTCCAGGGTCACTGCGGCAAGCTGCCTCCAGTTGGGACGGTATAGGCGGCGTCAAATCAATAGACCGCTGCACCGTTTCACTGTCCCTCTTTACACAGACAAGCATGTGGCGTAAGCTATTGGATTCACTGCGTCTCATAGCGGTATAACCGGGGATCTGAGGTTCGTCTGGTACAGACTTCAGCCAGGTATCCAGCGCCGACTTGAACGATTCTGTTTTGCAGTTCGTGATCTCTCTGATGTTACGTGGTAGGCAATTGAAGAGCGTAGGACCCCGGGAATTTAAACTCGATTCCCTGAGCCGTCGGATCCAGTTGTCCCTGGCACTGGTTAGGGGTGGTACCACACCTTCTGCTACGTTTTGAGATATGGTGCTGTATACCAGCGTTGGGCACCTGGTTCTCCATCATACGCCAGGTATAGATGATTGAATATCTTTCTTGCCTGCGTTGAATCGATTTGATATTCAACGTATCCAGCAGTTGCCAATAATTCAATTGACTATAACCAGTTATCTTTCTTAGAAACGACTTCTGGATGGCCTCTAATGCTTGAATATGACCTTTTCTGTCCGGAGTCCACAGCTGACAACAGTAATCAATGTGCGGCAACACCAGAGACTTCCAGAGTGTCAGCATTAGGTTTTTTTGTCTCCATAATATGAATAGTGGCTTAGCCAGCTGCTTTTTACATTCCTTAAGGAGTAGCGCTGGGAAACGGTCGGGACCTGCCGCAGAGTTGGCTCTGAGTTCATCTATCGCGTCGGTCAGGTTTCTTTGTGTAAACATAACATCAGTAAGCATTGGTTTAGTGTCGTCATCTGGTTCAGGTTCAGGTTTTGACGGTATTGGTCTAATGGGCTTACTGAAAACCGATTCGTATTGATCAGCAAGTAAACTGGCCATTTCAGCACTATTAGCGGTTAATTGTTGTTGTTTTGTTGTTTTCTGTTTTTTTTGTTTTTTTTTTTGTTTTTTGACAGGATACAAAATTGATTTGAAATCTAGTGGAGGTGACCTATTCTCTTTTATGCAACCTCTTTCATACAGAAGAGATGTTGCCAGCCTTTTGCTACTGTTTCGATATGTTCATAGTAAATACAAGATTAATCTCCAATCCCTTCTCCTCCTCCCTGTAAAACATTCAGAGCAAGAACCTGTCTAGTCACAGTAGATAATTTTCATTTCTCTCTCTTTCTGTACCAAAGATTAATCGCAGCTTTCATGAACACTTTTTCTTTCCAAGAGTGTCTTCTTGGTGGAACAAAATACCGTAAGGTGTTTTCCAACCGAATAAAACCTGGTTGTCTTCTAGTCTAAGCTAAACAAATACTTGGATAATCAAATTAGAAGCTTTTTTGCCTTTTTCCACAGTTGTCCCCATTTTTCTTTGAACTGACGACTTTTTAACCGCTTTCATTATCGAATGGGCCCTAGACCTTGATGTAGTGACCTATTGGTATATAAAGTACATCTCTTAATCTTTGTTTCCAACAGAGCAGAATCCGAATAACACTTATGAAGCCAATAATTTTCTTGAACAGCATTTTTTGTCATCAAAAAGTAATGCTTTACCAACACACAAAATTCAGAATTTTTTTTATTGCTTTGAAAATTTGTAGCAGTAGGTTTACTTAAATAACTGTAATTTGTAAACTAATAATCCGGATCCAATTAGGCCATCTACTATTTGAACGTTAGTATTTGATGAAAATCATATGTATGGTTTTATTAGTGGCGCCATCTATGTTGACTTATCGTATGATGTTTTATTTAAACTCTATTTGAATACTAAAAACTAGGAGTAATGTCATAACGTTGCTTAAAGAAAAAGAAAGAAAATTTCAGAATATTTTATTATGAAAAAAGATTCTGAAATTTCCTTTCTTGATTCAACATTTCGCCCGAAGTCAGGGTTTTATCTAGAATAAACACGATTAAGTAACAGAGTCAATATTTATATATGAAATGCCGTGGTGGAAGCAGAACGTCCAAATATGCAAGTTAGCAAAGTAGGAAAGAATGTGAGGGTGTAAGAAGGGTGTGGATAATGTACTGTTTGGAATATTTGTTTTTAGGATGGTAATATACGAATCAACTGCATCGTTGTTATACGGCCTTTGTTGCACAGGCTTACATAAAAAAATATATATCAGCAGATGCAATCGTACTGTTGAGTTGACTAATGCCATCATCTTAGAAAAAAGCAAAACCCTAGTCATCTACCACACACACACACACACATTTATTATTTTCAAAAAAACTAGACAACAAAAGTTGGATTATAGCAACAAGTAGTGTATTTTCATTGTTCGTTACAAATACACTACTTATTGCTATCATCCAAATTTTGTTTTCTTGTTTTTTGAAAATAATAAATAAATGCTCGATTACAGAAACTGGTAATCTTGAAGCTTACAAATTAAGTCACTTTATACTGACTTAAAATTTATTTGTATATGAACGACTACCGAATTCTCAATTATATAAGCATAATAACATTTGGAATATTATATATATATATATATATATATATATATATATATATATATATATATATATATATATATATATATATATATATTAGCATAGGTGGCCGACGTTGCCTGGGTGTTTGGAGGTGTATCTTGCGCAAAAAAAACAAAAAAAAACGGCCAATTTTTTAAACTTTGGTCCCTATTATGACACCTTAACATTTATTGTTTTGGGCTCTTATCAAGTTATTAAGTTAGATCCATATCCAAGGAACCTATATCTAAAATTTCAAGTGTTTAGACCCAAAATTGGCGAAGGAGTTTGGTAGAGTTCTCAAAGGTCTAATTGTTAAACTTTGACCCGTTATCACCTAAATTTCTGGCCGAAAATCGATCACATAGATTTTCCAAAATCTCAGTACTCTGTATATCAAATTTCGAGACTGTAAACTAAAAATTGACGGAGTTATTGCGTAGGGAAATGTACACAGACACACAGACACGTTCATTTATATATATATATATATATATATATATATATATATATATATATATATATATATATATATTCACACTGAAGAAGACCGAAGGACTGGTCGAAAATATGTGTATTTGAAAGAAATATTTTCGTTTTCTTTCAAAAGACTCTTTGTATTCCTACACGTCAAAAAATATAAACATTTTCCATATTTACTTTTTATCCACATATATATATATATATATATATATATATATATATATATATATATATATATATATATATATATATTTATATATATATATATATATACAAAAAGAATGTCCGAACTTGTAATTTAAAAAAAAAAATGTAAATTTAAGCTAAATTGAATGTAACTGTTTAAACAACCTATACCGCATTTGATTCCTCTATAATTTTACCCGTTCATATTTTACTTTTAATTTAAGTATCCTAGTGTTCCTGTCAATTTATAAAATTAATTTCAAATCGAGAAGGCAAAAAAAGAAACTCTGCAGCAACAAATGAGCTTAAAACCAGCATAAAATATCCACCTTTAAATCAACAAAGCACCTTAAATTTTAATTGTTGTTGCTCCAGGTTATACAATGTACCATTTAGTCTATATACCTCGACTTTCTTTTAGTGATCTTCAGGAGGTCATTAATCTCCTCCTGTCTGGTTTACCCAATTGAAATGTGATGAGAAAACGGTGAGAATGACTGTGCAAAAACATCAAAACACTGGCAGTATTTGTGATTCCCCTAAATCTGGTCGTCCTAGAGTTACTTCTTAGAGGGAAGACAATGCTATTAACATCTGCAGCCTCAGAAACAGATTCGAAATGGCTCCCCAAATCTAACAACAGTGTAATCTTATTAAAAAGTGCTCTCTTTCTACAGTTAAGAACAGATTGAAAGAATTTAATTTGTCAGGCTGTGTTCAAAGATGCAAGTCAATGATTTCTGTAAAGAACAGAGAGCACTGTCTGGACTTTGTCAGATGCAATGAAGATCATAACTCTTCATATTTGTTGAAAGCGATTTTTAGCGACAAAAGCAAGTTCAATAGGCTAGCCAGAATTTGGATGATAATCCTATCTTCATGTAGGATAATGCTCCCATTCCCACACCTGGCAATGTCAAGAAGTTCATCGAATAGCATAATATTCCGTGTTTGGATTGTCCTGCACAATCTTCAGACCTCAATCCTATCGAAAATGTATGGCATTGCATCAGGCAACAGCTACGCAATAATAAAATTCCAAATCTGGAAGAAATTTGGAAAAAAATTAAAGAGAAATTGGATACCCTTTCACCAGAGTATTGCCACAAACTAATTCAAGGAATGTCCAAAAGATTACCAAATTGCAGAAGGGCTATGCTACTAAATATTAACTAGTTTATTGTGTTCCTGTTGTATTTGTGCTGTAATCATGTTCTAAAGTTACATTTAAATAACAATTTTCCACTGTGCAGATTTTCTTTTTGCCTTCTCAATTTAAAGCTAATTTTTTAAGTTGACACTAGAATAAAAGGCGAATCAAATAAGGTAAAGATTTTTTAAACAGTTATATTCAATTGGGCTTAAATTTTTCGTTTTTGGAAAAAAAATGACAAGTGCATAATTTCTTTTCAGTGTCACTATACATATATATTAGTGATAGGACGATTCCAATATTTTTCTTGATTCCGATACAATTACAGATTCTGTACTAAATTCCCGATTCTGATACAATTACTGATTCCGGTTCTGATTCTTTATAAATCTCTAAATATCTATCTATTAAATTGCTATTTTGTCCCGATTACCTATAAAAACACATCTTAACTTTATTTGATTTTGGTTTAAGAAAAATCTTCAACTGATTGCCCTCTCACAAATATGTGTTTACGTTTGAGAATATATATATATATATATATATATATATATATATATATATATATATATATATATATATATATATATATTGCATACAAAAGTATTTGATGAAATTGCAAGTAAGTCAAAGATCTTACTTGATAACAAAAAGTAAAGCAGAGGGAATATGGTGAAGAAAAAAGTGATTACACATGAATGGATAATCTGGTGAAAGGTAAATTATCCAATGACGGTAAAATCCAAATATATAAATCCAAGAAAGTTAATTAAATTTCCATTCGCACAAGTAAAATCCAAGGAAATCCCATAATTGGAAGATGGTCCAAAATAATCCAAAAGGCCGAAATCCATGGAATAATTCACAAATATATACAAGGAAAAGGGGGAAAAATTCCAATAATATTAATAAAAGTAAAATAAGATATGCTTTTAACACGGCTGCCGAGACAAAATGTAATTAAAAAAGATCAGCGAAGAAGAAGAGAAAAAATCAGTGAAGGAGAAGAGAAAAAAATTAAATGGTGATAGAATTAAATATAAAATAAAAAAGCAAATGTCAAAAGACCCAGACAAAATGATGTTAAAAGGCGCAAAAAATATAGGGCAAAAAATAGGTCAACTGAAATGTACAGGTTATTACTTAAGAATATATCAGCAAGAGTTGTTAAAAGACACTAAATGGAAAAAATAAATTAATAAATAAATAAATAAATAAATAAATAGAAAACAAATAATAAATAAAAACTAAGATATAAAATAAAAAAATTAAAAAAATTTTAAGGAGAGAGGATGGCCGATATCTGCAAATTCCGGATAAACCAAGTAAGTATGTAAGTAAATGCATATATTAAAATATAAGTAAATATACATACAGGATATGAATGTGTGGGTAGATTAATATATTAGATAGATAGGAATATTCAAAGACTAAAACGGAAATTGCAGATAAAAATAACGGCCAAGCAAAGAAGAAATAAAGAATTAAAATAAAGGATTATTAAGTTATAAAGTATTAAGAAACTATGTAGAAAAAACGATAATGTTAAAGAATTTAAAGAATGTTTAATTGTAATTTTTATTTTATATATATATATATATATATATATATATATATATATATATATATATATATATATATATATATATATAGACTAGCAAAAGTACCCGTCGTTGACTGGGTTCGAAACCAGCCTACAGAAAATAGACTCTGGTTTATCAAAGTATGATAGGTTATGAAAAGGATGGGTTGTAAAGAGGTAGCTTCGAATTTGGGGGTATCAAAACCGAAGCAAAATATGATGAAAGTAAAAATAGTAAATAAAAAAAAAGTAATAGATAAACCCCATAATTTATTATACCATACCTGTTCACACTGAAACACTTATCACAATATTCTGTGGATCTATATTAAAAAACCTTGTTAAACATTGTGACATATTTTCATTCTATAGAGGTCAGGCGCGAACGAACACCCCATAATCTTATTATACCATATTTCTTCAAACTGAAACATAATTATCAAAGTATATTTACGCAGATAGATATGAAAAGTCTTTATTAAAGTTTGTGCCTATTTCCATTCTATGGAGGCCAGGCGCGACGCAGACCCCACAATTTTATTATACCATCCCTGTTTAAGTTAAAACATACTTATCAAAGTATTATTATGTACATCCATATCAAAAACACTTGTAAACGTTTTTTTTTAATTAATTTTTTTTTATTTCCATACTTTGTGGAGCAGGCATGTACGCAGACCCCACAATTTTAATGAATCATCATTATGCCAGATCGAACATACCCATTCCTGTGTCTCGATACATCTTCTATCATTATATGTGATCAATTTTTTATAATAGTCAACCATATAGGAGCCTATTCGTGACCAGACACACACAGACGTTTAGCTTTATATATATATATATATATATATATATATAAGCCCCTTTTTAAGTTCCTTAAAATGTTCCATATTTAGATTTGAAGATGCAAAGATGCAAAAAAGAAAACATTTGACAAGAAATGGTTAGAAAAATTGGTAGGGAGAAAGAATTATTTTTAACCGGCTGTAGGCCATATGTCAGAAAAATACTTAAGTCTTTTACATAGAAAAAAAATCCTTTTTCCTGTGCATTTGAAATATTTTTATGTATGTTCAAGGGCTACAAGCAATTTTGCCTCCGGTTAGAAAAAAAAAAAAAATGCCGAAAAATATTTTTTCTAAAATAAATAGAAATATTTTTTATATATAAAAGTACTTTAGAAACAAAGATTTATTTATTCTTTTCGTACTTTTAAAAATGACGTGCTTGAAAAGGCAAAAGAGGAACTCGATAAACTCAGGGCAATCTTTAAAAAAGCATATATATATATATATATATATATATATATATATATATATATATATATATATAAATGTATATATATACATGTATATATACATGTATATGTATATATATATATATATAAATGTATATATATATATGTATATATATACATGTATATATATATATATACATGTATATATATACATGCATATATATAAAATATACATACATATATATGCATGCATATATACATATATATACACATGCATGTATACATATATATATTAAGAGAGAGCGAGAGAGAGAAAGAGAGAGAGAGAGAGAGAGAGAGATTCGTGATGGCTTTCGATTTCATGATTTTAAAGATGGCATCGTAAGAACTTCTCTCACTCGATCGGGATATATTTTTAGGGGGACAGAGTCTTTTCTATGAATATCAACTTTTTAGTAACTGTTTTCAGATGTTAGGATTTCTGTTCTTAACTTACCTATCCTTTTCTTTTATTTCGTCAATTTTTTAATGGCACCAGTTTGCACGAATTGTCGAATGGAACAATGGACCATAGTTTCCATTATAACAACGAGATACGTGTAAGGCATTTATGCAAAAACATACAGGATATAAGAAAAATTATTTAGCATCAACAGGAATAATTAAAACTAAAAAATAATCATGATTGTTTAATAATCATCACTGCAGAGTGTCACGATTGACACAATTCAATTCGATAGATTCGAACCCGGCGACAGAAGCCATCCCTGGCTTGTTAACCGTGAGAAATGCTGTTGAATTTTTAACATTTATTTTTTAAATGCTTTTTCACGTCTGTATATATATATATATATATATATATATATATATATATATATATATATATATATATATATATACTGACACGTGTTTCGTCGTCTACAATTTATCAGAGTGGCTGAATCTAGCGAGATTCGAAATTGGGCCTTCGACGGTAACAAGCCGAAACTTTTAACCCGCTCATCCATCTCGCACGATATGACAGCTTCCTTTTTTTAAGAATAAATAGGTGTGAAAACATTGTTTAAATAGCGTGGCAAGCTGACGTAATGGTTATCGTATTTGACTCACTGCCTTTAGGTTTTGGTTTCGATCTCAGCTCGAGCATTTTTTTTTTACTTCCCAAAAGTGAATTGTTTAGAAAAAGCTACTTGCATACATATGTTTCAGTTTCTTTCCATTTTTCTTACTTCATTTTTTAAAAGAATTTTGTGCTACCTTTAATACCGGGCAATGTCGAGTAAATCTGCTAGAATATATATAAGTAAAGCTCAACGTCAGTGTCCGTCTCTGTCTGTACACGAATAGGCTCCTATTTTACTTAACTGACCATATATTAGTCCTTCTTTTTAATTTTAAACTCGACCGATATATATATATATATATATATATATATATATATATATATATATATATATATATATATAAATCAATATTACACCCTTTCTCAATAATCGAGCATTATGATGGGGTTTTCTCCATTAACCTTAAATATAAATACATAAATAAATATATTAAGTATATTTAAAAAAAAATTTTTTTTATTACATTTTCACCCTAAACAAGGCACATTGCCACTTTGGTGTAGGGGCCTACTATCAGGGACATAGGCATCAGGGGTACTGTGTAGGGAGTTGGGCAGCAAGATGTCGGTTCACTTTACACTTGAACTTCTGCATGTCAGTACAGTTGGGGAAGCAAGACCCGGCAGGGAATTCCAAAATCTAGCTGTTCTGGGGAATAAACTACTTGAGTAGAAGGCTCTCTTACATCTAGGGATCTGTACTGTGAAGGGGTGGGATTTAGCTGCTTGTCGGGTTTGTCAGGGGTATTAACGTCGAGGGGGAACAAGTGCTTGCAGTTCGCCAAAGCATTCACCATTAAAATACTTGTAGAAAAGGCAGAGGGATGCAACATTTCGTCGATGGGACAGAGGCTGAAGTTTAGATGACAGTTCAGGACCTATCAGATTGGCGACTAGCTTTAAAACCTTGTCTAGGAGCGAGATACTAGTGGTAGATGCACCAGCCCAAATGTGACAACAATACTCCATACATGGGCGAACGGTGGCCTTATAGAGGTATAGGATACTTTCGGGCGTTAGTATCTTTCTAGCACGGTAGAGAGAACCTATCTTCTTTGCAGTGGTCCTGGCGATACTCTCGATGTAATTGTGCCAATACATGTTTCCTGAGAGCGTTAGGCCGAGGAGTTTAAAGGATGTACTTTCAGATAAAGAGTCATTGGCCATTGCTATTGGTGGTAGAGAAGGTTTCTTGTAATTATTGAAGGAAACGAATTTAGTCTTGGCAGCATTGAATGTGACCATCCATTTATGTCCCCATTCCACTACAGATCGGCGGTCATCCTCTAGTGCTTCTGCCATTTCTTTAGATATGTGTTCATTTGTTTTCCTATCGTGTCTGTTATAAAGTGTGGTGTCGTCAGCATATATACCCATCTCACATGCAATTTTGTCAGGGAGGTCATTTATGAATATTAGGAATAACAGAGGTCCCAGGATAGACTCCTGAGGCACTCCCATATTTATATCATATTGTTTAGATGTACGACCGTCAAGGACAACCTGGATTTTTCTCTTATCTAAGAAGGATTTAATTATGTCATGTATTCTTCCAGTGATACCGTATGATCTGATTTTCCTGAGAAGACCTTCATGCCCTACCCTGTTAAAAGCCTTAGATATATCTAGAGCTACTGCTCTACCCTTCCCGCTTTGTCCAGTGACTGGCATATATGTTCTGAGATTACAGTTAGGATGTCTGCTGTTGAATGGGCTTGTCTAAATCCATATTGTTTGTCAGTCAGAAGTTTAGCATCTGTAAGGTGAACTAAAGCTTGGTAAATTATGGTCTCAAATATTTTGCCGAAAAGTGGGAGGAGGCTAATGAGGCAATAATTTACTGGGTTAGTTCTTTCGCCAGAATTCTTGAAAACTGGTCCTACAGAAATTCCAGCAGACAGGAACGCAAGATTCATTAAGGCATTTGTTGTAAAGTTTGGAGAGAACATTTTAATTGCACAGCCGGGATGAGATCAGGTCCACATGCTTTTGCAGTGTCAAGATTTTTTATGATAGCATGCACCTGAGAAGGGGTGATTTTCAAATCGTCTAGTGTGGCATCTGTCCACAAAGGAAAGTCAGGGAGAGGGTGGTTGGCAGGGTCCAGTGTTGAGTTGGAGGCAAATCGACTGGCAAGCATGTTAGTCTTTTCAGTTGCAGAGCAATCATCTTCATGATTGTTGGATAGTGAGGGGATTGTTGATTACCCATTATTTACTACACTGTTGTAGATTTTCCAGAAGTCACATGTTCCTAATTTCTGTGCTTTGATATGTTTTTTGGTGGTTTCAGTAAATTCTCTCTTAGTTGTCACTATTTCTTTCTTACAGTTACTTCTAGCTTCTATATACTTCTGCCTGTTTGAACTGGACTTATGTCGGTTAAATCTGTGGTACGCATGCTGCCTTTGCGCAATGGCGGCTGCACAAGTAGAAGTAAACCATTGGGGAGAGTGGGGCTTGCTATAAAATTTCCGTGTGGGAACATGTGCTTCAATTGCTGTTTGAACCATTCAATGGTCTCATTTGCGCAATGTTCAACAGGAAGTAAGAAGATATTTTGCCATGGGGCGTACCTGATGAGATCCCTGATGGCTTCCCAGTCAGCCTTTTTATAACATTTCTTTGTTTTGAGCACTGGCTCTTCAGTTTTGGCTCTAAAGTTTAGGGCTATTTAAACTATTACAACTGCATGATCGGCGTTCCCAAGTGGGCTGTGGGCACTTGTTACACAGTCATCGGGAACTGTGGTCAGAAACAGATCTAGATGTGATGCATGTTTTTGCTGGTCTGGGAAACGGGTTAGAAACGTAACCATCTGTGATAGGGAATGAGATATAGAGAAGTTATATGTAGTCATACCAGCTGCGTCTGTGTGAGTAGAAAATCCAAGCCAGTTGCTGTGGTGGACATTGAAGTCACCAAACACATGCCCTTTGCACTAGTGCCGAGGGAAAATGCTGTATCTATGCTGTCAGAGACTTTGTTTATTAGGGTACAGTCCTGGGTCGAGGGAGAGCGGTAGAGAAAATAAAAGTAGCTAATGTTATATTGCATGTTAAGTCTAAAGCACATAAAGGCTTGATCGTCCAATTCTAGTCTAGTTTCTCTAGTCAAGGCGAGGGTGTTTCGAATGTTTCTGAATATATACTCCAATCCCGTATTATTACAACTTCAAATATTACAACTTCATCAGATTCCAATAAATTTAAATACTGAATCGAAAAGTGCTCAATATCATTAATAGAACAGACATATAAATTCAATATTATTATAGATAGCTTACTTCAATATATCAGACTCTTAATAAGTAAAATAGGTTTCTAGATTAAATTAGCAATCTGCACTTTAATTTATGTAGGTAATTGTTTGCAGAGATTGTGCCGATTTGTCAAGAGAAAAACATGGATAAAGAAAAATTACAAAAGAAAATCGAGTTGTGTATAGATTTGAAGTTATTTATCTTCCCCTCCTACGGTGGGATGCTGTGACACAAGAGTTAGAAAGTGGGATTTGAGAAGCCAGCACCCTAGAGAAAGAGCACTCTGGCCTGCAAAAAATGCCTGAACAGACCCGCAATAAACTAACCCCTTCCCAAAAGGTAAGAAGGCAAAGCCTGGGAGAGTTGATATAGAATTGCACAGAACAGGAGACATACAACAGCCACCAGGAAAAAAAGCTATTGCAACAATGGTTTAGACTCTGTTGGTTTTGATGCTGAGAAACAAATAAAAACCCTGGTTAAGGTAAAGACTCGATGAATTTCAAAGACAATGTTGCCATCTCAATCCCAATCTTCCATCGTCTATCTAGGTATGAACTTTGTTTTAATTGATACAATCATAAATCCCATCTGTCCCGGTCCTGGATATGACCTAAAACTATATCCGATGGTGAGGCCCCACCTTGTGGGCCTTGGGGAGTGTGGAGCCATCCTTTAATTGCCATTGCTCCCAGGTCCACTCTGACCCGGACTGGTAGTACCTGTTAGGGTCTCAACTATGGGTTAAATAGAAACCAACTTAAAACAAAACAAATATACTCCATTAAAAATCGTTCCTCAAAATCACTAGATTCGGCATTAAATAATCTGAAAAAGGTTGATATGCCGTAAAACAAAAACAACCAACCAACCAACCAACCATCTGTCTCATTTATCCTGTAATTATATGAACGAAGTTAGGTAAACCTCATGACCCATAAAAGTAACCAGTCCTACCATTTATCTTCATACCATCAAAAACAAAAGTGAGTGCCTACATATACATACAACTATATATATATATATATATATATATATATATATATATATATATGTGTGTGTGTATATATATATATATGTAAATATATTTTATATATGTATATATATATATAAATGTATATTCAAATATACATATCTATGTGCACAGAAACACATATATACCTATATATACACATGCACAGGTACAGATACATAAAAATATAGATATGCAGAAGAGATGGAAAAGTATCCCACATTAGACATATTTTACAATACTTTTGAAATAAAAATCCATACTTTTCTCTTGCTTTTTGAAAATCTGATGAATATATAGTATATATCGAAACATCATAGAAAATGAATTATATGTAAACCCTGTGTATCGCTTTATTGCAGTTCAATATTTTTTTAATTTTGAAGTTGCTATGAAACACAAAGAACTGAAATTTGGTATAACATCGGAAGAGCATAACAAGGTACGTTATTTCCCTAATTTTTGTGGAATTTGAACAAATATTTTGGAGGTCATGCTAATTTTTCTATTTTCTGGTAATTTTAAGTGTGTATTACTTTATTGCAAGTGAAGAATGTCTAAAAATGTATATTTTCTGTAATAAAACAATGTACTAAGTTAATATGAAATAAAACAACGTACTAACTTTATATGAAATAAATAATGAATGAATGCGTGAATGTAGGATTGATATGAAATTCTTAAAGATAAACTAAAATGACCGAAAAATGGGCTGAAATGACTTAAATAAATAAAAAGTAAATGACTTACAATGACTTTAATGAAATTAAGGATGAATTGAATGACCTTAAGAATGACTTGAATGCTTAAAAATAACTGGAGTCCTTCAAAAACAACTTGAATGATCTGGAGAATGAGTTGAATGGTTTTGAGACTGACTGGTTGTAAAGTGGGTGATCATTTTACATTAAATTAATACAGAAAAGTGATCCCCAATTTTATATCACAAAGTAACAAACATAAGTACAGCATGTAGTAAGAACAGATACTACAATTTGATCTTGGCCAAAAAGTCAAGAAAAAGGTATTTTTAATGTGAGGAGTGAAGGGGAAATGGGGACCAACTCCCCGGGGAGTAGGGGAGCTAGATAGTGACAATTGGTATGAAGGGTTGCCCCTACATTGACCAAGGTCTTATATGTGAGGTTGTAATTATTTGCTTCCCCACTGAGCAAATTAGGCACAAGGCCGTTTTTTAATGTGGAGAGAGAGAGAGAGGGGGGGAAGGGGACCAGCTCCCGATGGATGGGAAATGGGAGCTGGATAGTGAAAATTGGTGTGAAGGGTTGCCCCTACATTGACCAATAACTTATATGTGGGATTGCCCCCACATATGGTCTTTGCTTGCAGTATCTGCCGGATAGATACTACACTTTGATCTTGGCCAAAAGGCCAAGAAAAGCTTTAAAAGCTAATACCAGCATCTATTAACAACAGACCTTTGATCATAACCAAAAAGGTAAAGCACAAAAGTTTTACGGACAGAAAGACTGACCAACCGACTGATGGAGTGACTTATAGAGTCGCTTGCACGCGACTAAAAACGTTTGTAAGTGCTCAGAAATACATGAAAACTAGCTTTGAAAATGTTATTTTCACTGATGAGACCAGAGTATCCCTTGCTGGACCAGATTTATGGGCCAAAGTTTGAAGTCCTCTTGGATCCCTACTCCTCATCAATTCAGTTATCAAGGAGGTGGAGGTGTCATGTTTTGGGATGGAATAATCTGCGATGAACTAATTGGACCATTTCGAGTCCCAGCAGGTGTGAAACTGATAAACCAGTCTTATATTTTATTTTTAAATGAGCGTTTGTCACCATGGCTTGGTGACCTTTCATTAGCATGTCACAGCAAATTGATTTTTATACACCTTAAGTCATTAGGCATTAGTGGAGAAAATTTGATGACATGGCCACCTTGTTCTCCAGATAAAACCATAATGGAGCAGCTCTGGTCAATAATAAAGATAAAAGTTTATGAAGAAAATTTTTTGTTGAAGGATGACGTTTGGAGGAAAATTTTGGAAGTTTCTTATAGCATCACATCATCTCAAATCTGCCGATTGACATCATCAGTTGACAAGAGGCTATTCAAAGTGATTTTGAAGCATGAGAGTTGATAAATAAATATTTCCTTAAACAAATAATGTGAAATTGGTTCTTGTTTTTGGTTAATGCTGCTATATGTTCTTTATTTCATATAAATAAAAATATAAAGTAAGAATATTGTTTTATTACCGACAATATACATTTTTAGACACTTACAATGAAGTGATACACATTGAAAATTACCAGAAAATAGAAAAATTAGCATAATTTTCAAAATAATTTTTCAACTTTCACAAAAATCAAGGAAATAAGGCACCTTTTTATGCTCTTCCAGTGTACCAAATTTCGCTTCTCTGCGTTTCATAACAATTTCAAAATTAAAAAGATATTAAACCTTCAGGGTTTAGAAGGTTCAGAACGCATAAAAATAAATTTCCTTGTGAATTTGAATTTACACTCTTGATTTCTTTTCCTTATATATATATATATATATATATATATATATATATATATATATATATATATATATATATATATATATATAGTTCGTCGTAGAGAGTATAAAATTCCTATTTGTGAGACATTGGCTTGGGTTATAGCTTGGTTGGATGACCACATCCATTGTTCAAGACGAATAGGTCCGTTCCATAGTCGGTTTTCGCCGCAGTATGCCTGATCTGTATTAGTTAATAGACTTTCTTGTGTGTGTGGTGAGTTTGCGTAGGTGGCAGAGTGCTCGCCTTGCATGCAAAAAGCTCAGGTTTCCAATTCCGAGTTCAGGTATGTCTAATATATATATATATATATATATATATATATATATGTTTTTAAAAAAATAATAAATAAAAATGTTATATACCTCCAAACAAATTAAAGGGCGACTTTCTAAGTAAATAAAAAAAAGAAAAATGAGCTTCGAGGCGGAGCCAATATTAACTGTATTTATCGCTTGAAAAAACAACAATTACAAATATATATATATATATATATATATATATATATATATATATATATATACACACACTAGCTGGATACCCAGCGTTACTCGGTTGTGCAAATGCGCTTAAACATGATATGTTAATGTCTGCAGATTATGTATGTATTTTTATAGAATCAATCCTCTATTGAATATTATATATTACGAGGAATATATTGGCCCGGTTGACTAATTCGCAAAAAAAAACTCAAACATTTTAAATAATAATAATGATGTCGTTCATCAAATTCAGTCTGTGTTTGTTTACAATATCATGGCAGCTGATATTTTGCCTTGACGATCATAAAAATAGCCTTTCTTCTCTTACAGACAAAAAAGAAGAATTCTTACACGGGAATATTTTACGTTACATCGACCTAGATTACACCAGTGTAACGTAAAATATTCCCCTGTAAAAATTCTTTTTTTTTTTTTTTATCTATGAGAGAAGAAAGAGTATTTTAAAGCGCAGATGTTTTCGGTTTTTGATACTTTTCGAATGAATGTACAAAACATATCCAATGTAAATTAACTTTCTGTAAAATTTGCAAAAGATAGACTCAGCTGTTTCGGGACCTATGAGGAACGAACTCTCACACACATACATACATACACACATACACACACACAAAGTGACTTTTATATAATAGTAGAGATACTGATTACTTTTTCATTCAAGACAGTTTTATTATTGACATTTTAGGACAAAATAATATTTATAAAAATGGTCATGCTATAAAAAAAATAAATGAACGCATGAATATGCATACTAAAAAAACAGCACGGTAAAAATGGGATAATGAGTGTTTTATATATATATATATATATATATATATATATATATATATATATATATATATATATATACACACACAATTGTCTACAGACAATTTATGAGAAACTGCTTATTTAAAAACAAATTGATAGTGTACTTTGCTCTACCCCCGTATTGAGCACTCTTGTATTTACCTCGTTATATTTCACCGGTTACTTTTCCTGAGTAAGTGCTAAATGGTAAAAAAAAAAATCCCGGAGAAAGTGCTCAATACTGTTGTAGAGCTAAATATGTTTTTATTACCGTTTTTAATCTGTAAACAAATTTGTTAACACGACTCGGTAATTGAAACATGTGTAACCAAGCAGATTAAAACGGTTATAAAAACATACATATATATGTGTGCGCGCGTGCGTGTGTGTGTGTGTGGGGGGTGTATTAAACAACAAAAATGGCATATATATATATATATATATATATATACATATATATATACATACTTAGGAATTATTGCTGACAGCAGTTAGAGAATTTCAAAGAACTGTATTTTTACTGTTATATATATGTGTGTGTGTGTGTGTGTGTGTGTGTGTGTGTGTGTGTGTGTGTGTGTGTGTGTGTGTGTGTGTGTTTTGTTCCCTTTCAAGTTAAATTAGGGATAATGTATATTTGGACATGCAACGCAGCCTCAAAACATTTACGCTTTGAGGATGAGTTAAGACGAAGACACACAATGAATGCAGTTTAACTTTATAGAAATATCTCCATTTTTTTAAAATAATTTTTTCTCTGCCATTTCTTGAATAGAAAAAAAATCCCTGGGTTGAAAATATGTCATTTGTTGGTTATTTTATGTAAGTTTTTCGTTTAATTTCTTTTTTTTTTAAGGGTTAGGAGGAGGTAAAAATGTTTCTTATCTTGTTTTTAAAAAAAATATAGATTTTTTTTCCCATTTCTAAACTGTAGTTTATTTTGATTTATTCTTATCATATTCATCATCCCAAATCTTACTTTGAGCTATGCAGTACACAGCGCAACATTTATATATACTGCTCAAAATAAGCTTATGTTTTTATCCTTACTGTTTTTATTTGATTTTTAGTTGTAGTTTTTTTTTCTCTCTCTTTTTCCTATTTTGTAATTTTGATTCACCCTATTGAATTCGTTCCGACTTTGAAACATGCCGTATCTACCACAACTTATTTACATGGCTCAAAATAAATACACTGTTAACAAAAAATAAATAAACAAAATACTCGCTCAATTTAAATGAAACTGAAAGTCGTTCTGTTTTCACTTTTCTCTTCTGATTTTGATCTTTTAATTTTGCTTTTTTTTAGGTGTTGGGAACATAATTACAATTGAGTGAAGCTGCCCACAACATAAGTCAAAATACAACTGTTTTTTTGTTTTTTTTACACAGTGGTCACCACTTATCAAGGCCAGGAACCCACTCAGGGATAAGGGTTATTGCAAGTACATTACGTTAGTGTGGAGATTTGATGAAGTGTTTACTTAGGAATTTGTTAACGTTGGAATTGAACACATCCAAGTTGTAGTCAGGTGGGAAGCAGGCAGACGGAACAGAGTTCCACAGGCGTGCAGTTCTAAGAAAGAAGCTTTGTTCATGGAATCCACGTTTTGATTTAGGCACAGATAAAGAGTGGGGGAAATTTTTTACAGTGGATTCAGCTAGACGGGTGTTTAAAATAAACCCCCTTGTCCGATTTCATTTTTTTTTTTAAAGGTTACATAAAAAAGGATCAAAAATGATCCACGGTTCAAGTGTGTTTTTAACATAGGTTCTGCCAAATTTTTGACTCCACACTTTTTTTTGTTTCTTCGTTCTTTTCTTAATGCATCCTCGTATCGTTATGAGAAGCTTTGTTTATCAGTCGATAAGTTGATAAACGGCTTAATCTGTCTTTCATGCTTATAACGTTCTCATTTTTCGGCACGCCTTATTTTGAAATAGCATTTTTTTTATCTGTTGTGCTTCATTTTGAAATAGTATTTGTGCTGGTCTGTTACGCTAAATTTAAAAATAGAATTTTATTTTCGTCTGTCACGCTTATCTTTTAAACAGCATAATCAGTTGTGCTTAATATTACGTTTCTGAATATTTGAGATGAGGATTGATAATTCATATTATTTGGAAACTTTGAGCTCTTGAGTGTTATTTTCACAACATTTTGGTCGCTAGAAACTCCGACCTTCTTCAGATGTGTCTTGTCAAACTTGGGAATATTTCTGTTGAACTCAGGAATTTGAATGGAATTTCGAATGGGACCCTTGTTGTTCTTAAGTTTAAAAATAGCATTTTCGTTGGTCTGTATGCGTAAATTTGAGATAATATTTTCATTAATCTGACATGTGTAATTTTGAAATAGCAGTTTCTTTTGTCTGTCTTGCTACATTTTAAGATAGCAGTTTCACTAGTCATTTAATTTTGAATTAGCATTTTTTTTTCTTTTTGTCACGCTCAAGTTTTAAATAGCATTTTTGTTAGTGTATCATATTCAGTTCTGAAATATATTGTGTTTGGTTTGTTATGGTTAAATATAAAGAGTAGTTTTGTGGATGTTTTATGCTTAAGTTTGAAATAGCATTTTGGTTGGTTTGTTATGTTCAATTTTGAAAAGGAATTATTATTTGTCTCTTATGCTTAAATTTGAAACAGCATTTTGGGTGTTGTCATATGTAAGTATGAAATAGTATTTTCTTAGGTCTCATATGCTTTCTTGGTCTGTCATGCTTAACCTTTAAATACCATATTCTTAGGTTTGTTATGCTTACTTTTCAAATGCATTTTTGTTGATCTGTAACATTTAGGCATAACAAACGTTTCTCTTTGTCCGTCACACTTCCATTTGAAATACTATTTTCTTTGGTCTATTATGTTTAAGATTGAAATGATATTTATCACACTTATGTTTGAAATACTATTTTTTTCTACTATTATGTTTAAGTTTGAAATGATATTTATCACGCTTAAGTTTGACATAGCATTATCTTTTGACAATCATGCTTAAATTTGAAACCGAATTTTCGTTGGTCAAGTTGAAAATAGAATTTTAACTGTGAGAGAATAAGCACACCTTAAAAATATTTGTTCTATTTTTTTTTTCGAACTAATTAAAACGAACATTTCTGTATTAGTGTTTTGGGGGGTTTTTTTCAGCAAAGATTTTGTACTGTTTTCATCGGCTTTACTTCATCTGTTTTAGTTGAAGAACAGATTCTGATTGAAGTTTAATTTGTGTTTCTATTGTTTTTCATGAAAACATTTTATTTTACATTAAGCCTCATTGCACTCAAAATAGCAGAATGTAAATCTTGACATAACAACACAATTGGAAATAAACTATTTGATTGTAAATGTGTGTATTTCTTCTGTTTTTTTTTATAAACCGTTCGCTTTTTTATGAGAAGAAGGCATGAGAAAATTGTTTGTTTTTTTTTATAAGAGATCGCACGGTTCCTATCAGGCGTGAATACTACATAAATGTTGTGTTCTTCTAGTATTTCTTGGTCCTTTTCATATATGAACACATATATAAATACTCTCTGTTCTATTGTATTTTTTCTGTTCTTTTTCAGATGGGAACTATTATAAACAAATACTCCTTAGGCTTTACTTGTATTTCCTTGTGACTATCCTACATCAACTTTTAAAAGTCAAGTATTTCTTAGTCTCTCCCATAAGTGAATTCTAATAAACACATGCTCTCAATTCTTCTGAGATTTTTGTTGTTTCTTTCATATATCAATCCCTCCGTCCAGGCTCAAGAGACAATGGACATGTCTGTAAGGGTAGCTACACATGTAATTATGAGGTAAGGGTTGTGCAATACCCAACCACATCTCTCCTAAATCCGCACTGCTTGGGTCCAGTGGCAAGGAGAGTCCCAAGACTGATTGGAAACAATGCCGAGATAAGCTTATAGCACATACAGCACCTGGAATTCCCAAATGATCCCCGATTTTAGTACTGACCAAATTCAACGCCCCTTTCATATATGAATACATACTTACAGGGTGGAACGATAAAATTGTCGCCCTTGAGAAGACGGCATAATTCTATTTCCGTTTTGGTCAGTTGTGTACAAATCCTAAGAACGACAGTAGCCTTCTATAATGTCTGAAAGTGACATCATGTTCAATGAGAAAGATTGGAGATGCGCCACTGTACAACTCTCTACCGATCCAAGTTATGACTACAGGACTATTGTTTACTATAATAATCATGTTAGAAACAAGTAAACTTATTTCTCCTTACCAGTCTAGGATACGTCCTTGACAATCAGCTTGATAGTGACCTTGTTGCTGTTGGATTGAAGTATGAAGCTTTACCTACTCTTTGAGAAGAAGTTTGCTTTATCGCTAATCGATTGAGGCACCTCTACCAGGCAATGCCTATAGGGCTGCTAAGGAATTTTTATAGACCAAAGTACGCCGAATCGATTGCCCTGGCTTTACAATTTAATACTAGACCTTGTGTCTGATCTCCTGGAAAGTCAAATAAGATGATAGTGTTTAAAAACTCTTCAATCTCTTTCAGATGTAATAATATATACTCACTTTTACCCACGGAATTTTTAGGAAATTTTAAAGTTTGTATTATCTCGAGCAGTGCCGGGAAACGGGTCTTGCTAGTAATACATAAAACATTGAAAAATTCTATGTATTAGTCGGATTTTTACTTGGTTTTACAAAAGAGCAAGCTTAAGCGACACTTGACTTTATGATAGAAGAGCATAGAAGATGTAAGAGAGAGCTAACCCATACCAGTGTCATGTCAGAACTAACCACTGAGCTCTTTCTATGACATTCTTTATTTATTATGATTGATATTTTCTAAAAGTATTCACTTCACTTATATATCATTATCTCATCATGCCTGATCAATAGATGAATCATTCTTAGTCAATGTTTAATAAAGGTTCAATTGTTTCTGGTGTCAATAGTGGACTGTTTTTTAATGCACATAGCAGAAATAAATGGATGCCAAACTGACCATGAAATATACTCACACCAAAAACCTATTAATCTTTAAAATTATATATGTACACACACACACACACACACACACACACACACACACACACACATATATATATATATATATATATATATATATATATAAGTTTATATGTATAAATACATACACATATAAACATATGCATATATATATATATATATATATATATATATATATATATATATATATATATATATATATATATATATACAGTGTAAAACGATAAAATTCTCATCCTAAAGAAAATAACACTATATCTTTATTTTAAAACTTTTATTGAAAAACTCAATTTACATAACTTGATTATTTAGTAGATCTGACATCTATTCAATGTAGTCACCTTCAGCCTCAATCACCGCGTCAATACATGTCTAGAACTGGGAGCATGCCTTTTCCATAAGCGCCGGTGGGAGCTTGGCAAATATTCGATGGATGGTGGTGATCAGGCTAGCTTTGGTGTTGTGGGATGTCATGTTGGTGATGTTCTCGACACATGATTAAACGAAGTACTCCAGCAGATTCAGGTCGAGGGAAGAGGAGGGAGGGGCAGTGAAAGAAGGGGAAAAAATTGGAAAACTCCTTCTTAAGCCAAGCCTCTTTGGAATTGTGGGCTAGCGCCGAGTTATGCTATCATACCGAGGGTCTGCCAGCGACCACCACACTCTTCAGCACATCCAGTTACATTTTGCTGTTGACTTTCAAGCTAACTTCGAAGATGTGAAGAGGCATTATGTGGTCCTGACTTGAAACTATACCAAGGACCATAGCCGTAGCCGGAAACTTTGTTTTCATTACCCTGGGCACGCCCTTAAGTGTTGAACCGTCCAGATTTGCATTTTGAGGGTGTTGGGAATAGTCCTGTTGTTATAACCTGGATCAGTAGAGAGCATGAGTTGTACAGTGGCACATCTCCCATCTCACTCAGTGAACATTGTGTCACTTTCAGACATGATAGAAGGTCCCTATCGCTCTTAGAATTTGTACACAACTAGTCAACTAGTAGATGGTCTACAATAAAAAAGATAACCGATTTTCATCCAATGGAAATGGTATCATGTCGTCTTTTCTTTTATTTATACCCTGTATATACACACGTGCGCACACTCACACACACACACACACACACACACACACACACACACACACACACACACACACACACATATATATATATATATACTAGCAAAAGTACCCGTCGTTGACTGGGTTCAAAAACAGCCTACAGAAAATGGACTCTGATTTATGAAAGTATGATAGGTTATGAAAAGGAAGGGTTGTAAAGAGATAGCTTTGAATTTGGGGGTATCAAAACCAAAGCAAAATATGATGAAAGTAAAAAGCATGTATTGTATTTAAGGGTTTTAAAGAAAGGCTTAGAAGTAATTTTATAAATTTAGGCAATTGATTCGAAATTAATCATACTTTATTATAATGATGTAAATATGGATACTCCTTTGCAATGCACTATCGAGAGAGCAAGTATATATATACACACACACATACACACACACACTATATATATATATATATATATATATATATATATATATATATATATACTAGCATTTCAGCCCGGCGTTGCCCGAGTGTTTGGATGTGTATGTTGAGCAAAAAAATAAAAAGTGGTAGTAGGAAGGCAGGCTTGAACCCGTACCGCAAAGGAGGAAAAAAATGGGGTAAAACCTAATGTTTATGCTGTTACGACCACTGCCAAACTGGAAGCGACATTTTTTTAAATTAAGGCTAGACAATCTAAAGGAGAGGATAACTTTAAAAAATATTGGCGAAAAAAATGACCCCCCTGTAGAAAAGTGCCTAGTTGAAGGGGAAGATATTAATGTTTTAGCCAATTTTTCGATATCTGTCGTATGAAAGGTCGAACTTTAAACGATACTGATCTTGGTAAAATCCGTCGCCTCTATTGAAAGTTTAAGGCAGACATGCAAACATACATACATACATTCATACATACATACATTTATATATTGGTAACTAAAAATTTTTGACCCAAACTGATGAAAATCTTGCCCTATCTCTGAATACACTTTACGTAAAATTTCAAATATTTAGACCAGAAATTGTCTAAGTAATTTGGAAGAGACCGCAGAGGTCAATTTTTTAAAACTTTGACCCCTTTTTTGACCCCTTAATATTTATTGTTTTGGGCTCAAATAAAGTTAGTAAGTTAGATCCATGTCCAAGGAACCTATATCGAAAATTTCACGTGTTTAGACCCAAAATTGTCGGAGGAGTTTGGTAGAGTTCTCAAAAGTCAAATCGTTGAACTTTGACCCTTTAATCGCCAAATTTCTGTCCGAAAACCAATCATCGATTTTCCCAAATGTCAGTACCCTGTATATCAAATTTCGAATCTGTAGGCTTAACATTGACAGAGTTATTGCGTAGGGAAATATACACAGACACACAGACACACAGACACTATCACTTTTATATATATACTAGCATTTCAGCCCGGTGTTGCCCAGGTGTTTGGAGGTGTATGGTGAGCAAAAAAAAAAAAGACAAAAAGCGGTCAACTTTTTTAATTTTTATCATTATTATGACCCCTTTAAATTTATTGTTTTGGACTCAAATCAAGTTATTAAGTAAGATCCATATCCAAGGAACCTATACCTAAAATTTTAAGTGTTTAGACCCAACATTGTCGGAGGAGTTTGGTAGAGTTCTCAAAGGTAAAATCGTGTAATGTTGACCCCTTAACAGCCTAATTTCTGACCGAAAACCGATCGCAGAGATTTTCCCAAATCTCAGTTCCCTGTATATCAAATTTCGAGTCTGTAGACTGAAAAGTGACAGAGTTATCGCAAAAAATGTACAGAGAGAGAGAGAGAGAGAGAGAGAGAGAGAGAAAGAGAGAGAGAGAGAGAGAGACACACACACACACACACAGACGCTTTCACTTTTATAGATATACTAGCATGTGTGCTCGGCGTTGCCCGGGTGTTTGGATGTGTATGCTGAGCAAAAAAAAAAAAAAAAAGGAAAAAAGAAGCAAAACAAAAAAAGGTAAACTTTTATGATTTTGACCCCTATTAAGACCCCTTAAAATTTATTGTTTTGGGCTCAAATTCAGTTATTAAATTAGATCTATGTCCAAGGAAACTATATCTAAAATTTCAAGTGTTTGGACCCAAAATTGTCGGAGGAGTTTGATAGAGTTCTTAAAGATCAAATCGTTGAACTTTGACCCCTTAATCGCAAAATTTCTGTCCGAAAATCGATCACATCGATTTTCCCATATCTCAGTACCCTGTATATCAAATTTCGAGTCTGTAGACTAAAATTAACAGAGTTATTGCGAAGGAAAATGTACACAGACACACAGACACGTTCCCTTTTATATATATATATATATATATATATATATATATATATATATATATATATAAAAGTGAACGTGTCTGTCTGTCTCTGTGTCTCTGTGTCTGTCTGTCTGTGTACATTTCCCTACGATATAACTCTGTCAATTTTTAGTCTATAGACTCGAAATTTGAAATACCGGGTACTGAGATTTGGGAAAATCGATGTGACGGGTGTCAGCCAGAAATTTGGCTGTTAAGGGGTCAAATTTCAACGATTTGACCTTTAAGAACTCTACAAAACTCCTCCGACAATTTTGGGTCTAGACACTTGAAATTTTAGATATAGGTTCCTTTAACCTGGATCTAACTTAATAAAGTTATTTGAGCCCGAAACTATAAATTTTAAGGGGTCATAATAGGGGTCAAAGTTTTAAAAAATTAACCATTTTTTTTTTGTTTTTTTGCTTTTTTTGCACAGCATACACCTCCAAACACCCGAGCAACGCCGGGCACCCCTGCTAGTATATATATATATATATATATATATATATATATATATATATATATATGTTTGTATAATAAAATAAACCATATGTTTATATAATAAAAATATTTTTCGCCGATTTATTTTAATTTAAAGTTTGCTGTCTCTGAAAAAAAATCACTATATATATATATATATATATATATATATATATATATATATATATATATATATATATATATATATATATATAGTGATTTTTTTTCTGACAGCAACTTTAAATTAAAATAAATCACAGAAATATATTCTATTATATAAACATATGGTTTATTCCAAATACTTTTTTGGCATTTATAATACAATTACAATGTAAGGCATGTGGCCCAATGGTTCGAGCGTACATGACGTAATCTAGAGGTCCAATTTTTACAAACTCTATGCATTAAATAATGTATTCCTGCAATGACGCATTGAATGTTGTCTTCCAAGTGCCCCATCTTGTCTGGTTTATCAACATAGACATATAACCCTAAAAATAATCTAATGAGGGTATTCCACACGTATTAGGTGTTCCTCTCGGTAAATTTATCGTATTATTTGCTATTCGCAAACGTTGCTCGGTTGTCAGCTTCTTCATGATAAATTGATAAATCAATCTGAACTCAAAATAACCGAAAGTTTCCAAATCTGCAATTAAAGAAAATAGAGTGTGGAATGTAAATTTCCTGTTTCTACAAAAACCGTAATGTAATATATATATATATATATATATATATATATATATATATATATATATATATATATACTAATTGCATCGTCTTTACAGACGTTAGCCATCTCAATGCTACCCACCAACCCCATCATAGGTATCAGGTCAATCCACAGCAACACCTAAGCCCCGTCGGTGAGCCCGATGATGACTTTTCAGGCCAGCATTAGACTTGCACAATCTGCCACACATATGGCGGACAAAGTTGTTCGTTAAAACTTGTTTCACTTCTGGCTCCGTATTTTTACTCACTTTTCTCGTGGCATGTGTTTTTTTATGGTTAATATAAGCTGCTTTTGAGAGGAACACGCAATTACAAGCCGCACATTTCCAGCTCTTCAATTCAATGGGCAAAACCGATACGTTCCCCATCCAAAGGCTTCTCTTGAGTTCAGCATGAGTGATTTTTTTCCTTGCTAAACATTCAGAAAACCTTGCAACTAGCCATTCAGGCCGGCGTTCTGTCAGGGTCTCCCAGTTCTGAACAGGAATCTTAAAAGCTTTAAGATTTAGATCGTCTTTAAGTAATCCTTGAAACACTTCTTTGGTCGATGTTGAGGACATTTCCCAGATGAAGCTCACCAGAAAACAACTGCTTAGGCAGCTTCATATCCTCCATTCGAACAACTGGTTCCTCATCACCATTGCTTCGATGCTCAAATTCCCAGCCTTCCCAAGAATATGCATGTCAGGTGTCAGTGACTACCATTTCACATTTAGAACTCGTCTGAGGTATTTCTGAATGAAACTGTCAAGTTGCTTCAAGCAAAACAGAAAGTGCCATATCTGGAGATTGTGCTACCGAAATATGCAAATGTGTCCACAACATCCAGTCTATTTTTTTTTTTACATAGGCATCACCACGTACCAAGGCCGAGAGGCCACTCAAGGATAAAGGTAAAAGAGTGTACAGTAGTCAAAAGGACAATATAGTAATCAATAGTAATGGAAGTTCGGTAAATTTGTTAACTTATATGGAACGGCTCATCAGAAACTTGTTCACGTTGGACTTGAAGACAACCATATTATAGACAGATGGAAAGCAGGAAAACGGAAGACAATTCCACAGGCGTGCATTTCTAAGAAAAAAACTTTGATCATGGAATCTAGGTTTAGGTTTAGCCACAGATAAAGAGTGGGGGGAATTATTGATAGTGTTTCAGCTAGACGAGTGTTTCTTGTCAAAGTTTGGTGAGGGGGGATCATAGATTGAAGCTCAGTCGAACACTTTTCATGAAAATAAAGATAAAGCAGAGACAAACTCGCAACATCTCTTCTGTGAGAAAGAGATCGCAGTGAAGAGAAAAGGACATCTCCCACGAGGCTTCAAAGTCGATTTTGAACTCTATCAAGGGAGGACAAGTCCTTTCTAGCAGTTCCTGCCCAGATGTGGTAACAGTATTCCATCTTTGGACGTACCTGGCTCTTATATAGATAGAGAATTGCATCAGCAGTGAGATTTCTACTGGATCGATAGAAGGATCCCACCATTTTTCCAGCGACCTTGGCAACAGATTTGATGTACGTATTCCATTTAAGATCGCGAGTAAAGGTCAAGCCCAGAAGCTTGTCATAACTTGAGGCCTCCCCAAGACGAGAGCCATTCATTTTAATTTATGCCAGATGGGGATGAGAACGTTGATGATGTAAAGATAGAAAGTTGGTTTTAGATGCATTAAAAGTAACCAGTCACTCCTTTCCCTATTGTACAACGTGATCAAGATCAGAGGAGAGAGAATTGGAGAGAACTTGGTCGTTTACTGTCTTAGATGTGCTACCATAGATGGTAGTGTCATCAGCATAGATGTCTACAAATGATGTAAGGATGTGAGTTGGAAGATCATTAATGTAGATCAGGAAAAGAGTTGGGCCCAGGATTGATTCCTGAGGGACACCAGCATTAATACTGTGAGCTTCTGATTTTTGCCCATCAACTACTACTATTATGAACCTATCAGAAAGAAATGATTTAATAATTGAGAAGACATTTCCAGCTATACCATAGCTGGGAAACATGTGAAGTAAAACTTTATGCCATACCCTATCAAAGGCCTTTGATATGTCAAGAGCAATTGCCCTAGAACGGTTGCCGAGAGATTCGCTAATCCTATGTGATATAACTGTAAGCACATCTGCTGTAGATCTAGCAGAACGGAAACCATATTGTGTGCCACTAAGAAGGTTATTTTTGCTGAGATGGTTGATTACTGCTCTATTTAACAGATTCCAGCAATTTACTCATGACGCACAGGAGACTTATTTGCCTGTACTGAGAGGGGGATGAACGATCACCTAAATTCTTAAATACAAGGCATATTTATAAGATTTCCCATGGTGATGGGAAGCAGCAATTCTCCTTAAGACAACGTTTAAACAGTTTTGTAAGTATGGGCGCTAGTTCTGGTTGAAGTTTTTGGAGTACTATAATTGGAATACCGCCAGGGCCGATTGCTTTACTGGAGTCAAGGTTTTTAATTAGCTTGGCAACATCACATACAGATATTTGTATATCACATAGCATGTTTTCTGATACAGGAGGAAATATTGGGGGTTGGCGGCCTTGGTCACATAGGGTAGAATTAGCTGCAAAGTTCTTGGGAAAGAGTTTGGTTTTGTCTGATGCTGACGAGATTAACTCAGGTCCATTGATGATAGTTGGGATAGAGCACACACTTCTGTTCAGGATTCTGTTTGCTATTTGCCAAAACTGGTGGGAACCAAGCTGCTGCTCAGCTACTTTGGACTTGACGGACTGAGCATATAACTCTCTTGCGTTCTTTATTACTTTCTTACAATGGTTGCTGAAAGTCCCGAAAGCGGCTTTAGTTTCCATACATCTATTACGTTGGAAGCAGTGGAAAAAGTGATTTCTGTGCTCAATAGCAGCAGAACATTCTGGAGAAAACCATCGCTGGCAGTTAGGTTTTTGCTGGAACTTTTTCGAGGATATGAAACGGTCTATACCTACACTTATCCATTCCGTCAGGTCTGATAGTATAGAGGACACATCCTTTTTAAACATGGAATGCAGACGTAGATCAGATATAAATGTACGGAAACTATCCCAGTCAACCATAGTGTATCGATATACTGTATGATGGAGAGGTACGTCTGAGGACTTATTATATTTCATTTTTATCTTAATTGATACAACTGAGTGGTCGGAAGATCCAAGAGGAGACAGAACAGAAACTGAACATAGTTCAGGGCAAGTTGTGAGAAAAAGGTCTAGTAGACTCGCATACTGGCCGTCATTGTCGGGCACACGGGTGAGTTCATGAACAATCTGAGTGAGGTCATAAGCAATGGAGAAATCATGACAGAATCTCCCCTCATCATCGGTCTTCTTTGAGTGGGTCAACTATTCCACATTGTGAACATTGAAGTCTCCACATACGTATTCACGAAGATAAGCGATAAGCTGATAGAACTTGGTCAATTTTCTCAGATATGCTTTAAAGATAGTAACTCTGCTGTTATGGGGCGATAGAGAGTAAATATAAATGCAGTACTGTGAGCTAGTGCAACCCGGAAGCACATATAGGGTAAGTTAGGATCTTCTCTGGAGATGTCCTTCCCACATGGAAAGCCATTTTTTAATGTAGGCACATATTTCATGCCTATGGCGATAATTTGGAAGTTAAGTCAGAGTATCCCTTAATTACGAACTTATTTAGGGAAATAGTCTGTCCAATGCCAGTTTCGCTTAAAAATAAAAAGTCTGGTTTAATCTCCTGTAATTAGGCTTCAACCTCTGGAAGGTTAGAACATAGACCCCTGATGTCGGAGAAGGAGACATGGTAGTGGGGGTCTATGTTGGAAGTTGGAGATCCGGGTTTAATCGTGTATTTTTTCTTGAAACTTTTCATGATGGAATTTTGGATGTTTGGTTCAATGTATGGAGCACCAGGTGCAGGGGTAAACATCACTTTCATCTTCTTAATGCTGATAATTAAGTCAAAGGCGTCACGTGCTGCAGAAAAGTAATTCCCTATATTTTGCATGTCGTGCTCCGAGTGAGACACAAAATCAGCATCATCAGCATAGAGTAGTTCGCTAACTAGACCTCCAAATGTTTGTAACTTGGCATTAAATCTTCTTAGATTAAATACTTTGCCAGTAGTCCTAAAGTGGAAAAACACACCTTCATCGCAATCCTTAAATGCGTATGCAAGAAGCACTGCAAAGTAAATTGAGAATAGAGTACGAGCCGGAATATCCCCCTGTTTCACACCATTGTCAACGGAAAATTCCCCAGATAGTTGGCCGTTGCATGCAATGCGAGCCTTCATATTTTTGTGGAGTTCTTGAAGCATCCTGACAAAGGTAGGAGGACATCCAATTTTCCCAAGAATTACCTACAAAGCCTGTCTGTTTACGGTATCAAACGCTTTTGTGAGGTCCACGAATACTTGATAAAGTGGCAACTTGTGTTCGATACAGCTGCCTTGCAGTAAATATCGTATCTACAGTGCCGCTACCCTCAGTGAAACCGCATTGCAACTCAGGAATGATGAACAGACAGATGTTTTCGATGAGCCTATCCAACAAGATTCGCCAGCACCTTCCCTGCCGATTCAAGAATCGTGATGCCACAATGGTAATTGCAGTCAGACTTTCATCCTTTCCCCTTGTAGAGAGTGACTAATCGGCCATTTATTCAATCCTGTGGTACTGGTGAACCCAACCAAGACTTTTTGATCAGCGTGTGTAATGCATTGGCTACATGCATCCCTCCATGTTGAAGCAGCTCAATGGGAATGCAGACAGGTGCTTTCCCAGTCCTTATCCTCCCCAAGCAGAGACAACCTCAACGAGTGAGGGTAACTTATCCATGTGATGAAGAGTGTCAAGCTGAGGCAAGCCACTAATGACACTTTCATCGACAGTTGGAGGGTTAAAAAACAAATCAGCAAAGTGCTCAATCAATCGCTCTCTGATTTTATCTGGATCTTTGACCTACCTTTGGGCAGTAAAGGTACAAAAGGAGCAGGCTTTTGGCCAAAAACCTGCTTAAGAAGACTATATAAGTCTTTGGTGTCTTTCCGGTCATAAGCAGATTGAACCTCTGCAGACATATTGGACCACCACATATTCTTCATTCTCCTAAGCTCTCTCTGTAGAACTGCCTTATGCTACTTGTATTTTCTTTTGACAACTGTTCTATTTCTGAGATTGTCATTCAAAAGTTTCTCATGAAGGACCTTTCTCTCCTCCAAGAGAGACTTTATCTCTTGATCATTATCATCAAACCTTTGTGTACAAACTTCTTCAGACAAAGTATCTCCACTCCAGAAGTATATACCTGATCTTTAAGACGGAAAATGTCCGTGTCAGAATAAATCAGGTGTCATCAAACTCCACTGTGCTTAGTTTTTCCTTCAAAGCCATGCGAATTGCAGTTTGGAAACATCAACACGTTTTGGAACCCTAACTCCTGCCATTCGGATCTTTCTATGAATGTAGAGCTTAAATTTTCCATGTACCAACTTGTGATCAGTTTCACACTACGCAAGACGCGCACATTGCACATGTTTCTCATGTCACTTTTACGTGTGAGTATAAAGTCGATCATATGCTTTGATGGGGGGGTCCATGTGACTTTAAACTTACGCTTTTGACGAAAGAATGTATTAGACACAGCAAGATTAAATTCTGAACAACTGCTGCCACATCTGGGCGGGAGCTGCTAAAAACAGCCTATCCTGCCTTGACAGAGTACAAAATAGACTTTGTGGCTTTTCTCTACCCTGCAACCTCTTTCCCACAGAAGAGATGTAGCGAGCCTGTCATTGTTCTATCGTTATTTCCATGGCAGGTGCTCGTCTGAGCTCCATTCTCTGGTCCCTCCTCGCCAATCTTTTTCAAAAAACACCCAATTAGCTGAAACCACCGTCAATAATTTTCCCCACTCCCTATCTGTGCCTAAATCAAAACGTAGATACCAAGAACAAAGCTTCTTTCTTAGAACTGCACGCCTGTGAAACTCTGTTCCGCTTGCCTGTTTCCCTCCCGACTTCAACCTGGATGTCTTCAAGTCCAACACAAACAAATTCCTAATGAACTGCCCCCCCCCCTAAGTAATGACATCTTACCAATTCTCCAATACTATTGCTACACTATCCCTTTGATTACTGTACACACAATAACCCTTATCCCTGAGTGGCCATTGGGCCTTGATAAGTGGTGAACTCCATGTAAAAAAAAAAAGCTGCAGTAACAGTAAACCATTACTGTTAACTTTGCCGATGCCATAACGGCCAAGTGCACCCCATATGTCATAGTCTTGACCAACACGTGCATTGAAATCGCCGAGTACAATCATCCTCTCTTCAATTGGTACAGTTGCAATAGTATTTCGAAGAGTCTCATAAAAGGACATGATACTTTCTTCTGCGGATTCCATAGTTGGTGCATACACTGACAGAATAGACAAGTATCGACCACATGCCAGAGGGACCCTGAGCTTCATGATCAGTGATTCAAGTTGGATTTTCAACCTTCTCAACAAGAGTGCATCTGATTGCAAGGCCAACACCACCATCTCGCTTCATGCCCTCTGGTTTACCTTTCCAGAAAAGTGTGTAACCCGACTTCACTTCAATAATTTGATCCTCACCTGATAGACGTGTTCAGACAAAGCGGCTATATCGATATTTAATCTTTGTAGCTCATTCATAACCAGTGCCGTTCGTCATTCTGGACATGCATTTATTTCCAGATCAAGAAGAGTTCTAACGTTCCAACAACTTATGTTCAGTTTCATCTTACTTCCTATAAATTTCTTATTTCTACTGTTCCTGCTGTAGTGAATCGCTGTTAACCGCAGTAATCTAACCAGCTTGGTTCCAATAGGCAATTTTTAGTGCACCTTTTCTAGCACCCTCCCATACAATGGGTGAGCAGTGCTGTCCCTAAATAGGGCTGCTCAGTCACAAAAATCTTCCACTGGAAAGTGTCCCTATCAGAATATATCAGAACATCATAACGACATTAAGCTTCTTGCCGTTCATGTGTGAAATTATGAGCTGTGTGCTCCCAACCGATTTAGTCTGCACGTCACCATGCCATAAGACTTTGAAAAGATGGTTAGATAAGCATGATCTAGAACCACTGGGATATCTGTACTTTGATGGATTTAAGTGGCAGAAGCTTGTACGGCACTAATACCACTCACTAAATCCCCGCAACTATGACCCAATGACAAGTTAAAAAAGCAAGATGATTGATAAATGCATGGATCGCAGGTTTTAGTTCAGTATTTAGTTTGGTATATATACTTGAAGGCCAACTTATTTGCGATAAGATTTCCTCTCTGGTGTCTTCTAATTTTGGTGCTCTATCGCTCCGTATTGCCTTTTCCACAAAAACCGCCTTTCCCTCATTTCGTAAGGATGTCTTGCCTATCTCCCAAACTAGTAATATTATTTATAAATTTCAATGTCGGTGTGGTGCCGTCTATATAGGCAAGACGACCCAGCGTCTTCAGGTCAGAATGGCCCAACATGTTCCCCGTTTCATCAGAGATCATCAAGCTACTACCAGAAAATCTCAACTGATAGAATCGTCCATCGGCCAACACTTGGTCGATAAAAAGGAATGCGGTCTTGTTTTCTCTCCGGAGTGTTTTTCTGTTTTGCACCGAGGACGCACAAAGTTCCACCTGTCTGTCCTCGAAGCACTTGCCATCATTGCTAACCCCCCTACTTTGTGCAAGCAGAGAAACCTCCGGCTTCAGTTAGAATTATTTGGGTAGTCAGGTTTTTTTTTTTTTTTTTTTTTTTTTTTTTTCTTAACCTCTCCGCTCGTATTCCATATCACTACCAAATATTCTAAAAAATAATAATTTTCAGACTTATGACCCTTGAAAATGTTTGTCTGAACGAAAAGCGCTTTGGGTATATTTTAACGATCTTTTTTAATCGACTTATTTATTTTATTTAATTGTACATATAACTTGCCCCATTATATATATAATTTTTTTTTTCTTTTCCTCACCCCGGTTTCCATTTTTTAGTTGATTGAATTTACGATATGGTTCACTTTTTTATAATTATTCTAAAATTTTGCCAATCGAATAAAGATATATATATATATATATATATATATATATATATATATATATATATATATATATATATATATATATATATATATATACAATGCCATGCAAAAGTATTGGATACATTACATTTTTCTTCATAACTTTAATTAGGATTCAAGATTTTACCTAAAATTTGGTCAGTATATTCCTATTAATATTCTAACTAATATTTGGGGTAGTAATTACAAAATCAAAATTTATAGAAAATATTGACTAAAGAAAGCGACTGGAAGCTGTTGAATTTGCGTTTGTTAATTTATATTTTTCCTTTGTAAACTTTGTAAACTTTGATTTTGTAATTACTAATAATTATTCAGGACATTTGAATGTGTGTATATAAGTTTTTGTTAATGACTATAACTTTATTGGAATTTCTTTCAGTTAATATCATTGATTATAGTCAAGAGTGTCTGCTCTTTTTGACTTCCGGTTTCTGCTATCCGTTTAGCTGGATAATTAGACATGTTCAAGTGGGCAAGAAATCCATGCAAAAAGGGTGAGGTGTTTTCCACATCATCTGAGAGGAAAATAATGATTCATGAGAAGGGATCATATCTTGCTTATCACCGTCGTCTCGTATGCAAGTAAAAAAGAGGCAGACAATTTTGACTATAACTATGTCACGTTATTTCCATCCCCTTCCCACCCAACCAATGCTGAGTACATCTTTTGTGCACCGCCCGAAAATTGAATTTTATAAGATGTAAAAAATAGGGTCATGGGCTGGGAGTACGAGGTGCCTTCATTAATTTTCCAGACGTTTTTCGTATGGACACTTTTATTGACAGTACATACACGGATCTCTAGTCCCCTTTGAAGTGACTGCAATGCACGTGTTATACCGTTCCAACAACTTTTGGAATGCCCCATAGAAGTCCTCTTGTGTGAGCATGTCAATGACCCTCATCACAGCCTCTTTCATCTCTTCAATTGTCTCATATGATTTTCCTTGATGTTAGGGAATAACAAAATGTCACGGGGAGCAAGATCTGGATTATAGGGAGGGTTAGAAACTGTCTTGATGCCCATCTTGGTCAAATAGTTAGTGACAAGCATGGAGTTGTAGACTGGTGCATTCACACAAATCCTCTGCATCTTCAGTTCCTTGTGAATAATTGTGTGTACAGTTGCCACACTGACATCAAACTGTGTACTTATTGTCTCTATAGACACACAACGATCCTTATCCATGAAATTCTTTATTTGGCCAATCAACTTCCTTACTCCTCTCACACCACTCATCATCTCTAACAGACTCATTAATTTACTTAAATCTCTTATGCCACATAAACATTGATGCTCGATTCATGCAAGATGGTCTAAAAGCAGTCTGAAGCATTTCATACGTTTATGTGGCATTTTTTTCAAGTTAAAAACAGAATTTTATTGCATATCTTTCTTCTAAAGAACGTCCATTTTTAAAATTCACCAGCTGTGACAATCAGGCTTTGATACTGTGTATTTCAATTCCTGCTTTGTAATTCATTCGAACCTGAAGTCATAAAAATTGACTAATCATCTCATAAGATGCATAGCAATAACATACTAAATTTCCAAGAATCTATGACAATTTTGAATGTCTGTGCAAAAAATGTCTGGAAACTTATTGAAGGCACCCCTGTACATTAGATCCTTTATTCAAATTCTAACTCTGTTAATATCATTTGAAAATATATGCTCCTCCTGGTCGCATATCTTTATGTACATAACAACCGAACATATGCTACACTGTCTCCGCCAGCGGAGGAGGTAATGCCTGAAAGAATTATATTATGATGAACGAACATGTACTACACTACCCCAACTCTTATGAGAAAATAAAGCCTGGAAGGATGGTATTATGATGAACGAACCTATACTATTCTGCCCCAATCAGGAGGACGTAATACTATACTGCCCCAATTAGGAGGTAACGCTTGGGAGGGTGTTATCATGAGGAATGAACGTATACTACACTGTTTCCCCCAGCAGAGGAAGTAATACCTGGGAAGATGATATCATAAGAAACGAACATACACTATACTACCCTACCCTTAGGCAAGGTTTTACCTGGAAGGATTGTATCATGAAAAACGAACATATACTATACTACCCCAATTCCCAGGAAGAGGTAATGCCTGGGAGGATGGTATTATGAACTCAGTAGAGTTACTGTGACCGCAAATAGTGGTAAGTAATGACTGTAAGTTTTACATTATGGAACATTACTGGCTGGATGCGCAGCATTGTATGGTTGTACAATACGCTTAAACATGATATTTTAATGCGCATGTATTATTATATAATAAATCCTCTATTGATTATTATATATTACGAGGAATAATTTTCCCAGTCGACTAATTTGCAAAAAAATAAAAAATAAAAAATACATAATGATAATGTCGTTTATGAAGTTCTGTCTGTGTTTGTTTATAATATCACGCTAGCGGATATTTGGGCTTGATGATGAATGCCCTGGAAAAGTCACTTCTGATTAATGTTTAGTTTTAAAAATATGCAAACGAAGAAATGATTTTCGGCGACTTTTAAATGATACCTCTTCTTTTATCGTAAATTGAACTCATTGATAAGAAAAAATTAAAATAAAATGATGAGGAACATTCGGGATTGAATAGAGGACCATTCAATTTGTTGTCAAATACTCTACCGCTGAACTATATATCCAGATGGCAATAGATCTATTTTTGGTTTAGAATAAATGATTTGTTTAGATTTTATTATCTCCTTTGGGTGGTGTAACGTAAAATATTCCCATGTAAAAATTCTTCTTTTTTTTTTTTATCTATTTATCTGTAAGAGAGAAAGGCTTTTTTTAAGATCGGATTTTCCCGATGTTCGATACATCAGATAAATTTCTGTACACAACATATCTAAGAACACTGCCAGACATATAACTTACTTTTGTGTGAAATTTGCAAAAAAATAGACTCAACCGTTTCGGTACCTATGGGGAAGGAACTCCACATACACACACACACATGCACACATACACACACACAAAGTGACTTTTATATAATAGTAGTAGAGAAATAGATATTACACTGTCCTCCCGTTAATGGAAGTAATGCCTGCGTTGAGCATTAAAAGATTGTAATAGCTCCGGTTTTGGACAACAGATACCAAAACTATCATTAGTAATAGATATAGTTTTAGATTGCAAAACTTTGTAAAGGGGAAAAAAAAATTCTTCAAATTAATTTACAATTTTTTTATTTTTTTTATCTATTTATTTTTTCTACTTATGTAAACGGATTCCACCGGAACTCTTTTATTGAAAGAGATCCAAACTGGTTTCTTTTTTAGCGTAGATGAGGAAGCGCCAATTAGTGCTTGTTTCGGTCATTTTGATTTGAGGAAACACTTATCCGGTGGCGACGGGGTGGATTGACTTCACAACTTGGAATATCCGTTTGTTTATGCAAATTAAAGCCTATGGGCTTGTATTAAGGCATCGGGAGCAAGAACTTAGGATTGTATGCACCATTTAGTTGTAACATTCTGCGGGCTCTTTTATGCTTGTTAATGTTATGTAATTCTATCAAAATGGATGCTGCCTGTTTGAAAACACGAGTGGGTAGCTATATTTCATGGTATTATTTAATATCCTATAAATAATAATTAACTCGTATGAATCCATATCCTTTAAAAGTGTCTGAGAAGGCGCACTATTCTCTACTTAGTTTCACAAAAAAACATTAGCCAAATGTTATTCTCCCGGCACCAAAGCCAACAGTCTAGGCCACTATTGAGATGGCTTGTTCCTGGTTAACTGAGGTATAGCTTTAGTCATGTGCAATTCTAGGAGGCCCATTTTCCCAGGTTTTACTTTCTCCTGTTGACTGAGCTATGTGTCTTATCCTGTGCTGTTCTAGGAGGTCCACACCCTCCAAGCTTTTTCTCTCTCTTTGAAAAGGGATTAGTTTATTGCTAAGAAACTCCTATTATAGAAGGCCAATAGGGCTGCCCAGGCATTTTTGCAGGCCAGAATGCTCTTCCTTTAGGATGCTGTTTTTTTTATACTCACACTTTCAGTAAAAACTCGATTAGAAAATCTGATGTGGAGGGGGGGTCATCTTTATCTTCCCTATAACTCTTCACTCACAGATAAGACGTTAATAGACCCTTTATGCTTTATTGCGATTTCTATAAAAGGTGTTTAACTGAGCTCCAATCTTTGAATCCTCCTTGTATAACATTTGCAGCAATAACTCGTTTTCCTACCCTCTCTATATGTCTAGTCTTAACCAGAATTTTCAATAGACAGATTTTCTTGACAAAGGATTCTCATTTATGGAACACATTATCACAAAACCACTACAGATTTTTTTTTGATGCATAACTCAACCCAAGGACTAAGGTATACTTGCGCATGTATCTTTTGTCATAACGATGCATCTATCACTAGTTACTCACTCTTAGATAGGAACTAAAAGAGAGCCTCAAATCTATAATGTTCAGCACTATCAGCCAAGCTCCAACCTCTGTCCCATCAATGCAATGTTGTATCCCTCAGTTTTGTTTTACAAATATTTTAATGGAATGTGCTCTGATGAATTATTAGCACTTGTGCCCTCTCAATCTACATACTCCTAACTAACTCAACAAGTAGCAAAATTCAACTACATCACTTTTGAGGATGAAAGACCGTCTACTCTAATAGCTTTTTTCCCTTAGACTGCTAGACTTTGGAATTACTTCCCTGTTTCCAGCTTTCCTGACTGTACTTACTTGCAGAAGTTTGAATATAATGTTAACAGAAATCTTGTTGTTCAACTCCCCATAGTCCTCTATTAGACACAATCCTACATACGTTCCAAGTTATAATATGCTTTGTTTGGAGTGAAAAAATTGTAACAAAATTAGTATAACAACAATAATAGATATTGAAAATAATTACAGAATATCCGGTCCTGGATATGACCTTAAACTATATCCAGTGGTGAGGCCCCAGCTTACGGGCTTTGGGGAGTGTGGAGCCACCCTTTAATTGCCATTGCTCTCAGGTGCACTCTGACCCGGAGTGGTAGTACATGTAAGGGTCCCAATTATGGGTTAAATAGAAACTGACTTGAAAACAACAAATATATTCTATTAAAAAATATTTCTTCAAAATATTTGGATTCACCATTAAATAACCTGAAAAGGGTTGATATGCCGTAAAACAAAAACACCCAACCAACCAATAAAATATCCTTGCAAACAAATATGTTGTGTGTAGCTAGAAATTAAGAAAATAAAAATAATGTAGTATTTTACTTTTTATTTATTGGAATCTTTTGAGGTGAGGCTTCATGATTTGTGTATTCATTTTGTTGCGGACTGTTATCCTCATAGGATAGGTAAGATTGTGGCGCAGTGGATAGAAGCATTACAGTTTAATATCTTTGGACTATTTTAATTATCAACATAATTTCTCTTCATATTATTGTGAAAGTAGGATGAGAAATGAAGCTACCCAGTATAAAGAACGTCATTATGTTTTGCGTTACTCAGCGTTGTCCTGAGTAATAAATTTAAGAATTCAGTATTACATTTAAAAGGGATATCTCAATTAAGAATTGCATTATTATTATTTTAAGTACATTAAAACAAGAAAGAGAAATGAATAAAGGAAGAGTGAAGAAGGAGGACAGAAAATAGAGAAGAGGGAAAGAGAGAGAGATAAAGAGACAACTAAAGAGAAAAATTTTGATATGCAGATGTTACACTATTTAATTTTTACAGCCTTGGACAATGCTGGGTCACCCTGCTTGTCCGTGTATAATATTCTAAGGCATTTTATGTTCGTATGTACGTTATCACCTTTTACATATGTTTAAAAAAAATAGAGTATGCTTGTGATTAATCTGACGTTCCTAAGATAAAAAATTCCGATTCTACCTATTTTAAAATGAATTGTTCCAAAATCAAATTATTTTGTCTCATTGTTCAAAACAAGCGCTGAAACCTAATAGCTGATGACCTTTTCTCTTCCCTGCAATCTATTTCCCACAGAAAAGACGTTGCGAGCCTGCCTATAATCTATCGCTATTTTAATGGCAAGTGTTCGTCTGAGCTTCAATCCATGGTCCCTTCTTGTGAAACTTTCACAAAAACACTCGACTAGCTATAACCACTATCAACCATTTCCGCCACTCTCTATATGTGACTAAATCTTAATGTAGATTTCATGAACAAAGCTTTTTTTCCTAGCACACTATTCCACTAGCCTGCTTCCCCGACAATTGCAATATGGTAGCTTTCAAGTCCAATATAAACAAGTTCTTGTTGTGCCGTCCCCTTAAATAATCCAAATTCTAATATGACGTGACCGTCTTGAGGAGTGATACTGCTCCCCATTGGGGAGGTTAAAATCCCCTAAAACCCTGAGTAAGGCCGGGTAAATATGCTGAGATTGTCCGTTAAAGGTTGATTGAATCCCGAACAGTGGCAGGTTACCTATAAAAAGGTACGAGTTTATTGTGTTTGGTAAAAACAGACAGATATTTTTATTGTTTAGAACAATGACGGGAGATGTCAGAATAATGAGGAATGACATTGTGTGGCCTGAGGAACACTGTCTCAGACGTTCTGGATTTCTGAGGAGAGAAATTGACAAGGTTTGACTCTTTGAAAGAGATTTCATTTTTGGTCCCAGATTCACAAAACTCCGGACGAATTGCTGAAATGGACACATCCAAAATAGATCTGGGGATTCCACAGAAAGTGTGTCGGACCCTGATTGGTTTAGCAGATCGCCAGACCCACCCCGTCACCTTAGTATAAAAATGAATACCCGGGCTGAAATAGACAGATTGAAGCCAAATCTCGAGAGAAACACACGCTCCCAGAGAACGCCACAGCCCTCCTCCATCTATCCTGACCGCCATCGTGAGAATGAAGAATAAGATTTTGGGAGAATCTTGATGTTTTCTGGTGTAATCGAACTGAACGTTGTATATATGTAAAAACTTGAACTTTCATGAAATTAACTTTCTTTGTAGTTAGAAATTCTGAGTCTGTCTTCTTTTTCTGACGTACATGCAGAGCTGAGATACTGAGAATCCATGTGAAGGCCTCCCGGAAGCTAGACGATCACGACCAACAGTTTCGATGAGGTCAGAGGCCAATTGCTGACCTGAGCGGGAGACCCTTTCACACTACCCAAGCTACACTATTAACGATTACTTCACTACCACCTTACATTCATTAATTCTTATCCTCGAGTGACCTTCTGGCCTTGATAAGCGGTGACTATATTGTAAAAAAATCGACTAGAATAGTACAAGTTTAAATAAATACATTTAAAAAAAAAGTGGAAATTGTGTTGTTGATTTGGAACATATTTAGCTGCCAATTATTGTTGCCATAAAAAGATTTAGACTATTTGTTGTTCGAAAAAGAATTAAATTGCCACAATTTTAAATAAAATTGAATGATGCAGAAAACCCTTTGGAATTTCTGTGATTATGCCTCAAGAGTAAAATTATATTCAGCAATTTAACATTTGAAACTGATACCTTCGATTTCTTTCTTCATTATTATATATTTCATTAATAATTATTTTTATGGAAAAAAAAATGAGAATCAATTTTTTTTAATGATACTAACCCTAACATTCATTATTTCAAGAGGAATATTATTGTTAACAGTACATTATACAGAATAATATAGAAAGCACCATGGAATTTCCATGGGGATCCTGTTAAAATTAATTAATTGCTGTGAAGAAGGTGGGCTCTCTCTACCATGCTAGAAAGTTACTTATGCTTGAAAGTATCCTGTATCTCTACAAGGCCAATATTCTCCCATGTATGGAGTACTGTTGTCACATTTGGGCTGGTGCATCTGCTACTAGTCTCTTGCTCCCGGACAGGGTTCAAAAGAGAGTCGCCGACCTGATAGGTCCTAAACTTTAATCTGAGCTTCAACCTTTGCCCCATCGATGAAATGTTGCACACCCTCGACGTAAAAACCCCTGACAAACCCAACAAGCAGCAAAATCCCACCCTACACAGTAGAGATCCCTAGATGTAAGAAAGCCTTCTACTCTAATAGTTTCTTCCCAAGAACTGCTAGACTTTGGAACTCCCTTTCGAGTTCCTGCTTTTTTAACTGTACTGATATGCAGAAGTTCAAGTATAATGTGAACAGACACCTCGCTGCTCAACTCCCTACATAGCATTCCTGCAGTTTATGTCCCCGATAGTAGCCCTCTACATAAAAGTCTCACTGTGCCTTGTTTGGGGTGAAAATGGGGGAAAAAATAGAAGAAGCAGTCCAGTGATTGGTCAATTTACAGTGTGTGGATCAATTGAATGAGATGAACTGAATCTTTGTTAAGGGAGACAATTCACTTGTCTAAACGTTATTTATATTTTCTTATCTTGTTTTATATCAATTCATGTTTTGAATCATGCTTTCTGGCATCCATTAAGTGTTTTATTTTTTTTTTTTTTCAAGTTGTCCAATTAGTATGAAAACTTCTTTTCCTGCTCTTCAGCTTGCTGGCTAATTTTCAGCTTGCTGTATACAACATACGATGCTTAACTGTAATTAAAACCACAGTACACTGGTTAGTTAGCTAATGAGTCAGGAGACTTAAATTCAATCTTGAGTCAATGCATACACCAAAGACTCAAAAACGGTACTAGATGAGAAACGGGAAGATCTCTCCGCTACATCTCAGTGCAGCATCCAACAAGCAGGGAGTTTTCAGGTCGTCTTCAGTTATAATTAATCCATTTTTTTTTAAATTTTAAAATATATATGTGAGTATTTATGAAGGATGATGACAATGTAGAAAAACCGGAATGGCAAAAGAAAGTAAAAACAACAACAACAAAAAAAAATAATAATAATCAGAAACAGTATTTCGGTTACAAAGCTTCAGAAAATCTATTTATTTTCCAAAAGACCTTTCACATATCAAATCAGTAAATATAAAACTTACTGTTAAATATTAATAAAATTATCCGGGATGATGTTAGGACAGGAAAGAAACTCAAATCACTTTCATTTTTAGCAAAAACCTTTATATCTGGTATTTCCAACAACACATTTTTTCTAAATATTTAAATAGTTCGTTTCTCCTTCTCCGTCTGCAAGTGACATTTTGTCTCTTGTGACATCACCTATGTGTCTTGAACATGCTTCTCTCATCACCTCCGAACCCTGTTTTGCTGACGACCTCTTCTTTGATAATTTCGAGAGTGAATATCCCCTTCTCAATAAGAATGCAAAAGTTGAACCATTAAATAGAATAAAAAGAAGGATAACTGACTGAAAATAGCTGAAAGGCAGTAAATACAAAAACTATAATATGCTTTAATTTTATGCATGTTTATATAAGTAAAAATTATTTCTATTTAATTATTATTATAAATTATTTATTTATTCAATTTATTTATAAAATATCTTTTTAAATTGTATTTATCTTACGGTCTAACTTACTTTAGATGTTAGCATTTTGAAAAGTACATATGAGATGGTATTTTAAGCTTTCTTATTAATATTATATGGTGAGGATACAGCGCGAGTGGACATATTCAAGGAAAACAGGTGCACCCTCCTCTATATCTTAGTGTAGTATCTAATGAAAAGGCAATATTCAGGTAGCCCTCAACCACGGTCGATCCACTTACAATAGTCCTTCTTTTCCTTTTTTTTTTTTTTTTTACTCATGTTCACCCCTTACAAAGCATATCGCCACTTGGACGTAAGGAGCTACTATTTGGGGCCATGTCCAGGAAAGATTAACAAGATATTTGTTTATGTTACATTTAAACTTCTGCATCTCAGTACAGCCAGCAGGAATGGAATTCCAAAGTCTAGCTGTTCGAGAGAACTATTAGATTAGAAAGCTTTCTGGCATTTAAGGACATCAACAGTGAAGGGGTGAAATCTTATTGCTAAGCAGGTTTGTCGGGGATATGTACGTCGATGAGGTACAAGTGAAACGAGTTCATCAGAACACATTCCATTAAAATATTTGTAAAACAGGCACAGTGATGCAAGATTGAGGCGATGTGACAGGGCTGGAGCTTAGTTGATAAAGTGGGACCGATTAAATTGACAACTCTTTTTTGGACTTTATCCAAGAGGGAGAGATTAGTGGTAGATGCACCAGCCCAGATGTGGCAACAATACTCCATGCATGGGTGAATAGTGGCCTTGTAAAGGTACAGGATACTCTCAGGCATGAGTAGTTTTCTAGCTTGATAGAGGGAACCCACCTTCTTTGCAGCAGCCTTTGCAATGTCCTCTATGTATTTGTTCCAGTTAATATTGCCCCTAAATGTTAGGCCGAGGAATTTGAAGGTAGAATTCTCAGGTAGGGTTCTATTTGTCATGGATATAGGGGGTTGGAAAGGCGTCTTGTAATTTTTAAAGGAAAGCAGCTTAGTTTTACTAGCATTAAATGTTACCATCCATTTGCGGCCCCATTCCATTATAGTCTGGAGGTCATTTTTAATGATTTTCTACATTACTTTGTACATAGTTCAATTGTTGGTGTGAGTATTCGAATAGCAGATTTTGATTTTTTTTTTTTTTAATTTAAATAATCTGAAAATAATTTTGGAAAAATAAAATCATTTTTTATTTGGAGGAGTTTTACCAGCAAACAATGCTATATAATGTTTTATTAGATGAATAAAATCCATTACTTAATTAACTCTGACCTTAACCCTAGATAAAACCTTTACTTAAGTTTTTCTTAGACTTTTGATGATGTGTGTCATTTTCTTTTTTCTCTTCATTCTGCTGGTATCAACCCAGAGGGGTAGCCTATTCAAAGAAACAGAGGACAGGAAAGAAACTTAATTCACTTTCATTTTTAGCAAAAACCTTTATATCTGGTATTTCCAACAACACATTTTTTCTAAATATTTAAATAGTTCGTTTCTCCTTCTCCGTCCCCAAGTGACATTTTGTCTCTTGTGACATCCCCTATGTGTCTTGAATATGATTCTCTCATTACGACCTCTTCTTTGGACACCTGTGTCCTTTTATCTCCACTGTGACGTCTTGTAGTGCAGCCAGCTTGGTCATTTGCATATGGTTATGCGGCTGTTGCCAGCATCAACAGCTTTGCTACACCGGGAGATGACAGGATTCTTCATGCTTACCTACAAAGTGCAGCTCCAAAGAACGAAACTTGATCCTAGCTAACAATATCATCAACAGGAATTTAAGTTTCCCTTCCAAGTGATATTTAATTCAAACACCCAGTTTGCAGTTTCTGTAGGCAATTCAAAATCAAAATTCGATGTTGTTTCAATAGAAGAAAGACAGGAACAGTCTACCACAAAATGTTGTGACGATTATCATTTCCAGGTTTAAAATGACTCTGTGCCAAACATCCAAACTGTATGTAGATGTAAATATTTTCTATCTGACATTTTGCATGGCTTGTTGCACTGCGCTATTTCCTGCCAAATGGATTAGATTTAATTTTATTCATTGCGAACTATTATCCTCATCTTTATTAGTTGTTGTTTTCACGACGTTTCGGCCAACTATTCCTCTGGCCTTCGTCAGATGGTAACCGCGATGGGACAGGAACTCCAACTCTCCTAACTGCATCCTCAGCAATTACTGCCTTCCATAGTTGTTGTCGTCTCACCATGTTTTTGGCTAAGTAAGCTTCTGTACAGCTTTGGGTAGGATTGAAACCGCTATCTTCAGACAATTCTTACCTGGAACCGTAGAGATTCAACGCTTCTATCCACTGCGCCACAGGGCTCGAAGGGCGATCACTATTGGATTTTTTGGTCTTATAAATCCACGTTTATTTATTATCTGATCTTCCATGGTTGGGTCCGTATCAAATGGTATATATATTATTTTTAATTGGAACTCATTATTGAGATGAGAATTATTTATTCATTTATTTTATTGCGGACTATTATCCTCATCTTTTTTTGGTTGTTGCCGTCTCACCACGTTTTGGGCAAGTAAGCCTCTGGCCGGCTTTGAGAAGGCAGTAATTGCTGAGGATGCAGTTAGGAGATTCAGAGTTCCTATCCCATCGCGGTTGCCACCTGATGAAGGCCAGAGGAATAGTTGGCCGAAACGCCGGGAAAACAACAACTAATAAAGATGAGGATAATAGTCCGCAATAAATAAAGTTAATAAATAATACTCATCTCAATAATGAATTCCAATTAAATAATATGGATTTGATTTGATTTGAAAAGATGTGTGTCTCAAATCTTAAATTTCCTGCCCCATATCTACAGTAAATTATTGAAGAGTCTTTAAATATGTCATTCTCCTTTCTTTATGCGGGGAGGGAAGGAAAAGAATAAATAATATTCCGTCTAGAGGCCCACCCATCACTTGTCAGACAAGATAGATATACACCCTGAGAACTAGATACAAGTTTGAGCATTTAGTCTGAATGAATTGAAGATTTTTCATACAGAGAGCTTCATAAAAGATAATATGCATGAAATAACAATGTGAACTTTAATTACAAAAATAAATCTGAACATGTGTATGTGTAAAAATAATGTGATCGTTGAACAAGACATCCACAGAGAGCTGTTTCCTTGTACCACTAGTCTACAAATGGCAAATGTTTCAAGTTGAGATTCAACTGTGTTTGAAACCAAATGTACCATGTTGTTCTGAATTTCTGTATAATCACGGATGAATGTTTGATTTCCTATCCAACCCAACGAAAAAAAGAATCATCTCTCTCTCTCTCACTCTCTCTCTCTCTGTCTTTCTTTCTCTTTCTCTCTCTCTCTCTATCTCTCTCTCTCTCTCTTTATATATATATATATATATATATATATATATATATATTTAAATAAGGGGGTAGTCACCAACAATGTGTATTTTTTAACATTATTTTATTATTCCGTGTCTTGGTTTTTCATTGAGAATTATGTTTAGATCATTGTAATAATGTTTTTAAATCACCGAAATCGTTCTATGAAGCGTTCTCTTCAAAAATTATTTTCAAAATGTGTTGGAGATGTGAAAATAGCATTTTCGTAGTTCATTTGAGGTGTTTCCAAGGGGTGGAGACGTGTAAGTGTCTACTATTCATTGGAATGTTCAATTTTTATTATTCTTTTATTGGGCTGTGGCGAGGCCGCCGAGATATATTATATCTCGGCGGCCTCGTCTGTGGTCACTCCTGTGTTGTGTTGTGATAAAATATACTACTACTACTACTACTACTACTACTAATACTAATACTACTACTACTACTACTAATAATAATAATAATCGCAAATGTGTAGATTAAGACCTTTAATTAGCATTAACCCCGCCCATAATAAGATTCTACTTCTTTAGGAGATTACAGTGACAAATTTTTAGGTGATTACGTTCAAAACTTTGAACAAATTATCGCGATTTGCTTTCCTTTTTTCGCCAATTGGGAATAGTAATTTTTCGTTATGGAAGAAATAAAGAATTCTGCACACTATGACACCAGAAAATAAAAATGT
>NC_136497.1:74502533-74535033 GCF_053919585.1 Euprymna scolopes
ATTACCATTATTAATTAATATAGTTATTATTAAAAGTCATTATTATCAATTATCCTCAATATAGCAATCATGAACTTGTTTATACCCCATTACCTTCTATTTTTAATCATCATTTTCATAATTAGAGTAGATGATTATATCTAAGTATGGAGAAAAATTAATTATATACATTTTGGCATTCTTGTTATTATAGCTGTACAACTTTCAAAGCTTCACATAGTAAATAAGTAAAAAAGCTATGTTAAGAAATAGGAGCGAGGATAAGGAGAGTGGACGGGGATGGGGAACGAGTAAGAAGGAGAAAGACATGCTTTAGAATCACCACCAATAAATTATTTATGGTTTTCCCCCTTTTCATTATTCCTCTTTTCCTTCTTTTCCATTCTTCCTTTCTTTCCTTTATCTTTTGTTCTTTTCTATCTTATGTCTTTTCCTTTTCTTCCTCATCTCTAAACCTCTTTGCTAAAGTATGTAGGGATGATAGCGGTAGGGCAGGGATGGGCAAGAGTGTAATATACTTAGTACACTTTCTGAACACTATAAAAATTCTAGTCAAATTAAATCTGAAACTCCTTTTAGTATAGATATGTTAAATTCACATTCCCCTGTTGATTCGAACCTATACACACTAGTATGTTTAAGATTTAGGATGGCCATCACATACTATTTTCTAGTCCATTATCTCTATCTCTATCTCTATCTTTAACTCCCTATCTTTTCCCCTTCATCTCTATATCTAAACACAGGAACTAATCCGCACTTCTATTGGGTCTTATTTACATACAAACAAATTTTTCACAACATTTGAAGGAACCTCCAGATATTAAATCCCTGTGACAAAGAAGCCCTAATTTCAAACTTTGCTTTAGTATAATCTGTATCGCCTGAAGAGGTCTCTAGTTACTGGTAACTAGCTAACCGAAACATGCTCATGACTGTGTAGCAACATATTACTTCTTATGTAAAACAAATAAAAAGTATATATATATATATATTAAATCCCCGAAGCAGTGTTTCATGGTAAACAACTGATGATCCCTTGAAAAAAAAAAAAAAAAAAAAAAAAATTGGTATTATAGTAAATTCGAGAGAGTTGATGCAGTGATTGCAGGTGATTAAATGACTTACTGACTAGATGTTTTTTTTTGTTTTTTTTTAACGAATGATAAAAAGTAATTTTTTGTATGGTTTCAAATGTTAAAAACTTCAAAGACTATATATATAAATAAATCTTTTCTTATGAATTATTGTCTAGAAGATTTAGAATTTGTTGATCCCAATAGAAAACTTGATTGTACCTATTTACAATGCCTCCCCACGAGACAGAGTTAGACACCAGGGTCGTTTTTTAACGTGGAGAAAAGGTACAAAAATAAAAATTGTCTCAGTCGTGAAGGATTTCTCCTTCACCGAAAGAGAACAAGAAATAGAAGTGCAGCAATCTGAAGAACAGATACTAAGAAATAGCTATTAAAATGTACCCCTTTTTTATGATTTTGGAATCTATTTTTCTATTTATTAATATAGATATATGTGTACATGCATATGAACGTATAATCTCCTATATAATATTTTGACTGTAGAAATTCCCGTCTGGACCAAAGATTATCTAAGCTTCAACCATGTTCCTTATCGTGTCAACCGCTTTCAACACTTACACTATGCTATTTTTTTGTTTTTGTTTGTTTACAGACAAAAAAATTATAAAAACTTCCTATTTTTATATAAAGCACATTATTAAACACAAAGGCTGAAAGAAAACCAGAAAAAAAGTTTCATTTTTATTATTTTTACATCATTTTTTTATTAGACTAAATTTACAACATTTGAGGCCGCCATATTGCTTTTAAAAAGCGGTTTTTCTAGCGTTTGACAGATTGGCCATTTTTTACGCTCTTATTTAAAACATTATTCCTTGAATGAACATAAAAAAGGCAAAATTTGGCCTGAAAAAGGCCAATCTGTCAAACCTTACAAAGGCCAAATTTTAAAAGCAATATGGCAGCCTCGAATGTTGTATGTTTAGTCTAATAACAATGATGAAAAACTAATAAAAAAAATTTTTTTATTTTATTTCAACCTTTGGCTTGAATAATGTGTTTTATATAAAAATAGATACTTTCATAATTTTTGTGTCTGTCAAATAATTTACGTCTCTAAAGTACACATTTACCCTAAATTACATTTTCTATGGACACACTTACCTGTTATATATGTGTTTTTTGTGTACTTCTCTTTTCTGAACTCATTATCGGCACTACTTAGGCATTAACTTTGTTTTTTTCTTGTTTTTTAAGGTAATTTTTTACCTTAGATCACAATTTTCTTAAAAATGACGACTTAAATTGGTTTTCAATTATGCTGAATAAGAAAATCTCTTTTAACTTTGGCAGAGACAAGTAGTTTTCGAAATATAAAGGCATATATAAGGCGTTGTTCTTCAGTGGCCACCAGATGTGTACACACACGTGATAAACAAATCTTCTTCTCTCTAACCGACACTGTCACCCCTCCCAATTTTCTTTGTGAGTGGGTATGCTGACAATGAATATCAAGGTTAAATTTGCGGCAAATACTTTGACACCCCCAACTCAGAAAATGGGGTGCCAATTCCGAAAACCTTTCTTACCATGGCGAGGTTGGGGGTGTCTATTCCGAAAGCTGTCCTTTGGGTGTTGGACGCCAACAACAATTGTAGTTTCATTTTTTACGAGGGAGGGGACATACTTCCACCGGCCAATGCCGGTTAATGGGTCCTGCTAGTAGTTAATAAGATGCAAATATACGCATTTATATATATATATATATATATATATATATATATATATATATATATATAGTCATCCACATACAGTACTGTTTCGCTGTTTTACAGCTCACCCATGCGGCTAGACAAGCAACTACCTCAAGCCAAGATCGAAACGACACTATATGGCTGCTGCTATGCGAGCAGTGAATTAACAATGTTTTGACATTGTCGAAATAGCTAAGTTCAATTTGTTTACACAAAGAGCATCGCTTCATATGCAAATGGTAATTTGTATATCACTTCCCAATATGCTCAACTCAAGATAGGGAGCATTATAGTCATCCACATACGGTACTGTTTCGCTGTTTCACAGCTCATCCATATGGCTAGACAAGCAACTACCTCCAGCCAGGATCGAAACCCAATCTCCTAAATGACAGTTGGAGCTTCTAACTGCTGCACTATATGGCTTCTGCTATGCGGGTAGTGAATTAACAATGTTTTGACATTGTCCAAATACCTAAGCTCAATTTGTTTACACAAAGAGCATCGCTTCATATGCTAATGGTAATTTATATATCACTTCCCAATATGCTCAACCTAAGATAGGGAGCATTATATGTGTGTGTGTGTGTGTGTGTGTGTGTGTGTGTGTGTGTGTGAGGATGTGAAAATAGTTTTAAATATATTTTAAGTAGATAATTATTCATCTCAGACTAAAGCTTGTTTTTATATTTAATTAGCACTTAGCTTCGTGTCATTCAGCTTAAATAACTTTAAGAAAAATAGAAGAAAACTTGAAATAAATAAAAACGATAAAAAAAATAAAATCAAAGATAAAAATAATTAAAATAAAAAAAAAAGAACACTTGAAATATCAACACCTGGAAAAGCAGAAATGTTAATTAGACCCAGTTTGATCTAATATCACAGAGATAAAACTTGAGGGTGTGGTGTGTGTATGTGCGTGTATGCGTATGCATATTAGTGATGGGTCCAATTTATGTAAGCATCTCAAATAAGAATCTTGTTTTGGATCTGGATAGTGATAACGATGTTTATTTTAAATCTCCATCTAAGTATATTGTTGACTTTAGTGTGATCTTTTTTCTCTTTAGAAATATTAAGATTTTTTTGTGATTTGTTTAATCATATACAACTTACTTTCTGTTGAACACTGTTATCACGACTGACTATGGTTGCATGCCTCTTACCATAAGTAGTATTTATTTTTTATCACTATTAATTCGATGAGTGAAGAATAGATCCCTGCATAGGGATATGGGATAGTTTAACCGCACTAAAAATCTGTGATACAGCAATACAATCTGTCTGTGTATGACTATATATATATATATATATATATATATATATATATATGTATATATCCTAATCTCGCTAGATTCAGCCACTCTGATGAGTCGTAGACGACGAAACATGTGTCAGTGGATAATTATATTTTAAAAATAATATATATGCCGCTCCCCATATGCGGGTACCAAATTGGTTAAAGGGAAAATTATTTCCAACTCGCATTTAGGTAAAAATGCACTTTCGGAAATAATTGAATTCATTCGAGACGTATTGCAAAAACAAAAACAAATGACATATATATATATATATATATATATATATATATATATATATATATATAACTACTTTATTTATTCGCATAAATTTAATATACGAAAGTATAGATTTATGCGTAAACTTTAAGTATTTACTTCAAAAGTGCTCAATACGTAGGTAGAGCTATTTAGTAATTTATAAAATATATATGGCGATTAAGCTACACTGAATATTCTGCGTTTCATCCAACTATAGGATTCGTCAGGCTTATGCGCATAAGCCTGACGAATTCTATAGTTGGATGAAACGCAGAATATTCAGTGTAGCTTAATCGCCATATATATTTTATAAATTACTATATATATATATATATATATATATATATATATATATATATATATATATATATATATCAATGTTTTTGAAATCATTGTTAGATATCATTACTTACAGCACCTCTCCAAGTGGTCTATTGGTTAGAGCTACTCACTATCAACTCAGTAATTGTTGGTTCAAGCCAGTAGATGACTGTACATTAATGGTTATATTTGGAGAGGAAACTAAATTAACTCTGTTATATAAGCTGCACACAGACTACTTTTCATTGCGCCATTTTGTCAGAGTTGTCTCATGAAGAGATATACTTAAATATCTGCAAAAGATGCGAGGGATCTACTCACTTTTCTGATGCATTGTTTACACACACACACACACACACCCACACACACACACACACGCACATATATATATATATATATATATATATATATATATATATATATATATATATATATATATATATATATATATATATAAGTAATGTGATTTATAATTTAAAAATTTTAAAAAAATTTTTAAAATTTAAAAATCAAAATTTAATTAAATTAAAAATCAGTTTCATAAGAAGGAACAACAAAGTCAATTATCTGTACGATCGTTTCGGAAATCCGTGCTTTTTATTTGTGGTATACATGAAGTCACGTAGAACAATTATACATAGTTTTTTTGGTAAGCACGGTCTCCTCATCAGCAAATTTAGGAGGATTTATATTGAATTGAAAAGACACCAAAAATAAACCTAGCATTAAAAGTAAGGCAGATGAATCTTTTAATTTTTCTTTTTTTGAAATCAGGAACTGTATTTAAAGTAGTCATTTAGATGTTTGCTATAGCTTTTTATTTTATTGACCGTGCTTACCAAAAAAACTATGTATAATTGTTCTACGTGACTTCATGTATACCACAAATAAAAAGCACGGATTTCCGAAACGATCGTACAGATAATTGACTTTGTTGTTCCTTCTTATGAAACTGATTTTTAATTTAATTAAATTTTGATTTTTAAATTTTAAAAATTTTGTTAAAATTTTTAAATTATAAATCACATTACTTAATATTGAATTAGCTCTAGGACATTTAACTATCGAGCTTATTATATATCTAAATTACAACGAGCATTTCTTGTATTTTAATTAAACTAGTAATTTCACTATTACATTAAAATACACTTAGCTCTTTAGACTATTATTCTAATCTCCTTTAAATTATATATATATATATATATATATATATATATATATATATATATATATATATATTGAGTAAGATGACTGATATTTTATAATAAAACTTAAAAATAAAAAATCGGTTTCACAAGGAAGAACAAACAAAATCAATAAATTGTACGATCGTTTCGGAAAAGATGTTTTTATTGAGATAGACAATAAGTCTTGGACAATAATTTTCTCATTTGGTTTTTTGAAACAAAGTCTCCTCATCAGCAAAAAAAACAAAGGATAAAATTATTGTCCAAGCCTTATTGTCTATCTCAATAAAAAAATCTTTTCCGAAACGATCATACAATTTATTGATTTTGTTTGTTCTTCCTTGTGAAACTGATTTTTAATTTTTAATTTTAATTATAAATTAATCAATCATCTTACTCAATATTAAAATAGCTCTAGGATATATATGCCTATGGAGCTTATTATATATCTACATTACAACGAGCACTGTTTTCTTTTAGTTTATTTTAATTGCATTAATGAATTTACTAATACATTAAAATATATTCTGCTCTTTAGACTGTTGTTCTAATCCCCTTAATATATATATATATATATATATATATATATATATATATATATATATATATATATATAAAATAAAAATTGCAATTAAATTTACCAAAATGATCCAAGATGGTAAAATTAAAGTATATTATAAATATTAAAGAATTAATATTTATAAAGTTATCTCAGCCAGATGTAAAAGCTCGATAAAACCAAATAGGAGATAGAGCTTATAATCTAGTGTTTCCTTTTCAGATTAAATATGTTTTTAACTCATTTCAAAGTGTTTTTTAACATGTTTTATTAACTGTTTGCTCGTATATATATATATATATATATATATATATATATATAAACAAATAAATGGTGAAAGTTTATATTCAAAAATGTCAAGATTTGACTATCTTACCATTTATTCCTTTAAGTATATTGACATGCGCAATTCTTGATAGCACCTGTTTCGTAACACAAAGGTGTTTTATATCAATCAATTATTATAGCAATCAAACATGGTGTAATAAAAGAAAGATTAAAATTAAAATTTAATTGCTATTTCTCTTTTCGGATTTTGTAATCATGTCCAAATGCATTTATTTTTCTTTTAATGGATTGATAGGTATTTTTTCTTTTGATAAGTTAAGGGTAGAAGAAATTCATTGATTGACATAATAATTAAATGAATGGTTTTTCACTACGAAACAGGTGCTGACAAGACTCGTGCATGTGAACATACTTAAAGGAATAAACAGTAAGATGGTCAACGTCTTGAAATTTGGAATATAGGCTTTCGTCATTTATTTGTTATATGCTCTGTAATTACAGTGAGTTTCATAAATTAAAGGAATGGTATGAATAAAAGGTGGAGTATACTAGAAAAAATTATATTTCAACACACACACACACACACACACACACACACACATATATATATATATATATATATATATATATATATAACTACTTAATTTACTCACATAAAATTATTATACGAAAGTATAAATTTATGCGTAAAAAGTATTTACTTCAAAAGTGCTCAATAAGGAGGTAGAGCTAGTTAGTAAGTTATAAAATATATATGGCGATTAAGCTACACTGAATATTCTGCGTTTCATCCACTCTAGGACTCTTCGGGCTTATGCGCATAAGCCTGAAGAGTCCTAGAGTGGATGAAATGCGGAATATTCAGTGCAGCTTATCGCCATATATATTTTGTAACTTACTATATATATATATATATATATATATATATATATATATATATATATATATATATATACTTTTTATTTACATTCATATAAACATTTTCACATGAACACTACACTGGACATGGTGATGTTTCGGACAGTTGGTTAGAGTAACTAACTTCTTCAGGTGACTATATCCATTAGAGGAATGGTAGTGTTCATGTAAAAATGTTTATTTGAATATAAATAAAAGTATATCTTATCATATTTTTAATTGAACACTCTTATGAATCTGGTGGCATTTATTGGTTTTCACATTTGAATATTTAAATCTGCAATTATATATATATATATATATATATATATATATATATATATATATATATATATACACACTAGCAGGGAGACGTGATATTGTCCGGGATTAAATAAGAACATATGAATGCTACAAATCATATTTTATTGTTATTGAAATCGGTGAAATCATCCATTTTTAGTTGGGGACTCACTGAGGTGCACCGGGACAAACTTTTACATGCCTCCCAAAGTGAGTTAGTTAATAGTATACTTTAGTCTACTTTGCCCTGAAGTAAGACTACTGTGGATTTTATAAAAATTATTTTTATATAATGGCTTACATTAAAGTTTAAAATGCAAAAGTCAAGTATCATGGCTCAATGATACCCTAAACAGAAGCATTCATTTCGAACGCACCTCTGTTTTATCAAAGCACCTACTGCTAATTCCACAGACCAGGTCGTTTGCCTGTGCAATGATAAAACCTCTCAAATGTCCTTGTAATGTTAAGTTCTATAAAGGTGTTTACTTTGGTACAAAATTAGACTGTTCCATCTTTAATCTGATTTTTTCAATTATTGATACTTATCGGAGGTATTCCAATACAAAACCTAACTAAGAAAATCCCCCCACACACACACAAAGTGCCTTTTATATAAGTAGAGATAACACAGGATAAAAATAGACAATTAATAAAGCATTATCATATATTGTCTAATAAACTTTATACCAAACTCTCAGATGTCCCACTTCTCTCTATTTATTATTTTCTAATTCTCTGTCTTTCTCTTTCTCTCTCTCTTATATATATGTATATATATATTTCAATCACAACCACCTCAGCAAAAGTAACCTTCTTAGTGACATGCAATATGGTTTCCGTTCTGCTAGATCTACAGATGTACTTACGGTTATTTCTCATAGGATTAGTGAAACTCTCGATGGAGGCTTTCTTTCTAAGCCAATTGCTCTTGACATATCAAAGGCCTTTGATAGGATATGGCATAAAGGTCTATTTCACAAGATCTCCAGTTATGTTATAGTTGAAAATATTTTTTTAATTAGTAAATCATTTCTCTCTTAGAGTAGTGGTTGATGGGCAGAAATCAGAAGCTCATAGTATTAATGCTGCAGTCCCTCAGGGGTCCATCTTGGGTTCAACATTGGTAAATTGGATTATTTAAGGAGAACAGTTCATCAAGAACTTGTTAATGTTGGACTTGAAGGCGGCCATATTGCAACCAGCTAACTACAATATGGTCATCTTCAAGTCCAACTTAAACAAGTTCTTGTTGAGCCGTTCCCCTTAAGTAATCTAATTTACCAAATTTACACTTCTAATGATTTCTATATTTTGAACATTATACACACTCTCAAACTCTTATCCTCGTGTGGCCTCTGGGCTTGATAAGTGGTGATACCCTTGTAATATATATATATTTCACTCTTCAGACAAAACAATTCCTCTGGCAGTAACGCTATAGTTCCAATCCATTAGTTGAACACTTTGATGAGATTACCGATACGAATTTGTATTAAAAACCTATCTATAGTCTCAATTGCGCTGCTGACACTTTAGTTAAGAGTTAACAAGTTCCGTGTTTGTAAATTCAAGCCTGTTATTTGGCAAGGTAGCTGTCTGAATCCATACTGGTGTGTCTTCAAAAGATGAAACAAGTTTATCTGTAGATGAATAAATAGTATTTTATCATTTCGTTCGATGTATGTATGTATGTATGTATGTATGTATAGATAAAGTTTTAACATATCTTATCTTATCTTATCCGAAACAATCGGGACTATCTGTGGGCCACCAAGAAAAATGACTTTAGACAGAAGTAAGTGGAAAAAACTGATTCTCAAAGGTGAAGAATCCTTTGAGAATAGCAGCATACAGTGCAGCGCTTACAAGCGATTGATTCGCAAATGCAAAGAGGATCCAGCACTGGGTCCACAAAATCATCACACTAACTGTAACATATGTGGAAAATTATGCCTATCTGTTGCTGGCCTCAAAACCCATGTGCACAAATGTGCAAAACCTTTTTTGCACCCCAAAAATGACACTGAAAGCAAAACGGACCGGGTGTGTCAATTCTGTGGCAAAATCCGTCGTAGTTTGGCTGGCCTGAAAAGCTATTTGTGAACACATCCAAATTGGAGGGGGAGTAGGAAGGTGGGGATAATAGACATGAAATAAAGGAGGTGACTGCACTTGAAACCGAGAGGTCAGTCACCATATGTGTGTGTGTGTGTGTGTGTGTGTGTGTGTGTGTGTGTGTGTGTGTGTGTGAGTGCATATATACGTGACACTAAAAAGAACTTAGCATGACACTTTACTGCAGTTTTCACGGTAACACAGGTTATCAGAAATGCGTTCGACTCGAAGCAATCGACTGAGATAATTTATGGATATATATATATATATATATATATATATATATATATATATATATATATATATATATATATATATATATATTCAATCACAACAATAAAATCAACTTCTCAACACCATAACCAGTAAGAATAAAAACAGCAGACCTTGCGGCCACAAAGGACTTGATATCCGGTCGGATAAAATTTTATAATAATAAGATAGACAATATACTTTCGCTCTCCTCCACAGAGGGTGGGGATCCCTCGGAGTTGATATCACCAACCAAATAAAGAGAGAGAGAGAGAAAAAGAGAGAGAGAGAGAGGGGGAGAGAGAGAGAGAGGGGGGGGAACACACTTACAAATGAACACCGAGAGTCGCAGAAAAAATTATTTTAATCGTATAATATATTTTATAACATTGTTTAGTCTTCTTAATTTTTAAAACGAATCTTAGAAAATAATGTTTTAAGAGATGTGACAGAGCTGCTTCTATTTAAAAAAAAGTGGTAAGATATTTTTTTCTTGTTATATATATATATATATATATATATATGTGTGTGTGTGTGTGTGTGTAGTGTGTGTTTGTGTGTGTGTATATGTGCGCGTGTGTGTGTGTGTGTGTGTATTAGTATGTTTGTGAAGCATTTTTTTCTCTTATGCATGTTTCGTTGAGCAGCAGGGATAATACCTGTTTGTTTCTCTTACGATCCATACTTTCCATTTGGTGTAAGAGAAACAGTCAGGAGTCATCCCTGTTTTACACACACACACACACACACACACACACACACACACACACACACACACACACACACACACACACACACATATATATATACATATATATATATATATATATATATATATATAATCCACAGACAGCCGATTTCGCTGTATCACAGCCCCTCATATATATATATATATATATATATATATATATATATATATATATATATATATATATATATATATGTGTGTGTGTGTGTGTGTGTGTGTGTGTGTGTGTAAACAATTTCAATATCACAAATATATTTATGTAACATTCATACTATTTTATTAGTTGTATGGTACTTCTTACACGTGTTTCGTTGAATGGTAAAAATTGATCAAATAACTCATCAAACACCCATACAAATCCATAAGAATAATATATGTATCCGTGTAGTAGAAAATATAAACATAGAATCTATATGTATATGAACAAATATAATCGTATATCCATACAGATATATAGTTACAAAATTTATACATTATATATTCAGATTTAAACTTGTATAAAGAGAGAAAGAGAGAGCGACAGAGAGAAAGAGAGAGAGAGAGAGAGAGAAAGAAAGCAATAGATAAATAGTGAGAGAGAAAGAGAGTGGGAGAGAGAGGGGGATAGGAGAAGATAGTATTTCCCACGAGACGAGACCGAATGGCAAAAATTAGAAAAAATATTATGTGAAGAAATATAAAGAATTAAAATTATACCATTTTTTTTTCATCTGGCAGGGTGGGTCTTAAAAATATACCATATTATTTCAACCCCTACCCCCATCCATCCTTTACCACCCCACAGCCCAATATGAGTCTAAATTTTCAACCCATCCCTTAACTTTACTTCTAAAACTTCACACTGCTTACGAAAATAGCATGGCACAAATTACAAATATCTTCTCACAAGCCTTTGGCATTGAAACATGAAGGAAGAAAAAGACATTCAGTAAAGATTTCGCAATATATTTTATATACAAAAAAAAAATCAGCAACACTCATACATATACATTTGTGCCGATGTAAAAAGTTATTTATATTAGTGCATCTATATATGTGTGTATGCCCATATAGATATATATGTATATCTATATATATTTGCGTGTCTCTCTGTGTTTATATTTATGTGTGTAAATATATGTGCGAATGTATATATATATATATATATATATATATATACATATACATATACATATATATATGACATAGCATAATTACGTCCACACATCTACCTATGTAATGTTTTTATTAACATGTATATATGAATGCATCTAGATATGTATGCATGTAGATATCAGAATTTATATGCGCATTTATATATATATATATATATATATATATATATATATATATATATATATATATATATATATATATAAAATAAAATAAAAACTACAATTAAATTTACCAAAATGATCCAAGATTGTAAAATTAAAGTATATTATAAATATTAAAGAATTAATATTTATAAAGTTATCTCAGCCAGATGTAAAAGCTCGATAAAACCAAATAGGAGATAGAGCTTATAATACGAGCAAACAGTTAATAAAACATGTTAAAAAACACTTTGAAATGAGTTAAAAACATATTTAATCTGAAAAGGAAACACTAGATAAGTGGACAGTCCTTAATCCGCAGAGTTTCGAAGAAATACTTTCCTTTTCATAAGAGGGTAGGAATTAGCAAAATGCGGGATCGGATTTTGCATGCAAAAGTATTTGATGAAACAAGTGAGTCAAAGATCTTACTTGAAAACAAAAAAAGTGAAGCAGAGGGAATATGGTGAAGAAAAATGTGAAAAGACACCCCCATATATATATATATATATATATATATATATATATATATAACTACTTCATTTACTCACACAAATTTAATATACGAAAGTATAGATTTATGCGTAAACTTTAAGTATTTACTTCAAAAGTGCTCAATACGTAGGTAGAGCTAGTTAGTAATTTATAAAATATATATGGCGATTAAGCTACACTGAATATTCTGCGTTTCATCCACTGTAAGCCTGACGAATCCTACAGTGGATGAAACGCAGAATATTCAGTGTAGCTTAATCGCCATATATATTTTATAAATTACTATATATATATATATATATGGTGTGGGAGTGTATGCATGCTCATGTCTATATATGTGTGTAAATGTATTTATATATACAGTGCATCACAAAAGTGAGTACGCCCCTCACATTTCTGCAGATATTAAAGTATATCTCTTCATGGGACAACATTAACAAAATGATACTTTGGTACAATGAAAAGTAGTGTGTGTGCAGTTTATATATAACAGAGTTAATTTATTTTCCTCTCTGAATAACTCAAAATATGGCTATTACAAGTTAAACCCCTACCAACAAAAGTGAGTACACCCCTAAGAAACTACATCCCTAAATGTCCAAATTAAGTACTGCTTGTCATTTTTCCTCCAAAATGTCATCTGATTCATTAGTGTTACTAGGCCCATGTGTGCATAGGGATCAGGTGAGTTCACATTTGTTGTATAACTCTCACTCTCATACTGGTCACTGGCACCACATAGCAAAGAACGTGCTGAAGAGCTTATAAGACGTATTATTGTGCTACATGAATATGACCAAGGCTACAAAAAGATTGCCAGCACACTGAAACTGAGCTGCAGCACAGTGGCTAAGATCATCCAGCGTTTCAAAAGAGTAGGGTCTACTCATAACAGACCTTCGATAGGTCGTCCAAAGCAACTGAGCACACATGCTGAGCGTCACATCCAAATGTCTTCTTTGAATGATCGGTATAGGAGTGCTCTCAGCATTTTTGCAGAGATTGAAGAAGTGGGGGTCAGCCTGTCAGTGCTCAGACCATATGTGACACTTTACATCAAATTGGTGTGCATGCCTGTCACCCCAGGAGGAAGCCTTTTCTGATAACGATACACAAGAAAGCCCTCAAACAGTTTGTTAAAGACATGTCAACAAAGCACATGGATTACTGCAACCATGTCCTATGGTCTGATGAGATGAAGATTAACTGTTTTCCATGATCGAGACATTTTATTACATGTCAACTATTTTCTTCTGTACGTCCTCCTTCCCACCTCTCCTTTCTCCCTTTCTCCCTCTTAGTTAATTCATATCTCCCTCTATATCACTGTGTTTCCCTTTCTCTTCTTATCACTCTCTCTAATCCTTTCACAAGACTATCTTTTACCCCGCCCCTTCTTTAACTGCAATTTGATTTTTGTAATTTAATTTAAGTCCATAAGAACATTAATCTTGCTTCACGCCAGCCATGGCATATTATATTTTCTCTCCTCTTAAATTAAAAATGGTCTTGAACTCTTTTTAATTTTAATTTTTCTTTCCTGATGAGATCTATTTTGACCGAAACGATCTGCACATCATAGCAAGATATGACTGTATTTACATGGAACTACACCCCCCACACACACATATATATATATATATATATATATATATATATATACATATATATATATATATATATATATATATATATGTATAGGTATATATATTTGTATATATGCACACATATATTCTCTTGCATTTCATAGTGCGATCGTCGCTTTGGACAAATTATTTTACAAGACCAAGGTTCATGATATTTCAATTCAGGGTTCGAATTGCTTGACCGGCGATATGATTGCATAATGCCATAATTCCAAACCTCCACTGGAAGAAGACAGAAAACCATTGGAATACTAGGGAGGCTATTGCGCTCAAATTCCATAGTCAGACTACGGCCGTTTCAGCAAGAAGTCAATGGTAAATAACCGTTGCATGAACACTAAATGATTTGCAATGGTGATTTAGAGAACTGGAGAAAACTGCAATTTGGGGAGACTTGTTGTCATTCAGATTCCAAAGAACTCACTGGTAATGATTTCTAATGATTACGAAATAAATAAATAAATAAATAATAATAATAATAATAATAATAATAATAATAATAATAATAATAATAATCTATTTATATTTCTTTTAATTTGTCTGTTCGTCTGTCCACTCAACTTCACCTCGGAAACTACTGGGCCGATCAGGCTGATATTTTGTATAGACTTTTGTTATGATAAGGTGCAGAGAACTAAGTATTATAGTATCTGTTAAAGATCATTAAGGATTAATAGGGATTTAATGCAAAAATGGACACAAACTTCATCAAATTGTCTACAGGCTATGATATTTGATCTTTTTTAATGGGAAAAAAATCTACTACTACTACTACTACTACTAATAATAATAATAATAATAATAATAAGGAGGAGAAGAAGAACAAGAACAAGAACAAGAAGAAAAAGAATGTAGCAGCATTCAAAAATTGAAAGAAATTGATTGAAAAGGAGAGAAAGATTTATTGAAAGAGAAGGACAGATGAAAGAGAGTGACGTTTAGAGAGAGAGAGAGAGAGAGAGAGAGAGAGAGAGAGAATCTCAGCAAAGAGATTGAGACAAATTGAAAGAACAAAATAAACATTGACTTAGAGAGAGAAAGATAGATAGATAGATAGAGAGAGAGAGAGAGAGAGAGAGAGAGAGAGAGAGAGAGAGAGGGAGTCTGATAGAAAGCAAGTGGAAAAGAGATCGAAAATGAGAGTGAAATAGGAAAAAATGGAAAAAGATGAGAACGATATTAATGGAAATTGAGAGAGTAAAATTGAGAGAGGGTGGAAGAGATTGAGAGTAAAATTGAATGAGAGAGAGAAAGCGGGGGGGAAATAAAGAGAGAACAGAGAGAGTGGGGAGAGAGAGAGAGAGAGAGAGATTGAAAAGAAATAAAGCGAGTGAAAAATACATTCTGGATAGAAAGAAAGAATTTTTTTTAAGAAATCGATTGAGAAAGAGACAGGTTAAAAGCTTGAAGTGTTCAATAATGGAGAGTTACGTCGAGTGCAGATGAATTAAAGGTGCAAAACTATAGAGTAAAGAATTGAGATTAGACTCAAAATAAAATTACCATGTTTAAAAAAAATACCTTAAAAACCTGTCTGCTGGAGAGGAGGGACAGCATCGTTGAAAAAAATGTTTCCGCTAAACCCTCAATAAAACTGTGACTTCAAATGTAGATTTAGATTTTTTTCAGAAATGGTTAGGGTAAATACGAAGGAAAAAACAAAAACAAAGAAAAGTTCGTTTTAGAAAACGGATATTCTTAGGAGGCGTCGATCCAATCTACGTTCTCTTATTAATGGAAAATGTTATTTTAGACTAAGTATGGCAGACCAATGAAAATGTTATTTAAAACATAACAGACGAATGAAAATGCTATTTACAACTGTGTATGGTCGACTAATGGTAATAGAGTTATTATATAGATATCGCTGAAATGGCTATTTTAAACTCTAGAGACAAATAACAATGCTATATCAAACTGTGCATGACAGACCAATGGAACTTGGAGAATCTGTCGCTTTGTACAGCTATAAGTGCTTATGAAGGCGAAGTGAAGATTCGTCATTTATGGAAACCAACATGATCATAAAGTTTGATTGGGAAATGTCAATTCGTCACAGAAACAACAGTTTCAGTCCTGATGACAATACTGTTAAAACATAAGCAGTGCAGATCGTTGAAAATGTTATTTCAAACTGTGTATGCCTTTGTAATGAAAATGCTATTTCAAACTATTATGGCAGATCAATTAAAATGCTATTTCAAAATATCATGGCAGATCAATTAAAATGATGGTTTTTTATGTGGTGGGGACACTTCTTTTGAATATGTGCTTCTGTGTTGCATGTCCTTACAGCACTACTTTTACTTTTGCCCTTTATCGTTGTATATGTATTTAACTTTGACAAACTTGACAAGAATTTGTCTGTTCACGCTTTTGCTAGCATTCATCTCTTTGGTAATTTTAATCTTCACAATATTGAGTGGCTTGTCAACTTAAACAAGGCTGATGATAAAGAGAGGTTTTATTGCAACTTCTCCCTTGAACATAAGCTTACTCAAATTGTTGATAAGCCAATATAGGTATCTGATGCTGATGGACATTTTCAAAGCCTTCTTCGTCTTTTGCCGACAGCTCGCCTTACCAGTGCACATTTACTGTATTGTTTCTTTTGTGATGCTTCGAGAACACAGTTGTCTCAATTAAGATCATAAGAAAATTCAGCTAGGATAAGGCTGATCTCTTTTGTCTCGTTTTGGTTTGCTGACAATTCTTCTCTTACTTACGGTGGTGCTATTCTTCCTGATTTTATTTTGAAAATTGATCAGTCTCTGGATTCTGTAATTATCACACTGAAGATTGTTGCTTCGGTTTTTTTTCTGATCCTGACCAATCTAAGGCTTCTCGTCCTTATTAAATTCCTGTTGACATTCTAAAATGTAGCGCTCCTGAACTGCATTCTATCTTCTCAAAATTATTCAATCTGTTTCAGTCCTGTTTTCCTTCTTTTGGAAGGGTTCCTCTATCGTCTCTATTGTTAAAATTGCTAGTAATAGATCTGCCCCAATTAAGCATCATTCTGTTAGACTCTTCTCTGCTATTAACAAGGTTTTTGAAAGGTTATTCAACGGCAAGTTTGTTTATTTACTGGAAAGTTTGGACTTCTTCAACATGGCTTTTCTGGTTTTCGTCCAACTGTTGATCTTTTAATCATTGTACATGATAAAATGTGACTGTTTATGGATAATTAAAGAAAGGATAGAACCATTGCACTTGACATATCGAAAGCGTTTGACAGTGTGTTATTTTGGTTTTCTGAACAATTAGTGGTAAGGGTCCTGCCATTGAGTTTTGTTCTTTCTGATTAAAGCTTGCAAGTAACTCTGGATGATGTCTCTTCATTCTCTTTTCCTATCAATGCTGATGTTTCTCAGAGCTCTTCTATGGGCTCAACCATGTTTATTCTCTATATCAATGATGTTTCAGAGAATATTGTGGAGAAAATTCTAGTGTTGCTTCTTGTGCATCTTTCTCGCGACAGTTGAAATATTAATCTATCCTAGAAGTCGACTTTGGTTGAGTTATGTTTGGATTATGAAATGGCTTATTTCGTTTAATCCTGTTAAGACTCAGCTCGGACCTTTCAGTCATGTGCATGTATTTTTCTCCCTGGCTCTCCTCTTGAGGAGAAATCGATTCTGAAATTTCTTGGTCTTTTTTTTTTTCGTCTAATCGTTCTTGGAGTTTATATATAAGAATCGTTGCTATTTCTGCTCCTAGTAAACTCAGTTCTCTTTATTGCGCTTAGCACTTTTCCACAATGAACAATTCTCCATCTCTACAAATCTGTTATCAGATCATGTGTGGTGTACTGTTTTCATATTTGGGCTGGTGAATATCTGTCATATTTGAGAGTTCTTGCTAAACGAATGTGTCATTTGATTGGTCCCACCATCTATTCTTCCCTACAACTTCTCTCTCTCTTTCTTTCTCTCTCTCTCTCTCTCACACACACACACACACACACACACACACACACACACACACACACACACACAGATGTGATATTGGTAGTTTGTCTTTTCAATAAATACTATTATGGCCTGTATTCTTCAGAAATGTCTGATCTATTCCCTGCTTCCTTTGTTCCAGCTCGTTTGACTTATTGGTCTTGTGATCTTCATCAATTCGCTGTCTTGCTATCTTATTATAACACAGCTTCCCATTCCAGTAGCTTCTTTCCAAGAACTTCTGACTTATAGAACAATTCTTGATGACTGCTTTTCCTCCTAACTACAACCTTGACCTTTTCAAGACAAAGGTCAATAAGCATCTCTTGTCCTTGTGATAATCATCTTTCATTCTTCTTACTCTGCGTACACTAAGTGGCTTCATGCCTTGTCTACATCGATTTCCATAAAAGAAGTTTTCAATTACAAAGTACCTATATGCAAGAGGCGATTGAATCCTTTATATCTGAAATCCCTTTGAGATTCATTTCCAAAGCGAGTATGTCCTGCATCTGATATATATTTAACTTAATGTTTATATTGAAAGATTTCTACCATCTCAACTATTTCCGCAGAGACTGAACAGCCAGATTTTCAAATGCTTTCAACGAAATAGATGCTCTGAAACCAAAGCTTCCATTCGAAACCACTGCAAAATAGAATGTGCTCTGATGAATTCACAGCATTTGTGCCCCTCAACATATATACTCCTAACTAACCCGACACGCAGCGGTATCCTATCATTTCACTGTTGAGTTCCCTTGATGCAGGAAAGCCATCTTACCATAGAGTGCTTGACTTTGGAATTCCCTCCCACTCTTGTTTTTTTCTTCCCTGTTACGATGGTCTTAATCACGTCCAAGTATCATTATACCTTGTTTGGAGTGTCTTCATTGTATTTTGTTTAAATAAGGGAGGAAATATGAAATAGAACATAAATAGGGCAAGAGAGAAGGGGAGAGAGAGTATGGGAAAGGGAGAAGGAGAAAGAAAGAAAGGGGAATGGGAAAGGGATAAGGAGAAAGAGAAAAGAAGAAAGTAGGGAAATAAAGAAGGGGAAAGAAAGGAAGAAGAAGAAGAAGGGAGAAGGAGAAAGGGGGACGGAAAATCTGAGAAGGGTAAAGAAAAAGCAAAAAAATAGAAAGGCAAAAGAGAGAAGGCAAGAGAGAAAGAGGCAGGAAGGATGGAAGAGAGAAGTGGTAAAAGAGAAGGGAAAAGGAGGAGGCGAAAGAGAGAAGTGGAAGGGGAGAAGGGGAAGGGAGAAGGGGAAACAGAGAAGGGAAAGCAAAAAGGCGAAACGAAGAACTGAAAAGGAAAAAAGGGAAAAGGGAGACGTGGAAAGAGAGAAGGTTAAAGGAAGAAGGAGAAAGGAGGATAAGGAAAAGTAGAAGGGAAAAGAGAGAAAGGAAAAGAGAATAGGGGAAAGAGGGAAGACGAAGAGAAAAGCGGAAAGAGCAAAGAAGAAAGAGAGAAAGAAGAGAGAAAAGGAAAAGGAAAAATAGCGCAAGAAGAAGAAAGAGAGAAGGAGAAAGGGAGAAACAGATAGAGAGTGAAAATGCATACGAGAAAAGGAAAGAGAAGCAGATTAATAGAAGAAGAGAGTAAGCGAAAGTATCAAATGAATGTGAAAAAGAAAAAAAGAGAATACAAATTAAAAATAAGCATTTATCAATTGATCTCGGGCACTTCTGATGAATGAAGAATTTTTTAATCTCCCCACCCTCACCCCGTCACTGCAAGAAACCTTCCCAAAATAAAATGATGGGTGAGGAAAGGAAGCATCTGCGGGCAAAGCACTTAATGCCCTTTGTAGAGTTGAAATCTCAAAGAGACTGGTTGCAATGAATAAGATTTTAAAATAAAAATGTTCTTTTTTTTTTGTCCATAGAAAAAGGACATATTCCACGGCCACAGAAATAACGCCGAATTTTTCAATTCAAAGAACTTTTATGATGTAAATATGGTCTGTAGGAATTTAATCTCAGACTCTTATCTTGATGCCTTACTGTAGAAAAAAAAGTTTTTAGTTACAGAGTAGTGCTATGTGAATTTTATTTACTAAATTATAAATTCTATCTATCTATATAAAGTGATTTTGTCTGTCTGTTTGATGTCTCTATCTAACTCCTCTGTCAATTTTTGGCCTGCAGACTTGAAACTTTATATAAAGAAGGTTTGGACATATAGAACAAATTTGATTTGGTCTTTAGTCAGTAAAGGATTAAAATTGAAAAAAATTCGAACTTGGTAGGCGTAAGTCGACTTAAAGTGCTCTTCTATGCATGCACAAATATACATATATATTTTTAACAGTGTTATTCTTTTAGGTTTTTGTATGCATATAAATTTAGGTCCGATGGTAACGACTTTGATTCCAGCTGATGACATCCATTCCTGAGAATTCTTCCTTAAAACTCCTCGGCTTAACGTTCACGGGCAATATGAACTAGAACAAATACATTTAGGACATTGCAAATGCTGCTGCAAAGGACGTAGTTTCCCTCTATCGTGCTAGAAGACTGCACACACCTGAGAGTATCCTGTACCTCTGCAAAGCCATCATTCTCCCATGCATGGAGTATTGTTGCAACATCTGGGGTGGTGAATCTATCACTAGTCTCTCCCTCTTAGATAGGGTCCAAAAAGGGTCTTTAATCTAATAGGTTCCATTTTGTTAACTAAACCCCAAACCCTATCCCATCGCCGCAATGTTGCATCTCTGTGCCTGTTTTACAAATATTTTAATGCAATGTGCTCTGATGAACTCATTGCACTTGTGCCCCTTAACATACGTATCCCGACAAACTCGCTAGCAACAAAACCACACCGCTTCACTGTTGAGGTCCCTAAATGCCAGAAATTTTTCTACTTTAATAATTTATTCCCTCAAACAGCTAAACTTTGGAATTCCCTTCTTGCTACCTACTTCCCTGCGATGCAAAAGTTTAAATGTAATGTAAACAAACATCTTGTTAATCTTTCCTGGTCCCAAATAGTAGCTCCTTACGTTCAAGTGGCGAAATGCCTTGTTACGGGTGAGCGTGAGTAGAAAGAATTTTTTTTTTTAAATGTGTAGCGGATTATGAGAAAGAAAGAGAGTCTGTGCATCTCTTTTTATAAAGCAAATCAGGACGCCTTCTGGCGTCATGACAAGGGGAGATAAATCGAGTTTGGCACCACCTAGTCGGATGTGTGCGCCATTGTGTTTTGTGTGGGAATTTAATGCTACATTATAAACCGGACCCAAATCCTAAAATGAAACTATAACATAGCAAATACCAATGAATATTCAGTTCTTTTAGACGTGATATTAATAAAAAAAAGTTTAACGAAATGAAAAACGGAACTTACACACCTATCGGTGTGTAGACTTAATATGAAAATAGGAATCTGAAAACTGAATGAAAAAACGAAATTAATACGATTGCTTGCTTCCACTGCGGAATCGAATGAAGACTGGCATGCATTGATGCGAAAAATAATCTAGTGAATAAAACGGGAGAAAACAAGTACATGTTTGAAAAAAATAGCAGCGATTTGTGAAAAAAAAAAAAAAAAAAAAAGAAAACAGGCAATACAAAATGCGCAAGACAGAATGTGTTAGTCGCCATCACTTTTAGACTTAATCTAAAAATATGATCGGAAAACGAACCGAAGAAAGGTGAAGAGAAAAGGACACTATCAAATGAAAGACTGACTACGTCTATTCGTACAAAATTATTGTGTGGTTTTTATTTATCAACTCAAAACAATGTAAAATAAAGTATTCCCAAAAACTGGGAGTTCAAAGAGTCCAAGAACGTTCTGGTGAAAGATAGTGGTTTTGTCTGTTATAAAAAAAGTAAGTACATCTGTTTGTTTTGTTACATATATTTATGCGGGTTTATGTTTTCGTCAGCAAATTGTCGGGTTTCCCTCAAACAAGGTTCGGCTGACTTCTATGTCATATACTATTGTTCTATTTTGTATAGGACGTTGCTCCCTTTTTTTAAAGATGTCGAATTAATAGATCAGCTTATCTTAACATATGCATGCTAGGAGCATTTTTTGCTTGATTATTTTAGTTAATGTTAGATAATAATAATAATAATAATAATAATAATAATAATAATAATAATAATAATAATAATAATAATATTTTTCTCATATATTGTTATTATTATTTGTTACTGCTCCATTACCTCCTCTCTCATGTATCTTACTCACTTTATTGATTAACTCCTACTCTTTCCCTGCTACATATACTTAACTCTCACCCTCATAATTCTCGTTATATGTTCAACGTTTCACTCGAAGTCTATTTAATCGAGCTTATTTTACTAAATGAATATGGCTGAACGAATCGGCCGAAATATTTTGGTTTAGCTTTCATTTCATGTCTTTGTTTTTATTCCTCGTTTATCCACTATTCCATAACCTAATTTATATATATATATATATATATATATATATATATATATATATATATATATATATATATATATATATATATATATATTTCTCTTAGTCTGTCTATCTGTATGTCTGTCCGTTCAACCTTATCTCGGAAACTACTGAGCTGATCTAGCTTAAATTTTACAAGGCACATGTTATAATAAGGTGCAGCGAATTAAGTATTATGATATCCATTAAATGCATAGTCAGGGATTAATAGGGATTACGAAAGATTAGTCGCTACAATTCCACATTTATTCTAGAAGTTTGGTATAAAGCGCTCATTCTAAGTCAACAGGCTATAATTGTTACCCGTTTTCAACGAGATAAAAGTATATATATTATATGTGTGTGTGTGTGTGTGTGTGTGTGTGTGTGTGTGTGTGTGTGTGTGTGTTTCTGTGTGTTTGTGTCTGTATATATTAATATAAATATAGAGACGGAGAAAGAGAGGGTGAGAGAAGAACATCAATGTAAGTAAATAATTTATTTAAAATCCGACAGTAATTGGATATAAATTGCTTTCAAAAGATCTTTCGTTTGTGCTTTCCATATTTGTAAGTTTAGTCATTGCAAACATTTGCAATGCCATCAAGTACAGGGATCTCAAATGAAAGTAAACTTTGAACATATGAGAAAAAAATCTAAATTTAAATGAGATACCATGACATAATTCAGTTTTAATCACATATACAAGGATAACATAACTAATGGTCGCAGTATTAGGGTTCAATATATATATTTGGTTGTTCTTACTAATTTATAAAGCGAAAATTGTTTTAATCTATTATATAAAAGACGGTTGTTGCTTGTTTGTTGTTTATGATTGTATGCCCAGCTAAAAGTAAAACTATTAAACAAACATCTACAAAGTTAGTATTGTCTTTATCAGGGTTGCCCTAAATGAATAATATCTAACATTTAAAAAAAATAGTATTCATTCTCTGAGGGTCAACTGGACCAGGTTTCATCCGGATTGTGGTGGCGGTTTATTAGTGTTATGTACTAATTTGGAAAAACAAATGCTGAGTAATTCCACGGGAGATTTATTATAGAAACGATAGATATCTATGTGCACATGTGCGTATATCTAACTAGAGAGGAATGGGCTGGACAGACGAGAAAAGAGGCATTTAGAGAGAGGGAGGGGAAATGGGAAGGTTAAAAGAGAAAAATAGAAAATTTAATAAAAATATATTACACTTTTGCTCTTGGATATAAACTAGCCTGGGTTCCCGGCGTTGCTCGGGTGTTTTGAGGTGTGTGTTGAGCAAAAAAAAAAAACCCCAAAAAAAAACAGTGGTAGTAGGCAGGCAGACTTGAACCCATAATGCGAAGGAGGAAAAGAACATGAATAAAAACGTGATGTCTTTGCTGTTACGCCCATCAGGAACCTAGAGTGACGAATGTTTAAATCAAGGTATGTCAATGGAAAAGAGGGGATGACTATCGAAAATATTGGCGAAAAAAGCGTCCCCTACTTGTAGAAAAGTGGCAACTTGAGGATGAAGGAATTAATGTTTTCAGCCAATTTTTCGATATTTGTCATCCAAAGAGTTGAACTTAAAAACGATATGGATTTCGGCTCTGTCAAAAGTTTTTGCGAAACATACAAACATAATACATACATACATTTAAACAGCCAGGTGAGATTTATATTATAGACTAGTCTGGGTGCCTGGCGTTGCCCGGATGTTTGTAAGCGTGTTTGAAGAGTAAAAAGGAAAACAAACAAAAAAAAAAGTTGTAGTAGACAGGCAGGCTTGAACCCGTGACGCGAAGGCGGAAAAGAAAATGCAGGTGTATGTGGAGGTGTTGGATGAGCAAAAAAAAGAGGGAAATTTGTGAGCGCCAAAAAAAAAAAATGGTAGTGGATAGGAGGGGTCGAACCTGTACTGCAAAGGAGGAAAAGAAAAAAAAACGTGACGCATTAGTTGTTGCACCCACTGCTAAACCGAAGGTGACGAATTAAGGCTAGACAATCTAAAAGCTTTAAAATGATACCAATCTCGTGAAAACCCGTCGCCTCTGTCGAAAGTTTTAGGCATACATACATACATACATACATACATACATACATACATACATACATACATTTAAACAGACAGGTGAGATTTACTATTATAGATGGAAGCTTCTCAACTAAGCTACAATACCTGGCTCCTTAACCGTAGACTAAACTCATTCTCCTACCTCAATGCAAAATAACTTTTCATTTGTGTCTAGGTGTCTATTGGCAGGCAGAGTTTCTATGAACAAAGTATTTTTATTGAAGATCTTTTTGTCTTTAGAATGAATTTTCATGCAATTATTCTCTGCAAGCTACAATGTGGCCGTCTCCGAATCCAATATCCACAAATATTTGTCATAAACCGTTCTTCTAAGTAATGAAATGTTGTTCATTTAATTAATCGTTTGCAATCCTCTCATAATATTCTTCATCATTGTAATGACCACCTCATTAACTTTTATATTCGAATGGCTTTTGACTTTGATAAATGGTGACTTAGTTGAATAAGATTGAATATATCAAGGAATATGTAACATAAAGGGGAAATATATAAAAAATGCATCCATAATACTAAAATCTTTACTTGCGTATTTTGGAAGAAAATTCTAACAAACACACTTAAGATAGACTGTAAGGTATAGAAAACAATTTCAGAATCTGGGAAGAAATTGTAGCATATAAACTGAAAAGAAACACTGAGTATTTTGAATATTTTCCGGTTAACTGCAATGTCATTCTGTGTTTTTGACATTCAATTCAATATTACTTTATTTCTGAAATCTGGAATATAAAAAAAAATAGTATATTGAATTGATAGCCAGAACACTTGGGAGAATGAAAGTATATTTCCAGGGAGCGTTCATTATTTACGTTGACAATGTAGAGTAGGTTACAAAGAAAAATAGTCACATGAAAGATGACACACAAATCATGTTTTTGCTCTAAAACAGAATCCCATAAATGACCTTCTCCAATGACAATGGGGTGTGTTAGAGAGAATTAGGTTCGAACTCAATTGCAAATGAATTTGTTCAGAATGACTGCTTAGCTGGAAAAAATGTAAGAAAATTGGAAAGAAAAGAAAACGAATATACAGACGGTCCCAATAAAATGTATACACTCTTTAAATTATCTCAACTTGCTACATGAATACGCTATGCCACGTTCCCAATAGATGTTTAGGAATAAAGAATGGCACTTTCAGTAACATGGAGCTCTTCCCCAATATCATCATGACGTAAGTGCATATTTGAAAGTCACCTGTGAAACAGAGAGTTAGAATGAAGAGGCAGTATCGAGTACTGTCTACGCTCACCGGATTTGACCTCCCTCAAACGACGAATAAATTGGATTTGGAAATAGGGGACATTTAAAACACAGGGTTCACACTACAAAACGAGCTATAATGAATCAGCTGAAAGCAACCATTGAAAGAAGATGTGTCAACGTACTACTTGAACTAATTAGGAACGTTTTCGATTCAATCAGTGAGCGTTTTCAGCTGTTCATGGACCACAATGGCCAACAATTTGAACACTTTTGATAATTAGCTGGTTTCTATATTTGTTCACAATATTTTGACGCATGAAACTTTTCTTTCTTATAATAAATGTTGGTTTTTATGGTCATTTTAAAGTGTATATACATTTTATTGGGACACCTTGTATATTTTTATAAAGCATGCATTAAAAATTAGCTTAAATGGCTGGGGGGAATCAATTAACATATCAAGACGTTCGAAAGCTAGAGTAGTAAATCAAATAGGATAAGAAAGAACTTTATTAAGAAGGGGTGTTCCAAAAAGTAATGCTTCCTATTTTTTATTCCACTTGAATGGATCAAAAAGGATTGCAAATTCTATTGTTATGACGACTGAACATATGAATTCATGGCCCGAAAGTTTCATCGCTCTGTTGCAGATATTGACGATGTGAGACTCTTAGAAAGTAATCTTTTTATGGATGCACGTCACAAGCAGAGATGTGTCATTGAATTTCTGTTGAGCGTTTACGAAGTTGATGCAGTTGATGTCAGCAGAGTGTTCAAAACTGCATAATGATCGGTTAAATAGCTTCGGAATGAAACCTGTGTAATACACATATACAAGTTTATGCACAATGTCTAGCTTTACACAGAGACTTAAACACATGTATATACATATATATATATATATATATATATATATATATTTCTGTAGAAATATATTTTCTTATAATATATATCAATCCGTATTTAAGAAGCTCAATATAATTACAGAGCAATATAGAGAATAAATGACAAAAAACTATATTCCAAAATTCATGATGTTGACCATCTGATAATTTATTCCTTTAATTCAATCAACTTAATTAAAGGAATAAATTATAAGATGGTCAACAGCATGCATTTTGGAATATAGTCTTTTGTCATTTATTCTCTCTCTCTTTCTCTCTCTCTCTCTCTCTCTCTGTATATATATATATATATATATAGTCTGTTTATTATACAAACATTATTGTTTACATATGCACATACGTTTGAGTGGAATCCTAATTCAAGGAGAACACATCATCAGACAAAAAAAAGGAGCGATATAGAGATTTTTTGGGGTCTGATGAAGTAATCTCCTTGAATTAAGATTTCACAGAAACATGTCTGCACATATGTAACCAATAATGTTTGTAGTATAAAGATAGTATATACCAGCTCTGTCCTCCATTGAGCGCTCTTTAATAATCACATAGGTTCCGTTGACTTTAACTTTAGAAAGAAATATATACAACCATTATATATATATATATATATATATATATATATATATATATATATATATATATATATATATATATATATATATATATTATATTATATAAATAATATCGTTAGAATTCAAAAGATTGGACAGTTAAAGGCGCGTTTCTCATTTTTATTTACTGTTTACTTTTTAATTTTTCGTTTATATATTTAGGACACAGACATTTGGTCAGATGTCCTTAAGGGAACCCGGTTAAATTACAGCAGGCTCTGGATTTGGCCCAGAACAGTGATCGAGTATGGATGAGGCTCTGGAGCTTTTGAGAAAATATATTGCTTTTAAATATAATTAATGAGAATATTCATAAACATTTTGGTGCTTCTTCGTCATTGTAAAGAAATTCGGAAATCAAAATATTGATTTTCAAGGGAAACCAATTATATCTACTGAATTGCCATGTCACAGTAATGAAAATATCGGAAACTTATAAAAGACAATAAGGTAGTAATTAGTAATGAAAATAGTTTTCGAAGAAACTAGCATTTCAGCCCGGCGTTGCCCGGGTGTTTGGATGTGTATGTTGAGCAAAAAAAAAAGTGGTAGTAGGAAGGCAGGCTCGAACCCGTACGGCAAAGGAGGAAAAGAACGGAGTAAAACCTAACATTTATGCTGTTACGACCATCGCCAAACTGGAAGCGACATTTTTTAAAATTAAGGCTAGACAATCTAAAGGAGAGGATAACTTTAAAAAATATCGGCGAAAAAAGTAACCCCCCCCCCGTAGAAAAGTGCCTAGTTGAAGGGGAAGATATTAATGTTTTAGCCAATTTTTCGATATTTGTCGTATGAAAGATCGAACTTTTAAACGATACTGATCTTGGTAAAATCCGTCGCCTCTATTGAAAGTTTAAGGCAGACATGCAAACAGATATACATACATACATTTATATATTGGTAACTAAAAATTTTCGACCCAAACTGATGTAAAAGCTTGCCCTCTGAATACCCTTCATGTAAAATTTCAAATATTTAGACCAGAAATTGTCTGAGTAATTTGGAAGAGACCACAGAGGTCATTTTTTTTAAACTTTGACCCCTATTATGACCCTTTAAAATTTATTGTTTTGGGCTCAAATCAAGTTATTAAGTTAGATCCATGGACAAGGAAGCTATATCTAAAATTTCAAGTGCGTAGACCCAAAATTGTCGGAGGAGTTTGGTAGAGTTCTCAAAGGTCAAATCGTTGAACTTTGACCCCTTAATCGTCAAATTCCTGGCCAAAAACGGATCACATCGATTTTGCCAAATCTCAATACTCTGTATATCAAATTTCGAGTCTGTAGACGAAAAAAGGGAAATGTACACAGACACACACAAAGACACACAAACACACAGACACAGACACGTTCACTTTTATAGATATATAGATAGATTAGAAATTTGAGCTATTTCCCTTGTGTTTAAGTCACATGTCACGTAACAAAATAAGCATAGCTTAAATCATTTTTTCGTTGAATCATAGAAGACTTAACTAATTGTGACATGACAATTATGTAGATAACATTGCTTTTTGTTGAAATTGGCAAAAAATGTAAGTAGTTATTGTTTTTTTTTAATTAAAAATCAATTTCTCGGCTGTCGGATTTCGCTACAATAATGAAGAAGCACATTTTTTATTGGCCGACTTGTACACCACATATATTTTTTTGGTTCTCTTGTAGAATTTGACTCAGATCCTCGGGATTTTCCGTCAATTATAGTTCGGGCTCGACCGACAGTCACGGATTAAGCCGAGCAAACTAACAGATGTAGACGAATTTCAAAACAAACAAACCGGAAAAAAATAGAAATACAATAAATAAATAATCACAAAAATTTATTGAATCTGTATATATTTATTTTACTCAAGAAAAGTTGCATTTTGTATTATTTATTTACTTTTATCATTTTTTTTTTGCAAATTTTTTATCAGCAATTTTGTTTTCCAAGAAAAGATGGATTTTTTTTCATGAATTATATACGATACATTTATAAAACGGCAGATTTACTACTTAGTTGTACAAATATCCTCGAACCACGTAATCACTAAAAGAAACTCTTTCGCTCAACACCGGTATATCGCTTCATGTAAACAAAATGTAACAGTTGTATATAATCAAAATTGTTTAACAAATAAAAAAAAAGAAAATAATGCAAGACGATGTTTTAAAATGAATAAATGTGTTTTATCTTATAAGTTAAAACGCAAAACATTGAACAATAAAAATAAAAGTTTGGTATGCTACCGTTCGTCCTACTTATTAACTTATATAATTTCTGTAATTTTTCTCTAATATTGCAAAAGCTGTTATTTGATATGAACCCCAAAGAGGCTGCTGTTTCAATCACATTAGTAACTGAATAAATATAGTTAAATTCCATTTGAAATAAAAAAAAAATATATATATATAAGACGGTGTACTGATATTCTGCAGTCATTTATTATTTGTAAAAATGTGTCTGTATGCATACATCCTACGGCCTAAACAAATGTAGTGAAAGTTTAATGTTTTATCGATGTTAGGTGACTGGTTACTCACCGGCGGTGATATTTCCCAATAGGAAAAATGGCAACATTGTTACAAAGAAAATCAAATAATTTATTAAAAAGAGATATATAAAAACACGTATGGATACGAAGCTTACCAAAATGTCGAAGCAATTGGTCCAGTGGTTATTTAGATTATCAGCAAGTAAGAAACGTACATTTCCATTTTTATATAGATATATATTTGATGTGGAATTAATTGAATTTCAGATAGATTAATCTAGTGTTCTCCAAGATTGAGGAGATAAACTGGTACTTTGTATGATCTATCAAGTTTATTTAAAAATGATTTGCTTATGTTCAATGTGGTGTTGTGTTCTAATGTCCGAAAAGTCATTTTTGGATTTGGTCGCAGTGTTCGGATTTGATTGCAGTCTGTATTTGATGTTTGAAATTTTTTTCATGAGTTTTCCAATATTCGATTCACTGGACTGTACTTAACGTTCAACTAGGTTGAACTTGTAATTGATGTGATTGGCATCAGATGTTTTTGCTATAAGATCATAGAGTAGAATTTTTCTTTGCTTGAGTAGAATTTTTTCCTTAATAACATGTACAAGAAAAATACTGCCCAATGCACCCCCACACAACACACACACACACACACACACAAACACACACACACACACACACACACACACACACACACACACACAAACACACACACACACACACACACACACACACACACACACACACACACATATATATATATATATATATATATATACTAGCAGGGGTGCCCGGCGTTGCTCGGGTGTTTGGAGGTGTATGCTGTGCAAAAAAAGCAAAAAAAACAAAATAAATGGTTAATTTTTTAAAACTTTGACCCCTATTATGACCCCTTAAAATTTATAGTTTCGGGCTCAAATCACTTTATTAAGTTAGATCCAGGTTCAAGGAACCTATATCTAAAATTTCAAGTGTCTAGACCCAAAATTGTCGGAGGAGTTTGGTAGAGTTCTTAAAAGTCAAATCGTTGAAATTTGACCCCCTTAACAGCCAAATTTCTGGCTGACACCCGTCACATCGATTTTCCCAAATCTCAGTACCCGGTATTTCAAATTTCGAGTCTATAGACTAAAAATTGACAGAGTTATTGCGTAGGGAAATGTACACAGACACACAGACACACAGACAGACAGACACGTTCACTTATATATATATATATATATATATATATATATATATATATATATAAGGAACTTTGTGTATGTGTGTAAGTTCGTTCCTTATAGACTCCAGAACCTCTGAGCTGATTTTTATGAATTTTCAGATGAATGTGCTTCATGTATCTGGCAGTGTTCTTAGACACGTTTTGTATCTGAATTTTTTCAAGAAGTATCGCTAATCGAAAAATACGATGAAATAAGGAACAGGCGATTTTAATCAAGGTTAACGCCTTATACAGATAAGTTTTATTACCGCACAAGCAGAAAGGCCGAGTATATAAAATCAATAGTAGTTTTTTTTATATGACAGGAGTACGTTCGAAATTAATGTTTCTGCTTAAAGCACAGTTGAACCATGATACTTGACTTTTGCATTTGAAATTTAATTCTAGACTTTATATATATATATATATATATAAAATGTAAAAAATCAACAGTAGGTTCTCTACAGTGCAATGTAGACTACAATATATTTTGGACTACATTACTGCAAGTGAAGCTTCCTCCTAGTGCACGGCGATAGGGCGCCCAAGTAGAGCAGGCAATCAATCGTTTTTAGTTAAAAATAGGTGATTTTAGCGATTTCGATGACAATAAAAACATAGGAGTGTGAAACATTCGTTGATCATCATTTAGTCCCGGGTAATGTCGAGTCACCCTGCTAATATATATATTCGTATTCCTGCCTGTTTGTTTGCTTGTTCACAATTTGATTGATATATACAAGTTCCTCACTTTTCTCTTTCATTTGTTTCTATATATAGTATAATTCTTGCAAAATATACAATTAAGAGATTATATCATTTGCATATTACATTAAGAAAAATCGATTTAATTAAATAGCGGTATCTTAATTAAAGTTTCTAACGAGAAAATTGTTTTAAATGTTCTATTTAAAATTGTTATTTAATAAATTTTAAACAATAATTATATTGATAACATATTTAATTTAATTTATTTGGAATTATTATTCCAACATCGATTTAAAAAAAAAATTTTTTTTAGAATTATTTGCCCCTTTTTTTATCATTCCTAAAACGGCTTTACACAAGTCGGTAAAATTTTACGATGTGACCCAGCGGCCTTTAACACCTAAAAAAATAAAGATCTACTGACCCCTCTAAATTCAACAATTTACACTTTTCTT
>NC_136497.1:74537533-74580033 GCF_053919585.1 Euprymna scolopes
AAATATGGTTTAATATGATATTTTAATTTATGCAGATTTCACTTTTATTATTGCATTGATTTCTATTGATATTGTTGCCAATATGATAAATAATGACACCTTTGTATGTGGAAAAAAGAAAGGACAAGATATTTCTAGTAAAAAATATGATAAATTTATAACTTTAAATATTGCAGCATTAAGAATTTTTGGTGTAAATAAAGCTGACGGTTGCTTATTTAACTTCATTAAAAGCTATCAAAGTCAACCAAGAGCTGCTCAATATTCTGGCTTAATGGATCATTTAGCAAGGAATGAAGATGGCGATTCTGGTTTACCAGTTATTCTACTATCTTCATTTACAGGAAGTCCTAGGAATCTTCAACAACTGTATCAAGATACAATGGCAGTTTTCTGTAAATATGGAAAGCCAGACATATTCCTTACCTATAGATGTAATCCAAGATGTCCTGAAATATTAAACAACTTGGGGTCATCAGAACTTTCACAAAATCGATGTCAACAAGGTCACACAGTTTTTTTTTTAATTCACAGTCTGACTCCCTAGAACCTGCTGACTGACCACTATTCTCACTCCAAGCAGCTGACCGACGTCCCTGTCACCGCCTCAATCATCACCAGCGCTTCCTGACAATATCAACAGCATCAGTTACGATCGCATTGACCATCAATAAAAGTTTTAACTAAAGTTATTTATTTGTTCTACTTGCTTCCATACGTTCATTTTTGTAATATAACAATAAGGAATTTCTTATTATAAAAAGATTTTAACTACCGTGGAATTTCCACGGGTCCTGCTAGTATTTTTTTAGTAGAATACTCTGACCTTTTATTTATTTTTTTCTTTTTTGCAGTTTTAACAACTAGCATTTTACTTTTCCATGTTTAAGCGTAAACACATTTCTTTTCATGCTCGTTGTTTTCTATTGTAATATATGAATCAGTAAAGGGAACAAATGAAGGTATAAAAACTATATAGTAATATGTAAATAGATTTACACATTTATTCATTTTACCTCAAACCCCTAATTGATGTATACCCTTATTAAATAAATGAATAGATCTATATATATATATTACTATACAGTATTTTATACCTTTATTTTCTCTCTTTACTGATTCCTATATAAGTTCCAAAATATTTGTTGAGCTTTGTTTTATCCTGACGAGTCTCCCGTTAAACAATTGAATTTATTCTTCTCTTTTAACTCACCCATTTATATATACAAGTTAGAAAAGCATTTCATCCAAGGCATGAAAATTGTTAAAAAAAATGTTTTTACTTTAGGCTTTAAAAATAAAGGTACAAGATTCAATTTGAAATGTATTTATCTTCAAAGTGCACTTTTATAAATTTTACAAACTAAGGTATAAAAATTTAATACGTTATTTGTCAAATGTATAAAAGTGCACTTTGAAGATAAATACATTTCAAATTGAATCTTGTACCTTTATTTTTAAAGCCTATAGTAAAAACATTTTGTTTAACAATTTTCATGCCTTGGATGAAATGCTTTTCTAACGTGTATCGTATCTTTTTAAGATTATATTTTATTTAATTTATTAATTTGGATTTAAAAAAATTGAATGTGGTTTGGCATGTATTTATAAAAACTCTCCTGCTCTCTATTTCAGTTTTTATTTCTCCTCACACCACAACTCATTTTTGCAACCCCCTCTTTGTATTATTACAGGTCTGAATATTCTCTCTGTTTCAGTTTATATTTCTCCTCACACCACAACACTTTTTTGCAACTCACTCTTTGTCCTACATGTCTGAATAATGAGAAAATCTGAATTTTTTAACAAAAGCTTTAAATAACATTTTAGATTAAATTTGTAAAAACTTCTTTCAGAATAGAAAATCGTTACAATTTAATAAGGAACATATTGCATATAGGTTTCATTAAAAATATTCAGTAGATAACGAGAAAAATAGAGATGAATATTTCAAAAGGACTGTATAACTGGTTATGCTCAATAGTAGTCCTCGCCAGCGAAAGTCTTTGCTATTATTATGCTATTATTATTATTTAAAACATTTTGTGTCCTGCTCTTTCACACGAGGACTAATATATATCGAGACACAGGAATGGGTATGTTTGATCTGGCAGAACGGTGGTTCATTAAAATTGTGGGGTCTGCATACGCATATGGAAGTATGGAAATAAAAAAATTAAAAATAAAAAAAAAACCTACAAGTGTTTTTTATATAGATGTATATAATAATACTTTGATAAGTATGTTTTAACTTGAATAGGGATGGTATAATAAAATTGTGGGGTCTGCGTTTGCGCCTGGCCTCCATAGAATGGAAATAGGCACAAACTTTAATAAAGACTTTTCATATCTATCTGTGTAAGTATACTTTGATAATTATGATTGCTGCATCGGAAAGGCCAGTTAAAAATGCATAATATACTTTGTTATTTTCTTTAATTTAATCCCTTTTTTAGAATTTATTAGACAAAATTTAACTTTTATTTTACCGTGCCAATAAATATGATCATCACTGTATATATATATATATATATATGTGTGTGTGTGTGTGTGTGTGTGTGTGTGTGTGTGTGTGTGTGTGTGTGTGTGTGTGCGTCTTTATAGTCAGATAAAATACTTACAGTAAGTGACTACATAGAAACCTTTGTGCTTTGTTCTTCCTAATAGATATACACACATATATATATATACATATACAGCACACACACATATATATATATGGTTTGAAGAAAGCAGAATTATAAATAAGAAATAACAAAAGATTTTGTAACTTTGTCTTGGCAAATATTGGTCTGGCACTCATTATGATATTGTATAGTTTGGGATTCGTTTTTGCAGGGCCTGTAATTTGGAACTGTGTATTCAATTAAGGAAGACATATGTCCTTCATCGTGCAAGAATGTACACCTCTAACTGGCCAGTCAATATGAGGAATTTGGAATGGAATTCCCAATTAGTACTCGTTTCTTACGATGATATATATTGCATGTGTATTTGTATATTTGTACGAGCTGAAAAGCTCTGGACAAGATAGACTTTTCACGGACCGACTCGGACCCATATAAATATATTGGTAAGAATGTAGAACGATGACAAGAATGTATATTCCTAAGATACATCTATTCAATTTACGCGTTTATCAATCGAAATTCAGTACTTATACAAAATAAGGACATTGATATCGTCGGTATTTTCTGGACAGTTTACGTAAAACTCCAAAAGGTGTCCAGCGAAAGTTTTGTGATATTTTTTTTTTTTCAGACAAACTCTGGCAAATTTTACATTATTTCTGTTATAGCAAAGAAGATGCAATGAAAAGTTAATTGAATAACAAAACAGTACTTTTTGTTGCGAATAAAATTCCTGAATAATTATGGGACAATTTTTACGAAACGTTAAGAAAATTAGACAATTCAAATCCAGAAAAATCCGCATTGTATGTTAAGTTTCAAGACTAAATATTTATTTCTTTTTAATAAAAAAACAACTGATAGAAAAAAAAATTTTTTTAATGATTTTTCTAAACCAAGATAAACATTTAGCTTTTATTTTTATAATAAATCAATGATAGCAAATAAATGTTTTTTTTAATGACATTAGCTGCTGCGCTTTCATTTGGCCAGCATTTTGGCACTTTTTGACGTTTTACATAAACTGCCCGGGAAATTCTCATAGATACGGAAAATGTTATTTCAAACTGATGAAAAGAATACCCAGGAAGGACAGACTGAACCACTGAGAAAGATGCTAGGATGCATCTAAAATAATAAATTCTATTTGTATATTTAATGATGGAAATAATTTCTAAAAAAATTACTTGTGATTCGAGGATTGACAGAGCGTCTTATATTGATGCGTAAGCGCTTTAAAAATAATACTAGATAAAATATGTGACTGGTTGGGCCAGCCGATGTGCTCGGCTTAAATTGTTTGAATCTGGTAAATGTGAGTTAATAAAGCTAGTTAAATATAGAAAATAAAAAGACAAATCAAAAAGTAGTCTCTTTCTGTTCGGTATATAAATATATTTATGCCTCTCTTTTTTTCTGTGTGACTATGGTTTAAATGGTTTTACTGGTCGTGGTGTTGTTATTTTTTTTTTTTTTTTTTACAATGGGCTATTCTAATCTTTTTCTTCTTTCCTTATCTTATTAGCTTCGACAGTTAATAAACAGAAAGAGATAGAGATAGAGAGAGAGAGAGAGAGAAAGCGAGAGAGAGTGAGTAAGAAGAGTAATACCCCTCTGATCAAAAAAGCATCCATTTAAGGTGAATTCATCTGGTTTCCTCCAGAGGAGGAAGTTTCATGCGAATATCAAATTCACAAGTGGTTTCCAGTGACATGTATATTCCAGTCCGTGGATACGACATTAAGTTTCTGCAGTTCTTGCAAGGAGGTAGCGAAGTCTTCTTATATTCAGTGCCTAGTATTCCACAATGGCCACCCGTGTCGTACTGATCAGGCTCAAGGTTGCTTAACTCTCATTATCTTATAGGAATCGGCGTGTCAACATGGTTATCCTGTATAAGGAAACAGATGTAATAAACAACATACAGAATAAAACCGGAGGGGTGGGTCAACCAACATAGAGCATAAGTGAGTGAAAATGATAGATAGTTTGTAAAAGATTAGTCACTTTATTGATTATTTGCAAATTATGATTTGATCAATTAATATGGACATTTTTTTCAAACATAACCAAATCACGAAACTGGCGAATATTTTAGTATATATTTTATGAGATCAAAATATATGAGAAATATTTAAGGGAACAAACGTTGATTAACTAAGCCTTTGCATAATAACATATTTGTCACTGAAGCTGCACATTTAACTTCAGGGTGAGAGGCACATGATCTAATTAGATAACGGAAAGACTCTCATAGTTCCTATTTACAATGCCTCCCCACGGGACAGAGTTAGAAACCAGGGTCATTTTTTTAATGTGGAGAAAAGGAACAAAAATTAAAATTGTCTCAGTCGTGAAGGATTTCTCCTCCACTGACAGAGAACAAGAAATTGAAGTGTAGATCTGAAGGCTCTCATAGTTATACGCATACAGAATACATCATCTATTAGCCAAGATATGACGGAATGAGAAGAAGCTACTCCAATAGATTAAATAAAGAGTTCAGTTCTAAATTGCATACAAGTTCTCGAATAGGACATGAAGATTACCACATTTGAGAATAGTTGTTTTCCAATTTCAGACAAATACACTTGATGAAGTCCAGAAGTTATATAAGCCGAAATGCTGTGACTATAACGACCAAGTTGAGCATGATAATTCGAATAATTTCCCCGATATCGTAATCATTATATATTTCCCACATTCCAAGTTTAGATTTGTAAATCTCGTTTCCAACATCTAATAAAACCCGAAATATCGTCGCACTCATTTCTTTTTATCAACAAAAACCAGAGCAGATAGGTTTGTGCGAGGCTGTGTTCCAACAATATAACTTACATGTCTAATGAGATACTATTCGGAAAGTGCGCACACATTTCCTACGGACTGAAAGATCTTTAATCTATCACTGTCAATAGGAAGAGATTTAGCCGCTTCGAAATCGTCCGTGTTTGTGCAATCGGCTTATTTCCAGTTTTCATATTTGCTTTTCTCCATGTTTAATTGTCGTTAAAGTAAATATCCCTTTATTACCCATTCCTCGCACCCCTCCGCGATTCCACTGACCGATTCCAGTCCTTTGTGGACAAGAAGCGCAAGTTTTTTGGGGGTTTTTTTTACCATTCGGTTCTGTTACTTTTGATTTGCATGTTCGTCTGAAGAGCATTGAATATAAAGTGGTTTTTATCTCTTGTTAGCCAGAACGCAACACAAAACTGCGAAATGACGGGAGGAGGTGAAGGACTTAATAACGTTCCTTCTCTTCATTACGGAAACATTCAGAGACATTTTTTTTTTTTACTTTTTCGGCAGCGAGCCGAAAGAGATGGATGCTTGTTATTATGAAGATGGGTGACATAATAAAAACTCTGTAAGAAAAATTCGGCATATTAGAAAGTAATATATTGGAGGAAAAAAAAAACAAACGAACAATTCCGATTGCCCACCTTCTACAAAAAAAACAGAAATGCCAGAAAGTATTTGTGATTGAGTCTAATTTGTATCTTTTCTAACATAATAATCTAACTTTGCACAATGTTGTATATATATATATATATATATATATATATGTATGTGTGTGTGCGTGTGTGTGTGTGTGTGTGTGTGTGTGTGTGTGTCAGTATATATGCATTCTATATGTGAGTGTTTAGCCTGATATATAAACACATATAGATATGTTTATGAATGATAAGATTCATAGTGGACCATATATTTTGACACAAGAATTTGTGAGGTTGTTGGACAACAAATAATTTATGCATACATGCATACATATATATACATATATGCATACACACGCATACGCACACACACACATATCCACATATTGTTTTGCCGTATCATAACTCTTCAGTATGGAAATGTTTTCTCAATCATTAAATCATTTCTCTCCGATAGGCTCATAAGAGTAGTGGTTGATGGACAAAAATCGGAGGCCTGCAATATAAATGCTGGAGTCCCTCAGGGGTCAATACTAGGCCCAACTCTCTTCCTGATCTACATCAATGACCTCCCTAAACACATACTTAAATCATTCGTTGACATCTATGCTGATGACACGACCATCTACGGCAACACATCAAAGGCTGTAAATGACAAAGTTCTCTCTGATTCTCTCTCCTCTGATCTCGAGCGCGTGGTTCAGTGATGGAAGATGTGGCTGTTACCTTTAATGCATCCAAAACCAAACTCCTATCCTTACATCATCAACGCTCTGATCCCCATCTGGCATCAATTGTGATGGATGGCTCTCGTCTGGGTGAGGCCTCGTGTTTTGACAAGCTTCTGGGCTTGACCTTTACTCCTGATCTGAAATGGAACACGTACATCAAGTCTGTTGCCAAGGTCGCTGAAAAGATGGTGGGATCCTTCTACCGCTCCAGAAGATATCTCACTACTGATGCAATTCTCTATCTATATAAAAGCCAAGTACGTCCAAGGATGGAATACTGTTGCCATATCTGGGCAGGAGCTGCTAAAAACAGCCTATCCTGCCTTGACAGAGTACAAAATAGACTTCGTGGCTTAGTGGGGGATGCCCTTTTCTCTACCCTGCAACCTCTCTCCCACAGAAGAGATGTTGCGAGCCTATCCTTGTTTTATCTTTATTTCCATGACAGGTGCTCGTCTGAACTCCAATCACTGGTCCCCCCTCCCCAATCTTTCACGAAAAACACCCGTCTAGCTGAATCCACTGTGAAAAGTTTCCCCCACTCTATATCTGTGCCTAAATCAAAACGCGGATTCCATGAACAAAGCTTCTTTCTTAGAACTGCACGTCTGTGGAACTCTGTTCCGTCTGCCTGCTTCCCACCGGACTACAACTTGGATGTCTTCAAGTCCAATGTTAACAAATTCCTAATGAACCGCCCCTTAAGTAAACACTTCATCAAATCTCCACACTAACGTAATGTACTTGCAATAACCCTTACCCCTGAGTGGCTTCCGGGCCTTGATAAGTGGTGATCACTGTGTAAAAAAGAAAAAAAAAGACTAGAGAGACAAGTGATTTGAGCCAAGATCGGTTCTTCTATTTCTTTGACTGTTAGTTCCGAGTGATAAGTAATCCCAATATTCATATAACAATAATACTGTAAAATATCTAAAGCTGCTTCAGTTCTTTGCACAAAGAGTTTTGCAATTTCTTGAGATTGTGGTTGGCGTTTTCATTTATGACATTTAAGAACAGTTGCACACACACACACACATACACACACACACACACACACACACACATATATATATATATATATATATATATATATATAATTATTTCCACTGCCAGACAACATTGCAGCCAGCAAGAGCCACGAGAGCCAACAAACCGGAAGTCCAAGACAACAATTTGTTTAATATATAAGTTAATTTCGTGGCTCTTACTGGCTGCAATGTTGTCTGGCAGTGGAAATAATTATATATTCTCTCACGCATTTTGAATATATATATATACATATATATATATATATATATATATATATATATATATATATATATATATATATATATATATATATATATAATATTCGGAAAAAAAAGTTTCCAGTATTTTATGATTATTGCCCTATTTTTTCTATATAAAGAAAAATGGTAGCCTAGCTGACCAGGACTCAACCTAGTTCCCCACCCTACTTATCTCTCTCTCTCTCTCTCTCTCTCTCTCTCTCTCGCTCACTCGCTCTCTCTCTCTCTCCCCTGTCCTGAGCTCGGGTATCGAAGACAAGGGTCTGTAAAGTGGAAAAGATTCACTACGTTGATAGCTGCCTTTTGAAAAGTTTTTTTTTTTTAAATAGAAAGTAAATATCGTAATGTACTTATAATTTTTTCTTACTAACCAAAAGAAGCAAAATTTAAATGCCGCCTATGTGAAGTGAAATTCCTTTGCAGACTCGTGTACGGGGCATATTTTAATACGAGATAATCCCTACCGGTTTTTTTTTTGTGCTAATTCTTTTTATATATTTATTTGTTTTTATCTTATTTTGTTTAATATATTTTAGTGTTAGTACTTAAAATGCAAATGTGTCTAGAATACTCCCCCCCCAAAAAAAAAGGTATGCAAGTTACAACTAACCGTGTCATGCTTATTCCACAATATAAATTCACGCGTTAATAAGGAAGGGGAAGGTATGCTAAAAAAATATCTCAAATTTCTAATTTAGCTACGGATTTATACTAAGTAATTATTAATAAATCCCTTCAATCCCCACCTTTTTTTTTAATGGAGATTAGACAATGCATTGTGGATGCGTTATCGACAGCTCTCATTACTCTCGCTTCTCCTTATTTGTTCCTCAGTCCTCATTTTTTCAGTGCGGGTTTTTTTTTTTACAAAGGGAGAAGAAAAAGTTGTACTCTAGGTTGGCAGTATTTTGTGTGAACGGTCGCCAGAGATGTTGGAAATTCTGTTTCTATATCTATCCTTGTGGCCATGTCACTAGAAAGGGTGCTGGAGGTAAACGTTTTAACTGGGCTGACGTTATGCGCCTGATAGTCAGGAACCCGAAACTTGGATTAACCACTAAGGAAGCTGTCATAACAGCAGGTGCAAAGTATTGGGGATGCTGTATTGCCATTTGATGAATGGATTCTGGACCATGCAGTAGATTCTGGTGGGGCCTCTCAATGCCATATTAGTGGGTAATTGTTACGATTTACCTTACCCTGTGCTACAAAAAAAAATTCTTCGTCTCTTTTTCTCTTTCTGCCCTGCTCTAATCAAGTCTGTCGACCTATTCCACAAACCCCAAAACTCGATCCTGAAAGAAAAAGAAAAAATCCTCGAGTACACCCAGACTTTCAAATACCTATTTAGACCCCCACTACTTTGTCTCCTTCTCCAACATCAGAGGTCTATCTTCCAACCTTCCTATATATATATATAGTTTGTGACGTTTTGTCAGACAAGTGCCACTCCCTCAGTCAGTGAATGTCTATGTGCCTGAAGTTGACTTTTCAGTCATACCAGCGACTTGCACACCCTCAAACAGACATAACATTGGTGACGGTCATTGGTTTGGATGAAACCAACAGCAAAAGAACCTGCATCACCGAGTACTTTCATGTGATTAATGAGACCTGCCTTGGACAACAAAGCCCAGTCACACTCCTCACAGATTCAGAGATCTCCATGATTGGGTGGCAAGGCCTAGTGTTTCCTACATGATCTCTTTAGCTTCTCTCAGTCTATCTTGGTCGCTTCAATGTGCTCTGTGCCCTTGTATATCAGTGCCCTCCACTGTTCTCAATCAGACGCTAGGGACTCCCAACTGTCAATAGGTACATGAAATTTCACTAAAATCTCCTTGATGCTATCACGAAAACGTTTTTTGGCCTTGTGCTGAGGTCTCTTGCCAAGAAAGATCTCACCATAAAACAACTGTTTTTGAAGTCGATAGTCATCAAGGCAGACAAAATGACCCCCGCAACGCATCTGGTTCTTAATAACAATGCTGCTTGGTTTTGGCCTTAAGACACATGTATCAGGGATAAAACTGCCTCACTTTAAATCAAGAAAGTGACCAATACAGGGTCCATGTTTTAGAGGTATAGAGTAAGGATAGTAGTACACGCGTTTAATTTACTGATATTTTAGTTGTCAGAGTTAGATCACTATCAGACCAGACTATCTTGTAACCTTTCAAATGCGTCCGATGTCTTGCTGATTTTCTGTCTTATTTCTGTATCAAGAGTGCCATTATCTGATAAAGTACTACCAAAGTAGACAAGATTTTTTACAACTTCAAGACACTTTCCATAGAGGAAGATATTAGGCTCCACATATAGATTTCCAGGAGCAGGAGCGTACATGATCTTAGTCTTCTTAACACTAACTGTCAGGTCCTGGATATGACCTTAAACTATATCCGATGGTGAGGCCCCAGCTTGCAGGCTTTCGGGAGTGAGGAGCCACCCTTTAATTGCATTTGCTCCCAGGTCCGCTCTGACCCGGACTGGTAGTACCTGTTAGGGTCCCAACTATGGGCTAAATAGAAATCGACTTAAAAAGAAACAAATATACTCTATTAAAAAATTATTCTTCAAAATCACTGGATTCGGCATTAAATAACTGAAAAGTGTTGATATGCCGTAAAACAAAAACAACTAAACCAAACTGTCAGTCCGAATTTAGTACAAGCATTTGTTAACAGATCCATCCTCAGTTGCATATCTACTGGAGAGTGTGTTACCGTTCCAACATCATCAGCGTACAACAGCTCCATAACAACCCCATAACTAACATGTTTTGGCTCGGAATCTTCTGAGGTTGAACACCTTTCCTGTCGTTCGGAATCCAATATGAACGTCCATATCATAATCACAGAAACCATATCAGTGTACAGCAGTAAGATAGAGCAAAAAAAAATGTTGGTGCAGCTATATCACTCTGATTCACTCCGTTATCAATGGGGAATTCTTCCGATAGTCGACCATTGAAGTTGACACAACCCTTTATACTATGATGAAGTTGCTTGAACTTTTCCGTAAAAGCAGGTGTACAGTCAAATTTTTCCAGCACTGTCCAGAGAGCCTCACGGTTGACTGTGTCAAATGCCTTGGTTATGTAACAGCCGAGATTGAACTAAACGAGTTTGTAGTATAATTCGAATCTTATCAGTCGTTAAATATTTGATGCTTCACTAGGGTTATCAAATGTATTTTTATCATGACGCTATCACTAGATGAGTTATCTACCATGGCTTAAGAGAAACTCATCTACTCTTGAGAGAAGGATAGACCGCGTTAGTTTCCAAACCTGGTATTTTACCTCGCAGTACATACAGCACCTTGCCTTCCCAAATAGTCACACATCTGGCACTGGCCAAGCTTGACATTGCTTAACTTCAGTGATTTGGTAAGAACTGGGTTGTCAACGTGATTGTGCCGTATATATATATATATATATATATATATATATATATATATATGTGTGTGTGTGTGTGTGTGTGTGTGTGTATTAATAGAGATTTATAGGGATTAGTATTTAATGCAAAATAAGCACATTTTTAACCATATTCAATCATCATTTTATCATAAAGTACTTATTCTACATCAACGTGTTATAACTATTGTCCGCTTTTAACAGGTAAAAATTAAAAGTACACACACGCACACACACATGCCCATACACGTATATATATATATATATATATATATATATATATATATATATATGTACATATGCTATTTTGGTAAAATATGTATTTTATATACGGCATAATTATATTGAGAGATTACGCCCCATTAGATCACTGAAGTTAAGCAACGTTGAACCTGATTAGTACTAAATTTGGTAACAATTTGGGAATTGCGGGTGTGGTACGTGCTCTTCACTTGGCATTGTTTCCAGTTGTCCTGAACTTCTTGCCTCTGAACTTAAGCAGTGCCGATTAAGGAGATTGCGCAAACCTTGCCTTACAATTTCTGCAAAGCTAACCTTAGAGGGGTATTTATTTTCCTTTGAAACTGAACTGAGGCTTCCATGTATTTTTTATTATATGTTTTTATCTTGCGACATTATATTGTCATGCATTTTCTTCTAAGAAATGAATTTCTAATTTTTCTAAAGCGTATATGCACAAAAAGAGCACGTGTCGCCTTAATAATGATCGTTTGTTTCTGCATAATGAAACAAATCTATAATATATAAATATACTGAAATTTAATTTAACATGCTGGAGGATCTGCTTTGCATGAAAAATACATACATATATATATATATATATATATATATATATATATGTATATATATATATATATATATATATATATATATATTATAATGGACTTATACTATTATTCTTATATATATATATATATATATATATATATCCAGTTATTCACATACAGTACTGTTTCGCTGTATCACAGCTCATCAGTGCGGTTAGACTAGCAACTACCTCGAGCCAGGTTTGAAACTCGACCACCAAGACAACAATCAACGCTACTAATCGTTATTCCATTAGGTTACTGCTAAGATGGTATGTGAATTAACAATGTTCAAGCATTGCATATATATATATATATATATATATATATATATATATATATATATATATATACACACACACACATATATATATATATATATATATATACACATATATATGTATATATATATTTGTGTGTATGTGTGTGTAGCTTTCCGAATCAATTTGTATCAAATACTAAAAGGTGAACTATATGAAATATGCTAGTTCTGTAGAGGTTAGCATTATCTGTTGATTAGAATATTGTTAAAACATATTACGCTGATTCGATCTCTTTCATTCACAACTAATTCATCTTTTGTTACTACACAGATCTATCTATTCATTAAGATGGCTCAGTCCTTATCGAATAATCCATCTGGACAAGCGGTTCGCCATTGACCAAATCTTCCACACTCCCAACAACCGTCAACGCCCTCCTCTATTTGACCACCTATCTCATTTTGTCCATATTCATCCGGGAGATTACTTTGGTGGCTGTAATAGCAGGAGAGGCTTTCTCTAATAGGAAACATTCCAGTTTCATAAGGACAAGCTTTTATATCTATTATATGAATCTATTATCTGTATGTCTGTCTGTTGGTCACATATAGATTCCAGTTCTACACTATAGAATTTCACCAAATTTTGCATCAAATACAAGGGATGTTCCAAAAGTAATGCCTCCTATTTTTTATTCTTCCCAGATAGACTTTTTTTTACATAGGAGTCCCCACTTATCAAGGCCCAGGGACCACTCGAGGATTAGGGTAAAAGAGTGTACAGTAGTCGATGAGACAATATCATAGTAATCTTTAGTAATGCAAATTTGGTAAATTGGATTTCTTAAGGGGAACGGCTCATCAAGAATTAGTTTACATTGGACTTGAAGACGACCATATTGTAGTCAGCTGGAAAGGAGGCAAATAGAAGACAGCTCCACAGATGTGCAGTTTTAAGAAAGAAGCTTTGTTCATGGAATCTGATTGATATAATAATTAAGTGATTGATTTTGTGCTACGAAACAAATACTGTCAAGAATTATAAGTGTCAACTGAATTAAAAGATTAAATTACACACACACACATACACAAACATATATATATATATATATATATATATATATATATATATATATATATATAGTCCACCAATTCCAAAATTCCATCATGACAAGTTTCAAGAAAAAATACACGATTAAACCTGGTTCTCCAACTTCCAACGTAGACCCCCACTACCAGGTCTCCTTCTCCAACATCAGGGGCCAACGTTCTAACCTTCCAGAGGTTGAAATTAAATTAACAGAAGACTAAACCAGACCTTTTATTTTTAAGTGAAACTGGCATTGGACAGGCTATTTCCCTAAAAGAGTTCGCAATTAAAGGTTACTCTAACTTAACTTCCAAATCTGACCCCCAAGATCGCCCCCACAACAGCAGAGTTACTATCTTTAAAAGCATATCTGAGAAAATTGACCAAGTCCTATCTGCTTATCCTTCAGCTAACATTCACGTGTGTGGAGACTTCAATGTTCACAACGTCGAATTGTTGACCCACTCAAACAAGAACGATAATGAGGGGAGGTTCTGTCATGATTTCTCCATTGCTTATGACCTCACTCAGATTGTTCATGAACCTACCCGTGTGCCCGACAATGACGCCAGTATGCGAGTTTATAAGACCTTTTTCTCACAACTTGCCCTGAACTATGTTTAGTTTCTGTTCTGTCTCCTCTTGGATCTTCTGACCACTCTGTTGTATCAATTAAGATAAAAATGAAATGTAATAAGTCCCCAGACGTACCTCTCCATCATACAGTATGTCGATACACTAAGGCTGACTGGGATAGCTTCCATACATTTATATCGGATCTACCTCTGCGTTCCATGTTTAAAAAGGATGTGTCTTCTATAGTATCAGACCTGACAGAATGGTTAATTGTAGGTATTGACCGTTTCATACCTTCGAAAAAGTTCCAACAAAAACCTGACTGCCAGTCATGGTTTTCTCCAGAATGTGCTGCTGCCATTGCACACAGAAATCACTTTTTCCACTGTTTCCAATGTAATAGATGTATGGAAACTAAAGGCGCTTTCAGGACTGCCAGCAACCATTGTAAGAAAGTAATAAAGAACGCAAGAGAGTTGTATGCTCAGTCCGTCAAGTCCAAAGTAGTTGAGCAGCGGCTTGGTTCCCACCAGTTTTGGCAAATTGCAAACAGAATCCTGAACAGAAGTGTGTGCTCTATCCCAACTATCATCAATGGACCTGAGTTAATCTCGTCAGCATCAGACAAAGCCAAACTCTTTCCCAAGAACTTTGCAGCTAATTCTACCCTTTGCGACCAAGGCCGCCAACCCCCAATATTTCCTCCTGTATCAGAAAACACGCTATGTGATATACAAATATCTGTATGTAAGCTAATCAAAAACCTTGATTCCAGTAAAGCAACTGGCCCTGACGGTATTCCACTTATAGTACTACAAAAAACTCCAACCTGAACTAGCGCCCATACTTACAAAACTGTTTAAACGTTGTCTTAAGGAGAATAGCTTCCCATCACCCTGAAAAATCTCATCAGTATGCCCTGTATTTAAGAATTCAGGTGATCGCTCATCCCCCTCTCAGTACAGGCCAATAAGTTTCCTGTGCGTCATAAGTAAGTTGCTGGAATCCATGTAAAATACAGAAGTAATCAACCATCTCAACAAAAATAACCTTCTTAGTGACACTCAATATGGTTTCCGTTCTGCTAGATCTACAGCAGATGTGCTTACAGTTATATCTCATAGGACAATTGCTCTTGACATATATAAGGCCTTTGATAGGATATGGCATAAAGGTTTACTTCACAAGATCTCTAGCTATTGTATAGCTGGAAATATCTTCTCAATTATTAAATCATTTTTTTCTGATAGGTTCATAAGAGTAGTAGTTGAGGGGCAAAAATCAGAAGCTCACAGTATTAATGCTGGTGTCCCTCAGGGGTCCATCCTGGGCCCAACTCTTTTCCTGATCTACATTAATGATCTTCCAAATCACACCCTTCCATCATTTGTAGACATCTATGCTGATGACACTACCATTTATGGTAGAACATCTAAGACAGTAATCGGCCAAGTTCTCTCTGATTCTCTCTGATCTGATCTTGAGCACGTGGTACAATGGGGAAAGGAGTGGCTGGTTACTTTTAATGCATCTAAAACCAAGCTTCTCTCTTTACATCATCAACATTCTGATCCCCATCTGGCATCAATTGAAATGAATGGCTCTCGTCTTCAGGAGGCCTCAAGTTTTGACAAGCTTCTGGGCTTGACCGTTACACCTGATCTTAAATGGAACACGTACATCAAATCTGTTGCCAATGCCGCTGGAAAAATGGTGGGATCTTTTTATCGATCCAGTAGATATCTCACTGCTGATGCAATTCTCTATCTATATAAGAGCCAGGTACGTCCAAGGATGGAATACTTTTGCCACATCTGGGTAGGAGCTGCTAAAAAGAACTTGTCCTGTCTTGATAGAGTTCAAAATAGACTTCGTAGCCTTGTAGGAGATGTCCTTTTCTCTTCCCTGCAACCTCATATCTCACAGAAGAGATGTTGCGAGCTTGTCTCTGATGTATCGTTATTTTCATGGAAAGTGTTCGACTGAGCTTAAGTCTATGGTCCCCCTCGCCAAACTTTCACAAGAAACACTCGTCTAGCTGAAAACACTATCAATAATTCCCCCACTCTTTATCTGTGCCTAAACCTCAACGTAGATTTTATGAACAAAGCTTCTTTCTTAGAACTGCACGCCTGTGGAATTTTCTTCCGTTTTCCTGCTTCCTGGCTCACTACAATATGGTTGTGTTCAAGTCTAACGTAAATAAGTTCTTGATGAGCCGTTCCATATAAGTTAACAAATTTACCGAATTTTCATTACTAATGATTACTATATTTTCCAATTTCTACTGTACACTCTTTAACCCTTATCCTTGAGTGGCCTCTTGGCCTTGATAATGTGGTGATGCCTGTGTAATATATATATATATATATATATATATATATATATATATATATATATATATATATGACAGACATAAGGTTTTAATCCCTGTAAAAAGTTATATAATGGTGAAAAACTGTTCTTTCTGTAGAATTAATTGCATCCGTCCTAGAACGGGTATTCTCCTACTAATTATATATAGGTTTGTCTTGACAAATTACTAGTATATATTTCGGTTCGAGGTATAACAACTTATTTAGTCGAATGATTGTCACATCCTTTTTCTTGCGTTGGATTATTTGAACAGCTGCTTGGCCGTGATTAATCCATTCAAAGTGAATTAAAAAACGTTTGTTTCACCGTTAGTTTCATATTTTTATTTTGTATTTTTATTTGATTGCTTCAGTCTTTCTATGAATATCAACCTACTACTTACTCTCTCCCACAGATCTCTACTTCCAAACCCTTCGAACATCATATCTCTCACTCTGCCGTTTTTTATCCCTCTATCTTTCTCTCTCTCTTTCTCTGTCTCTCTCTCTAACTCTCTCTTTATCCTTAGCCTCCTTTTTACTCTCCTCCATTTTCACACAGTTTCTAATCTTCTTGTTAATACATTTAAGATGTTTTCTGTATCCAGACAAAGCTCTAACTTAGATATTTCCTTTTCTTTCCCCCTCTCTCCCTTTTTTCTCTTTTCGCCCCTTCCTTCTATATATCCCTTTTAACTCTTCCCCATTCTTTCATATTCTCTTCCCTAAATACATTTGTATCCCAAACAAATAGTGTTGATTACTTAATGTTTTATTTTTGCGTTATTTTTATTTCTAGTTTTGCTTTGTTTTATTTCTTGATCAGTGTTGCCCAGGAACAAGAGATGAAAAATCAATTCGTATGAATTTTTTTTTCTGACCGGCTTTAATCTGTTACTAGCATAGGTTATACCAATTCCTTCTCGAATCAGGTACTTACAGGTAATTGTTACCAGCATCCATACGTGAAACTAGTGCTATGAACCTAGTGGTGTACAGATTGGTTTTCCCAATTCGTCAAGCCATCCACTTCACCAACATCACCTCCAATAGTACCTCCCCGCGTGGAGATAAACGCTATTTCTCTTCTTCCTCCTCCTTCTCCTCTTCTTCTTCTTCTTCTTCGCTTTCTTTCTTTCTTTTTATTCTCCATTGCTCTTTCCAACTTTTCTTGAATAGCACCATATCACGTGATCTTCAAAATGTATTGCTGTCAACTTGGTTTTGTGAGCTCAATTTCATGAACTTTTAAAAGGAAGGACTATTATCGCCTAGCGAGTGCTTTTATTGACTGATAAATTATCATAATTGTGTAGCGATATAAACATGTTCAAATAATAAAAAGTATCCGTCGTTGACTGGGTTCAAAAGCAGCCTACAGAAAATGGACTCTGATTTATGAAAGTATGCTAGGTTATGAAAAGGAAGGGTTGTAAAGAGATAGCTTCGAAGTCGGGGGTATCAAAACCAAAACAAAATATCATGAAAGTAAAAATAAAATAGATAAACCCCATAATTTATTATACCATACCTTTTCACACAGAAACACTTATCACATTATTCTGTGGATCTATATTAAAAAACTTGTTAAACTTTGTGATATATTTCCGTTCTATGGAGGTCAGGCGCGAACGAACACCCCATAATTTTATTATACCATATTTCTTCAAACTGAAACATAATTATCGAAGTATACTTACGCAGATAGATACGAAAAGTCTTTATTAAAGTTTATGCCTATTTCCATTCTATGGAGGCCAGGCGCGGACGCAGACCCCACAATTTTATTATACCATCCCTATTTAAGTTAAAACATACTTATCAAATTATTATTATGTACATCTATATCAAAAACACTTGTAAACGTGTTTTTTTTAATTTTTAAATTTTTTATTTCCATATTTTGTGGACCAGGCGCGTACGCAGACCCCACAATTATCATTATGCCAGATCAAACATACCCATTCCTGTGTCTCGATACATCTTCTATCATTATATGTGATCAGTTTTCTATAATAGTCAACCATATAGGAGCCTATTCGTGACCTGACACACACACACACAGACGTTCAGCTTTATATATATATATATATATATATATATATATATATATATATATATAATTTAAATAAATGTTTAGAGGTAGAGAAATTAACTACAGTTTTAAATATAATGGGTGGAAGTCTCTCAAGAGCTCTTTCAGCTATAATCTCATCAGGAGAAAACATAACATAACAATCAAACATAACAAATCGATAGCATAAAAATAATAATACTATGTCGAAAGTAAAGAGTTCTGATGGGGAACTATTGAATGTGCCAAAAATTACGGGGACACTAAAATAAGGTTTATTAACGTTTAAAAAACGATTAAAATAATAGCACAACGAGGGGGTGGGGGAACGGGAGAAAAGATTCACAGTTCCCCAAAGAGAAACCATGCGTTAGATGTTTCTTTCTGTCGGCACAAAGAAGGTTTCCGCATCGCAATAGACAGACTCCAAAATCTTTAAATGTTTTCTGGAGTTCGCTCTATGTAGCACCTCGAACCATTCAATTTTATATCTATCGGCACAGTGTCCTTGCGTTTGGTATATACTACGAGACCTGCATTTCCTTCCCACCGCCCGGGTACCCCCCCCCGCGTTCGTTTTTCTGTTTTGTTTTGTTTTTTTACTTCGCTTATTCTTAGGTTTTCATTAACACCCACCACCCCGCCCGACCACACACACCTCCAAACACTCGGGCAACGCCGGGTACCCCCGCCCCTAGTATAATATAAATCGAATATACCCTTCATGGGATTAATAAATAAACATAAACACACTTAAGATATTTCATACACACAAGTGATCATTTCTAGAAATTTTCAAGTGCTTAAGTCTAAGAGATTAAAAGAGCACAAATTAACAGATTGATAGGCAGAGGCGTTTTTATATCAGTATTATAGATTAAACCAATGGTTTTTATATTTTTCCAAAAGTAGTTGATGAATTTAACATCTGAACCGGGAGTGGAAAATTAAAGAAAGGTATTTAAATTAACTAAATAGGAGTGTGCATGGATTTACTAGAAAAAAACAACACTTTGATGCAAAGTAACATTGCATCAAATACCCGTGTTGTTTTTTCTAGTAAACCCATTTTGTCTTCAATTTGTAAAGACGTTCTCCCCCCCCCCCCGCCATAACAATTCTATAATTTATTTATTTATTTAAATGTAGTTGCGGTGTGCGCTACGTCGGGCGGACGTCTCAAAGATTAGATAATAGGGTAAAACAACATGTTCCATCCAAAATTCGAAATGGAAACTACCTACCTTCGGACGTTTTGAACAATACCCATGGCTCATCTATAGAAGAGCACCTTATAAATAATCGTATTTGCGCTTTGAGTTTTAGTGCGGACTTTTTTTTCCATCATTAGTAAGTCGCACTCTCTTTATCATCTTAAAATTCTAGAAACTATATATATTAAGACTCTGAGACCTTCTCTTTGCAAACAAAAAGAGAATCTGTTAGGGCTTAATCTAGTTTCTATTTAATAATTAATCCACCTCCCCTTTTTAATATACATATATTCTCCCCTACTTTTTCATCTCCGATTCATTGTTCCCCCCTTTTCTTTTTAAAACGTAATTAAGCTCGATTTTAGCTCTGTTGAGCGAGCTTCGAAACCAGTCAGCTGACACATCAATTTTATTTTTTAATTTCACAATCTAAAATAATGTTTTCGAACAAGTTTAAATTTAGTCTTTACATAGCCATAATATATATATATATATATATATATATATATATATATATATATATATATATATGTGTGTGTGTGTGTATAATCCACAGACAGCCGGTTTCGCTGTATCACAGCCCCTCAGTCCGGCTAGACTAGCAATTACCTCAAGCCAGGATTGAAAATCGACGGTTTAGGCAACACGCTATTTGGCTGCTGTTAATGTGGGAATGTGAAATTATAATGATTAAACATTGTCTAAACGCCTACGCTGTATTTGTTTACACAAAGAGCATTGCTTTATCCGCTAGTTTGTTTTTCACTCACCAATATGCTCAACCCAGGATAGGGAGCATTTATAGTCATCCACTGACAGACTGTTTCACTGCATCATGCAGACACGCGCGTGCGCGTTTTCTAAAAACAAAGCATATTACAACTTGAAAGGTAAGAGGTTACTATTTCAGATCGTGTCTAACAGGAGACTGTGGGGAGTTGAGCAGCTAGATATCTGTTCACATTAAATATAAACTTCTGCAGTGTAGTAACGTCAGCGAAGTAGGAAATAGGGAAGGAATTCCAAAATCTAGCGGATTGAGGGAAGAAACTATCAGAGTACAAAACTATCCAGTGTCTAGGAACCTCAACAGTGAAGGGGTCAGATTTTGCTGCTTGTCAGGTTAGTTGGATTATGTATGTTGAGGGAGCACAAGTGCTATGAGTTCTTCGGAGCACATTCGATTAAAGTACTTGTGAAACAGGCACAGGGATGCGACATTGCAGCAATGGTACAGAGGTTGGAGCTTAGCCAATTGTGCAGGACCTCTTGGATTTGAAACTCTTTTTTTGACCTTGTTTAATAGTTAGAGACTAGTGGTAGATGCACCGGCTCAGATGTGGCAACAATACTCCATGCATGGGCGAATTGTGGCTTTGTAAAGATGTAGGTTACTTTTTGGTGTGAGTAATTTGCTAGTAGGGTAAACAGCAATTTTTCCCCCTTTGTCAGAAACGGTGCTCATGGAATGTGAGAACTAAGGAACAAAAGAAGGGAAGCAAGAGTTACAAGGCTGCCAAAAGTAAATCCAGGGTGCACTTTCTACACTAGTGAGGTAAATACATATTTTTTTTGTGTAATAATAAACCACTGCTTATCAAGGCTCAACGCTACTCGAGGATAAAGGTTGAAGAGTTTTTCAGGTGGACGGTGATAGATAACAACATAATATTGAAGCAGGGTTATTTAAGCCATTTTCACGTAACGTTCGTTTTTCTGGGTTTTTTTTTTCTTTCGCTTATTCTTAGGTTTTCATTAACACCCCCACCCCCGATCGACCACACACACACACAAAACACCCGGGTACCCACCGATTTTTTTAAATTTTAATATTGAAACAGGCTTATTTAAACCATTTTTCACGTGTTTTTTTTTTTTTTTGGTTTTTATTTTTCAGAAGTTTTAACGTTCGTTTTTCTGTTTTCTTTTTTGTTTTTGTTTTTCAGATTTTTTACATTTAACATCGTTCGTTTGCCTTACGTTAGTTTTTTTGTGTTTTTTTACTTCGCTTACTCTTATGTTTTGATTACCCCCCTCCAACGCCCGGGTACCCCTCCCCCCCGCTTTATTTTTCAGATAAGTTTCAACGTTCGTTTTTCTGTTTTCTTTTTTACTTCGCTTATTCTTAGGTTTTCATTAACATCCCCCAACCCCGACCGACCACACACACCTCCAAACACTCGGGCAACGCCGGGTACTCCCCCCGCTATATCCCTAATAAAATAACAAAATGGTTTAAATAAAATCGTCTTCTCTTTTAATTAATTGTACACTGGCCGAACCAAAAGATGTTGATGTTACATAAAATGAAACAACCAACCAATTAATTTGCTTAAAATGAACTCCGACTAGAAAAAAATGTCAATTACTTTATTTCCGAGTAAACAATATAAATAGCCCAAATAATATTTTAAATACGCAAATTGTCTAACACAATAAAAATCAAACAAAATCACTCACACATAGTAATATAAAAAAAATTCCCTACTTCCAAAACATCTGCGCAAAATTACTTTTTGGGGTGTAAATAACCCGACAATGACATATCTCGACCAAAGATTGACTCTGGTCTCCCAACTCATTTGTGATTACTTTCACCCGTATTCCAAATTGACTGATCTGAGTGGCAAAATTACCAGGCCAACAAAGCACAAGAAAGAATCAAACAATTGCACTTAAAGGGAGGGTTCGAATCTTAAAAAGATCCTTCGGTTGGAATGTATGAGATAGCAGATGAATGCAGGCATTCAGTAGGATATCACATCCCCATCTTTAACAAAATGATAGAAAAATTAAAAATATATATAAATATTACACTCTGAATGCCGACTGTCGACTAAAAAAAAATGGCTTGAGGTAGTTGCTAGTCTAACCGCACTGATGAAACAATACTCTATGTGAATGACTATAAATGCTTCCTATCTTGGGTTGAGCCTATTGAGAAGTGATAAACAAACTGCTGTTAGCGTATTAAGCGATGCTCTTTGTGTAAATAAATGGAGCTTAAGCGTCTGAATAATGCCTGAACGTTTTTAATTTAACCCATCTTAGCAGCAACTGAATAGTGTAACGGTTAGGATCGCCGATTGTCGACGAGACGGTTAAGTTTCAAACCTGGCTTAAGATAGTTGCTAGTCTAGCCACACTTACGAAATGCGAAACAGTAATGTATATGAATGACTATCTCTCTCTCTCTCTATATATATATATATATATATATATATATATATATATATATATATATAGGTTTTATGAAAAATATATATCCTAAATTTTCTAACTAGTTAAAAACAGAAAAGTTATAGTCGTTTTAGTTTGTGCTCATGTTTACACTAAATACTGATGCTATTAATCCATATTAATCTCTAACTGTGCACCATCATATTTAGTTCGATGCACCTTTCCATAACAAAGGTCTATACAAAATTTCAGTCAAATCGGCTCAGTAGTTTCTGAGAAAAAAGTGGAAAAGACAGACAGACAGACAAAGAAATATAATACAGATATATACTACTATACGTATACCTGTTCCAGGGTGGTTAAAATTCCTTCTCCAGTGTAGCACCACTTTTGCATGATATGAAGATTAAAATCCAAATGGAGCAAATTCAATGCAAGTCTGATAATGTGCATTTTCTGTTCTACCGACAATATGCCCGCGTATACCATTTAAAGTCTAAAGAAAGTAGATTAAAAAAAAATGTAATCATTGATGTCCAATACCCGTTGTTAAAATTCTACAAAATTGAAGTTATCTAAATTTTCACGAAGGGATTCTACTCCGTTTTTACCCACGTTTTTATAAAACGAAATTAAACTAAATATAGTCCATATCTGAGACACTTATGCTCATCATCTGTGCCCCAAAATTTGTAATGATCGGTTAATTAGTTTAGGAATGAATACTATACAAACATGAAGCATGTCCATCTTTATAAGCAGCGCATGATTTATCTCCAGCTTTAAAAGGTCATTGGGTATTTTTTTTCCATTTCGTTTGCACTACTTCTTCAGTACTCCTGATGGGAAAAGTAAAACTCCAAACTAAAATCACTCTTCATGAAAATGTTTTATGGTATTTTTCTAAATATTGGTATTCATGCTTTTTGTAGCCTTCTTAAATAAAATTTATGCAAGTGATGTCACCGAAGTTAGCCTGATTGTGGGCACAAAATAACAAGAGTAAATATAAAGCTATTAAAAAAAGGCCATAATGAATATTGGTTTTGGCCTCGTGTGAGTTTCACGAATACTTTTTCTAAGCATTCTGTCACGTCTAGTGCCCACTTTCTGATTATTAAAATGACCTTGCATATCATTTTATCACATTGTTGACCTTTACAAAACTTTGACTCATCATATATATATATATATATATATATATATATATATATATATATATATATATATATATATATACGTAGACTAAAGAGATTTTACAGTTGAAATTCATAGAGATACTAAATACAACGTATCGTAGCCTTTGCAATCACACAATTAAATAACAGGCTTCAATTATATACCAGTGGAAAAATGTAGAAACTTTAACCTAAATTGTTAAATAAAAACCGGGGATCGTCAACTGTTTTCCATATAGCTGTTTTATAGGTTTATAAACAAAACAGCTGTTAAATTCATGGCCCTACATTGGAAAAAAGATAAGAAAATGTAAACAAAATCCAGTTACTATGTTACTAAAACCCAAGCTTCTATCTCTACACCATTTACGCTCTGATGCCAATCTGACATCGGTTGATATGAATGGCTCTCGTCCTGGGAGGCTTCATGTTTTGACAAGCTCCTAGGCTTGACCTTTACTCCTGACCTGAAATGGGACACGTATATCAAATCCATTGCCAAGGTCGCTGGAAAAATGGTGGGATCCTTCTACTGCTCCAGTAGATATCTCACTCCTGATGAAATTCTCTACCTATATAATAGCCAAGTACGGCCAACGATGGAGTACTGTGGCCACATCTGGGCAGGATCTGCTAGAAGCAGCTTATCCTGCCTTAACAGAGTTCAAAATAGACTTCGTAGCTTGGTGGTGGTAGTGAGGGGTGACTACAATCTGATTGTCTTCAAGTCCAACGTAAACAAGTTCTTGATGAACCGTCCCCCTAAGTAATCCAATTTACAAAATTCCCAATTCCCACTACTTACGTTTACTACGCTATAATCACATTGACTAATGCATATCCATTAACTCTTATCCTCAAGTGGCCTCCGGGCCTTGATAAGCGGTGATTCACGTGTAAAAAAAATAAATAAATAGTGATAACAAGTATAATAATATTCTAAAACATGCCTTTTAATAAATATTTTGTGGTATATTAACACATAAAATTATATAGGCATAAAGATGCATGACAGATGAACAAGATGTGCATGTGTGTGTGGAGGGGACTTCAATATTAATACTTCATTTACCTGTGGAGTTCTCCACTTGATATTTTCTGTAGACATTTAAGATGTATCGCATATCTGCGTAGTCTCATTTCCAGATAGTGGCGCACCTGACTTGAATCTAAAACGTCTTACCGATCCCCCAGATTGTGAAAAAAAAAAGTAACTATCCTTTCTGCAGGGTTACAAATATTGCATGGGAAACAAGAGAGATGGAACTATAGAAAGAGAATAGACACTACAGAGAATAAAAAGAGAGCGCGTGAGAGACAACGCAGGCAGATGATGAAGAGGTTGGGGAGGATGAAGAGGATGGGGAGTAGTTCCTTCTCCTGCCAAAGCCTTTGCATTCATTGGTTTAGATGGTTCCTTGGTCAAGTCGACAAGATGATTGCCATAATTCCATTTGCCACCACCTGAAAGGACGAAGAACAATCATGCAACACACGAATCAATACCAATTCAAGGATCGATAAGAGAAAGAAAAATTACAGCAAATTTTGGGATGTTACTTTCACATTGAATTTTACCCTCAGGATATTTGGATTTCAATTTTTTCTGGACGGTTGAAGAAAAATAAGATACGTTTGTTTTTCTTTTTTTTTTTTTTTTGTCAATAGTGATTTTTAATGTCCAATTCAAGAGATACGCAAAGTCGTGCGTGAAAGTTTGTTTTTTTCTTCTCTACGATAAAAGCGCCGTTTAAGTTTAAATTCTAAATGTAAGTTTAGGGTAAATATAGGGATCAGCTACAACAGAACACCGACCACTGTAATTTTTTTTTTTTTTTTAGGGGTAATCGAAGTCGCTGACAACGAATCTGATAATCAAACCCGTCACTGGAAGCATGCTTAGTTTTATATTCAACTAGCCTGGGTGCCCGGCGTTGCCCGGGTGTTTGGAGGTATGTGTTGCGCAAAAAAAAGTGGTAGTAGGCAGGCAGGCTCAAACCCGTACCGGAAAGGTGGAAAAGAACGTGAAAAAAAGACGTCTTTGCCGTTGCGTCCATCACCAAATCGGAAGTGGCGAAGGTTTAAATTAAGACTACTAAATCGGAAAGAGAGGGTGACTTTCGAAAATATCGGCAAAAAAAAGCGACCTCTCCTTGTAGCAAAGTGCCCAGTTGAGGGTGAAGGAATTAATGTTTTTTAGCCAATTTTTCGATATTTGTCGTCCAAATAGTCAGGCTTCTAAATGATACTGATCTCGTGAAAATACGTCATCTCTGCCGAAAGTTTTAGGCAGATATACATACATACATTATGATGATTGCAACGTCTTGTCAGACGAGTGCCACTCCCTCAGGCATTGAAAGTCCATGAGCCGAAAATGACTTTAGTCCTGCCGGCAAAATTCACACGCTCAAACAGACATGACACTGAAGAGGGTCACTAGTATACATACATATATATATATACATGCACGCATACATATATATATACATACATACACATACACATATACACATACATATAACATACGTACATAGACAATACACATACACATACATAGATACATATACACAAGACGGTCAATGGCATACATACATATATATATATATAAATGCAAATATACATATATACACATACACACATACATATCTGTAAACATACACACATACGTACACACATACATTTAAATAGACAGGTGAGATTTATTCAATATGTTGCTAAAAATGTATATAGTCACTTTTTACGGTAGCAACAAATTTGTTTTAAATCGTTAATGCTTATGTTATGCTTATGCTAAATGAAACATTAATTCGTTAATATTTATTAATACTATTTTAAAAACAATCAATATGATATTAAATTTGACAAGTTGTTGAGATGAATAACATTATGAGACAACTCTCACATATGTGTGTTTTTCTCGCTTCAGCATTATTGTATCTGTACGTAATTCCTTAAGTTTAAATATCATTCAGAAACCTCGGGAAACGTAAAAAAAATGCATGCTGGGCTTAGCTAGTCCTCTTCTTGCTTTTTTTTTTCTTTAGTATATAATTCTTAGAACTCGTTGATATAGTACGACTTACGTGTTTAAATGATGTGAACAAAGCCATTTCAGGGTTAGTTCTGTTTTCCCCAGCAACATAACAAGGAGGAAATGTCTACTTATAATAAGGTTAAATTGTTTTATTATTATTATTATTATTAATCGTATCTGATACGCATTTTCTGTGTATTACATTGCAAATCTACGCATTAATATGGGAGGGGAGACTATCTTCAATTATCATTCTAAATTGGAAATGGAGCAACGGACTTATATTAAGTAGATATTAATAAGTCCCTAGTACCTTATATTTTTTGTTTTTGTTTAATGGAGAGTAGATAATGCACTGTGGATGTGTTATCGGCAACTCCAGTAACTCTCACTTCTCCTTATTTGTCCTTTAGTCCTCATTTCCAATGAATGGTTTTTCTGATAAAGAGCGAAGAAAAAGCTGCTTTCCAGGTTGGCAGTACTTCGTGAACAGTAGCTTGAGATGTCGGAAAATTTCTGTTTCTATCTCTATCCTTGTGGCTATGTCACTAGTAAGAGTGCTGGAGGTAAACATTTTATCTGGGCTGACGTTATCCGCCTGATAGTTGGGGACCAGAACATTGGATTAACCACTAAGGAGGCTGTCCTATCAGCAGGTGAAAAGTACTGCGGCTGCTGTATTGCCATTTGGTGAATGGATTCTAGACCATGCAGTAGGTTCTGGTGGGGCCTCTCGATGCCATACAAGTGGATAATTGTATCATGTGATATAAAAATAAATTTCCTGCCTTTTTCTCTCTTACTTTCTCTCTCTATCCTGCTCTAACCAAGTATGCCGACCTGTTCCACAAATCCCAAAACCTCAACATGAAATATCTCCAGAACAAATACACGAATAGACATAGAACCCCATCCTCCAACGTAGACCCCTACTACCATGTCTCCTTCTTTAACATTGGGGGTCTACGTTCCAACCTTCTAGAGGTTGAAACCCAATTGCAGGAGACGAAACTGGACATATTGTTCCCGAGATGAGTTCATAATGTTGGGATACTCTAACTTACTATCTAAATCTGACCCCCAAGATCGCCATGGGCAGGGAATATGTACCTATATTAAAGATGGTTATACTTTGGGATTTCCTTTGACTTAACACTTTTCTGAAGGATTTTAAAGACAAAATGAGGTTTTTATTGGACCGTGCCAATAAATATGATCACGACTGCATATATATATCTTCGATCAAAGGTTCAGTTTTGAGTTTAATTATGTATAATTTCAACAAATTTTATTCTTTGACAAAGGAGTAAAAGTAATTATTAAAGTCTTTTCCTACTAATAGATTCATACTTATTTGTACTTCTTTATTAAACAGTAAATTTTATTGTAATTATACATAATTTAACTCCAAATGTTCATCTCTTTCTCTCTCTCTTTATATATATATATATATATATATATATATATATATATATATATATATATATATATATATATATATATATATACACGTTTTATTTTTATTACCGTATCTTTCTGTTAAGTTACATTTTTGTTTCGGCTACACGGACTTTTTTTTGCCGTCTGTAGCGTCCTCAGACTTTTACAGAAAACCCCTTTTTCTGTAAAAGTCTGAGGACGCTACAGACGGCAAAAAAAAAACGGCCGTGTAGCCGAAACAATAACGTAACTTAACAGAAAGATACGGTAATAAAAAATAAAACGCATATTTCCTCAACAACAGTATTGAGCACTTTCTTCAATTTTTATTAATTACCATCTCAACTATATATATATATACCGTACTTTGGAGTAATTGCCCTAAGTTCGGGGTAATTGCGCCAACTAGTTAAAAGTGTTTTTTTGGCAATCCTGCATATAAGAGCACTTTTTTCGTTGCCGCAATTAACCCCGGATTTGGCGCAATTACCCCAAAGTACGGTGTATATATATATATATATATATATATATATATATATATATATATATATATATATATATATATAAGGAAAGGTTGCGAACACAATCAAGTAATTGAATCCAAAATGAATTACAGTTCGATTGGAGGATGAAAGAGAAAGGAAAGTAATGTTTCTTGTTGTCTCCTAAAACATTATCGCGAAATCCCAAAAGAATAGAACATCTGGTTCTGACAAGTTAGCGAACAAACATGAGAGTTTAAATCCTGCGACCATAATCAAAATTTCCTGATATGCATTTGTGGACGAAGGTCTTAAGGGGACAGGGATATAGTATCTATCACGAGAAACTTCCAGAAGATATTAAGATTAGCTACGCTTCTCGGTGGAAGCAACAATTCTGAAAAGTCAAAGGTAGATATTCGTATTAACTAAAATACATGGCCTTCACTTTGAAACGAACCGGCTTTATCAAAGAATCATCCAATTTTAATGCACTTATCGGTAAATGTTCATTAGATGACATTTTAGAATTAAGGAATACTAGCTGTCCCTTCACGACGTTGCCCGGAAATCGTTTTTCTTTCATTTACTTTTGCTTTTTCGTCATTAAACTTCATATATACGTTAGTATTTTTAAAACTCTTAAATCCATAATTAAGGCGAAGAACACACTGCGTGTCCCTGACTTGAATAAGAAAATCCCTATGTATTGGTTTCCCAAAAAGGGCAGTTAGTCGAATTTTTATTATGAGGAAAAATAAAGGAGCGTTCTGGATTGGGACAAAAGATGATTCAGTCTAAAATATTGTATTCTTTTTTAATTTCTATATTTTTTTTAATTCAATTTTCACCCCAAACAAGGCACAGTGTCACTTTGAAGTAGGGGACTACTATCGGGAACATAAGTTGCAGGGATATTATGAAGTGAGATGAGTAGAAAGAAGTCTGCTTACATTACACTTGAACTTCTGCATGCCAGTACCGTTGGGTAAGCAGGATCCTGGAAGTGAGTTCCAAAGTCGAGCAGTTCTGGAGAAGAAACTATTGGGGTAGAAGGCTTTCTTACATCTAGGGATCTCTACTGTGTAGGGCTGGGATTTAGCTGCTTGTCAGGTCTGTTGGGGTTATTTACGTTGAGGGGGTACAAGTGCTTGTAGTTCGCCAGAGCATTCACCATTAAAATACTTGTAGAACAGGCAGAGGAATGCAACATTTCGTCGATGGGACAGAGGCTGAAGCCTGGATGACAGTTCAGAACCTATCAGGTTGGCGACTCTCTTTTGAACTCTGTCCAAGGGTGAGAGACAAGTAGCAGATGCACCAGCCCAAATGTGACAACAGTACTCCATACATGGGCAAATAGTGGCCTTATAGAGGTATAGGATACTTTCAGGTGTAAGTAGATTTCTAGCACGGTAGAGAGAGTCCACCTTCTTCGCAGCAGCCTTGGCAATGCTCTCGCCATAACTATTTCAGTTCATGTTCCCTTTGAACGTGAGACTGAGGAGTTTAAAGGAAGTACTTTCAGGTAATGTGTTTTTGGTCATTGCTATTGACAGTAGAGAAGGTTTCTTGTAATTATTGAAGGAAACAAGCTTAGTCTTGGCAGCATTGAATATGACCATTCACTTTTGTCTCCATTTCGCTACAGATTGGAGGTCTTCAACTAGTGTTTTTGCCATTTCCTTACATATGTGTTCATTTATTTCCCGTTCATGCTGTTATAGAGAGTGGTGTCATCAGCAAATGTACCCATCTCAGAAACAATTTTATTGGGAAGGTCATTTATGAATATCAGGAATAATAAAGTTCCTAGGATAAACCCCTGCATTTATACAGGATGTCCCAAAAAAGTTGTTGGTTAAAAAACTTTCTAATTTTTTTATATTTGAAAAAACATTTTCAGATCATCTAGAGTAACCCTTCCAAGGTCATCATGAGTCATTACACTACCAAGGAGCTGATATTTATCGTAGAGTCGTATTTTCGGTTGAATGAGTCAATAGCAGAAACTCAAAGAGAATTTTGACGAAACTTCAACACAAAAATTCCCCTACTCCCAATGCAATAAAAGCTATGGTGGCTCGATTTCATGAGCAAGGGTCTGTATGTGACCTCCCTAAATCTGGTAGATTCCGTACGGCAAGAAGTGATGAGAATCTTTAGAGATTAGCAAAGAGTGTGGCCGAGGATCCATCCACACCAGTAAGAAGGAGATCAAGTCAAATTGGGGTCTCTGGATCATTTCTTCACAGAATGCTTCATGACGAGGGCAAATTTCCATATAAAATTCAATTGGTGCAAGAGCTTAAGATTAAGTTGTGTAAATAACATTAGAATAAGTAGACTATGATATCTCAATACATCACGGAGGCGCTCATCTAGCTACATAAGAAAATTGGTAAGCATAACTTAAATATTGAGGAAGATAATCAAATTTAAAATCCCTCAGCTGCTTTTGAGACACCCTGTATCATATAGTTTAGATGTACGACCGTCGAGGACAGCCTGGATTTTTATCTTACTTAAGAAGGATTCAATTACATTATGTATTCTTCCAGTGATACCATATGATCTGATTTTTCTGAGAAGACCATCGTGCCAAACCCTGTCAAATGCCTTAAATATATCGAGGGCTACCGCTCTACTCTCCCCTGCTTTGTCCAGTGAACGGTATACACGTTCAGAGATTACAGTTAGGATATCTGCTGTGGAACTGGCTTGCCTAAATCCATATTGATTGTCGGTCAGAAGTTTAGCAATTGTAAGGTGATGGACTAGAGCTTGATTAATTATGGACTCAAATATTTGGGTGAAAAGCTGGAGGAAGCTAATGGGACAATAATTTAATGGTTCAGTCTTTCACCAGAATTCTTGAAAACCGGTACCACAGGGCAGTTTTCCAGTAGTCAGAAAAGCAAGATTCGTTAAGAGATTTGTTGTAACGTTTGGAGAGAACTGGAGCAACTTCAGCGGAGCATTTTTTTAATAGCACAGCTGGGATGAGATCAGGTCCACAATCAAGGTATAAATTAAACGAAATAAAGTAAAAATTATGTTTCCTTTCGACAATGTCAAATATAAGCACGATTAACGATAACGATGTTTTTTTTTTTTATCAAAATGAAATATACTTCTCCATGTAATCTGGATAGTGTTGCTTAAACCTTAGGACGATTTCATTAGCAGACAAACAGACAGACAGCATGTCGTCCCTTCTGTGGTCGAGTGGGAGAACTGCCGACCGTCAACACGACGGTTCTAGGTTCATCCTTGGCTTGGGAGAGATGCTAGTCTAGCAGCACTGATGAGTTGTGATACAACGAAACAGGACTATATGTCGATGACTACAAATATATTTTAAGCCCCCCTCTTTGGGTAGAGCACTGTCATAAATAATCTCACCCACTACTTAATTGGCTGAAAAATGCGAAGCTTGTTATTTGTTTGTTTACAAACAGGCGGTTTGAGCACTGTAAGAGTGGTGCCGGATGTCTATTTAAATAGACATTCTGACGAGTTATTTGCAGGCGTCCCTGTGATACAATGAAAGAGGACTGTATGTCGATGACTACAAATATGTATATATATATATATATATATATATATATATATATATATATATATATATATATAGAGAGAGAGAGAGAGAGAGAGAGAGAGAGAGAGAGAGAGAGAGAAAGATGGAAATAGGTAAATGTAACTCCTCCAAACAGAACAGTTTTACACCATTTTTGCTTTACAGAGATTAAAATCAAGGTATAATGCATGTCTACAATTTTATTCCAATTTTGATCAAACCCATTGCTTGATTTTGATCCTAGAAATGATTTAATGCTTAAGCTTAAGCAGTCTTTAGAAGAAATTGAAGTTCAGGGAATCTTGCTTAATTTGTGTCTAATGACTATGATAAAATTCAATGGAAATCTGAAATATTAGAAGTTTGAACAGAAGACTGTTTGAAAGTACTGACTTCTTAATCTGTTTTCATGAGGCTATACTCCCAGGCATTACCTCTTTTTATGAGTGCGGGGAGCAGTGTAATACCGAGCATTGCCTCCTCATTTAGGAATGGATATGTAGTGTAGTTTGTATGAAGGGCGTTCTGAAAGTAATGTCGCCTATATTTTATTTTGACCGAATGGAACAAAAGGGGTTGCAAACTGCATTGTTATGATGACTGAACTTGTGCATTCATGACCTTAAAATTTCAATTCTTTGTTGCAGATATTGACAGCATGATACTCTAAGAAAGCAACCCCTGTTGTTATGGACGTGCGTCAGAAGCAGAGATGCATCATTGAATTTCTGGGAAAAGTGGATCGAGAATGGTGGTGACTATGTAGAAAATGAATTCTGGAGCATAAAACGGTCATTCGTTGTAATGGTACAGCTCCTGTCATCTGAGCTCTTCAAATTTTTTAGTTAGAAACACTAGGAAGCTTTAATTTTGAAATTACCCTCGTATTTTGCCCTCATCAGACCATCCTAGGCATTATTTTCTCCTTTATCGAGAAAGTGTAATATATGTCGTCCTGAGGCCCTTCTACCGGATATTACCGCATGTTTGGGAGGGGAGGGTGGCAATGGAGTTCGTATATATTCTGTAATCGGGATTCCATAATTTTGACAACATCCATTAGACCAAATTATGCATCGCTATGCACGCTTCGCTACTGGAAAAAAGAACAGGTGCTTTCCTGAAAAGTTAACAACATAATACTTTTTTTTTCTTTGTGACTTGTGTGATATTTACATACTTTTCTTTCAAAATCGCAGCATAATTAAATGGTTTCTTTTTTCTTCTTACATTTCAAGTTTTGACGCCAAAATAAATATTTAGAAACCGACTTAATTTGAGATAGCCGGAAGGTGGAGGTTGTCGCAAAGGGGTTTCTTCTATTTTTTCCTTTAATTTCCTTTCATTTGCATACTTTTTTTTTGCACCCCACCTACCCTAACATATTTCACATGCTGAACACTACAGAAATGTTTAACTTAAATTGCAATCTGACTTGAATGATGGATCAGATGTCAACAAATTATTGCATTTTGTTATTCGAATTTCAATAAAATCAATTCCTGTTGCCCACTTTATTCATTTATTTGTTCTTTTATCTTCCTGCAACCCCGTTGTTGCTGCTGTTGCTGTTGTTGTTGTTGTTGTTGTTATTATTATTATTATTATTATTATTATTATTATTATTATTGCATATTTTTTTTTGCCGCATTGGGCTCTTTTGAAATCTTTTTTCGTTCATCTTTTAGTTGACAAACCAGAATTCTGCAAGCACTCTTTTAATTTAATATATTCTATCTCTCTGTTTCTTTCTCTCACACTTTCTCCCCTCCCCCTTTCTCTCTATCTCTTTCTCTCTCTTTCTTTCTTTCTCTCTTTCTAATACATTATTTCTCTGAATATCTCTCTGCCTCCTTTTCTCTTTTTTCTTCCACCATTTTTGTTTAGCATTTCGCTCTATTCTATTCTTTCTCCACACTCTGTTTCTGTTATTTACAGTTGCTTTTCGCCCGATTTGCCTCCCCTCTTTCTTTTTCCCGCTCTCTCCCTCCCTCTCTCTCTCTCTATCGCTATCTCGCTCGCCCTCTCTCCCCTATCTATCTATCTATCTTTATTTTCCCCTCTCTCTCATTCATTCGTCATGCTTTCTTCATCATTTCAATCTCTATTGTCTCGTCCCTATTTCTTTTAGTTATATTCCTGTTTTATTTATCTGCCCATCCTCCTCCTCACCCTTCTCTAGTTCAAAAGCTTTGCTTTTAATAACGATTCACCACTCAACAATGCCCAAAGGCCACTCGAGGACATGTGTTAAGGTGTCAGGTGGATGATCGATGGTGAGGCCAACACCTTGAAAATTGTAGATCATGGTTTGATTTGGGCTGAAATTGATTACTTAAGAGGGCTACTCAACAAAAATTTGTTAATGGACTTGAAAACGACCAAGCTGTAAAATTTTTACAGTGGTTGTCGATAGATGAGGTTTTGCTATAAATGTTTTACAGAGGGTGGGGGGACCAAGACTTGGAAGCCACTCAAAAAACACTACCTTACAATCCACGAGACCAAAGTGTTCATGCAGTTCTAAACAAAACACATGTAGGAACTTTTGTTTAAAACAGGGTTCAGATATCGGTATAAGAGTTTTGGAAGAAGTTAGAATTGGATTTGTAAGAATCCCTTCGACCTGTTCTTTAGAATGGAGTCTTGTTCTCGGTTGCTGAACTGCTCTTTCTCCTGGACTTACCCACGGTCGCTAACTTTTAACATTATGATAAAGAATCTACTTTTCCTCGCCTGTGAAAAGCCTACCCAAAAAAATAGTGTTTATTTAATATATATTTTTCTGAAGAGGGTATATAGAGTTGCCGTTGCCCGGTCGTAAAATACTGTTAATTGTCTTTATTATTATTACTGTATTATTAGGTTGTTACAAAAATAGTGGCCGCCTAAAATGAGTTGTTTTGAAAAGTCATTTTAACACAAAATTTGTCGTTCATTTTACGGTTATATACTAATTAATACTTTTTACTTTATTTATTTTCAGGCAAAAAAAATTTTGGAAGCATACAGGGCACTCAATGGTGAATAATCCAAAACGTGACCATCAGCTCCTTATGTTGCATCAGTTCAAACTTGGACACATTATGTCCGAAACTTCTAATATCAACAGAGCATGGGGAGAGGGGTCCATAAAAGATCGGATAGTACGAAGGTGGTGCCTAAAATTCCATAGTGGAAGCGAGAGTCTTGAAGATTAAGAAGGTAAGGGGGGAGCATGCAGTTTTGACAACGAACAATTGCAAGCAGTTGTTGAGCAAAATCCTCGTCAAAGTGTCAGAGAAATGTCTCAGATATTTGGCATCAGTATTGCAACCGTTTCAAGCCATTTACAGAGCATTAGAAAGGTGAAAAAAACTCGATAAATAAATCCCTCATGAGCTCAATAAGAATCAAAAACTCAGGAGATTTGAAGTCTACTAAATACTCTGCGTGTGTAACAGCAACGATCCCCTTCCTGACTGAATTGTCAGTTGTTACGAAAAGTGGACCCTTTATGATAATTGTAAACCATCTGGTCAATGGCTTGATCGTGATGTGTCTCCCAAACACTTCCCAAAGCCAAAGTTGCATCAGCAAAAGATGATGGTGACAGTTTGGTTGGTGGTCTGCAATCGGTGTTATCCACTACAGCTTTCTGGGAACCAGTCAGAGTATTACAGCAGAAATCTACTGCAATCAACTTGCCGAAATGCAGGGTTCCTTGCAAATAAATTTGGTGCGTCGAAGATACAGAATTTGTAATTCAACTGGTCGATGTACGTAATCAGCAAATGTGAATTACGATATAATATTTTATCTCTTTGGACTATTTTCATTATAAGCATAATTTTTCTTCATATTATTTTGAAAGCGGGTGGTAGGAACAGAATTACCTGCATTCAATAATGTCATTGTTTTGTTGTATTTGGCGTTGCCTAGAAGCAATAAATATGAGAATTCACTATTACATTTAAGAAAAGTAGTTCCAGGCTCTGAATTACATTTGGTTTCAGAACTGTAAAACAAAAGAGGTGAATATGTTAGGCGAAAGATACAGAGAGGGTTACGGAGAAAAATGGTAGAAGGCGGAAGAGAAAAGAGAGAAAGATAAACCTACAGCGCGCGCGAGAGGGAGAGAAAGAGAGAGAGAGAGAGAGAGAGGGGGGGATAGAAAATTTTATGTTACACATAATTTCACTTTTATTTAATTTTATATGATACCGAGCAACGCCAGGTTCCCTTGTTAGTTTTATTATAAAAAGAAAAGTTATACTAGTTGAGTCGGCTGCGAGACATGGTGAAAATATCTCTCCTGACATTACAAATTTTAATATGGCCGATGTAAATAAATGGTGCAAAACTATATGTCTGTTCATAATATTCCAAAAAATATTTATTTTATAAAATCGAAAAAAAAAAATCGACAAGGTTATCTCCCTTGCAGCATATTACGGACAGACTTATTTAGTTTCTATTGTTTACATCGGTTATATTTAAAAATCATGGTATTTCAGTAACCTTTATCCGCGAGTGGCTCTTTGCCTAGATAAGTGATGAATAATTAGTAAAAAAAAAAACGTACCAACCCTTGCCAAACTTTCACAAAAAAACACCCAACTAGCTACACCCACTATATACGATTTTCCCTCTCTCTTTCTCTCTATCTGTGCCTAAATCTACACACAGATTCTATGAACAATGCTTCTTTCCCAGAACTGCCCACCTGTGGAACACTATTCCGCTGGTCTGCTTCCCGGTTAAATACAACATAGTAGTCTTCAAATCCAATGTAAACAAGTTCTTGTTAAGCCGTCCCTATAAATAATCAAATTTTACCAAATTTACACCATTAGTGATTACAATACTACCACCTTACATTCATTAACCCTTATCCTCGAGTGGCCTTCGAACCTTGATAAGTGGTGACTCCCAAGTAAAAAGAAAAATACAAGTTGTAACTAAAACTATGGCTAACAACATATATTCTTTCTTTCTTTCTTTATTTATTTATTTCTTCTCTCTCTCTTTCTTCCCTCTCTCTCTCTCTCTCTCTCTCTCTCTTTCTCCTCTGAGAATAGTCTTTTTTTTAATTCCATTGCTTCTCTACACTTAGTGACCTTCCTTTGGTGCCAAAGTAAATCCGTGTTTCTTTAATTGATTCCAGATCTTTGTTGCAAAGGCAATGAAATAAGATCCACAGAGGATTTAGTTTGACCAGTTCCTATCTAAAATTAGCAGAGAAACTTTTATGAATTCTCCATCTGTTTCAACTAAAATTATTTACTCTCTAGATTCATACAGACTTTTACAGGTTGATATTTCCTTAACCGGCAGGGTAGGGTCTCTTTTTTTGATGGTCGGTCTCTTTCAGATGTTCAAAATTTAATTGAAAAAAGAAAGAAAATAATAAAAAAAAAGCGGACATAGTGAGAGAAAGAAAGCGAGAGGAAGAGAGAAAGAAAGAAAGAAAGAGAGAGAGAGACAGAGAGAGAGAGAGAGAGAAAGGCCTACAAGTGCTTATTTGGGTCAGTCTAGATTTTACTTGGTTAAATAAACTTAAAATTAAAACTTTTAATTAGTTTTTAGAATCAAGAAATCTGTATAATAATACGCTAAGGCAATTTCCTGTTTGTTCCTACGTACGTTATTACCTTTCACCTTTTTATTTAAAATGGCATTGCCTGGTCGTCAAGCATGCAATGAAAAGAAAGTATTTAAAAATAAATTCATTTGATGTAACTATTGCTTTGGAGCATCATTCATTCATTTCGAATGAATTAGATTATTACTGTTGGCATTCGTTTCCCAGGTACCTTTCTAGTTATAATTCTTTCTAGAAAGACATCGAGTACTTCATGCGAAGGTTGCCCACATCCCTAAGTGAGTAATTGTCTGTATTTTTGAGATGGGGTGTTTTCATTGATTGAGATTGTCGGACTGACTTCCTCATCTAGGTTGTTATCGTTACAACGTTTCGGCCATTTTGCCCTCCGGCCTTCATCAGGTGTTTTGTATCGAAACTGTTTGTTAGGAGTCTCGAACCCAAACCTTTATTACTATTACGGGGGTACCGTGTTCGGACTCCAGCTAGGCTCTGTTTTGAATGTTACTTTTTCACTGTCTTCGTTCAGGATTGGGTTACCTTTGGGTAACTGTAAACTTTGACCCAACGTCTAGGACCACTCGGCCATATGTCACTAGGACAATTCTTAGTTGGTTTTTGTTAATGTTAAACCTATGTTGTTATTCAAGGTTTTCTCTCTCTATCAGAGGTGTCCAAATTGCATTCAGCTCTATGCTTGGTTTGCTCAGTAGATTGTTATGTCCGAGCATGTGAGCTGTTTCTTTAAGTTTTCTCACTTTCCAGTGGGTCTCTCTGTTTATTATTTTTACTTCATCATATAGGGGGCGATGGTCCCCCCTCTCCATCCAGACATGTTTGGCTATACCTGATTTTTCCGTCTCCCCTTTAGTTACCGCTTTTCGCTGTTCTTCCACCCGTACTTTAAAGGGGGTGGCATATTTCACCCTTGTAAAACTTTCTGCAACTGCATGGGATGGAGTATATGCAGTTTTTGGTCATGTTCTCCTCCATGCGGGGCTTCACTCGTACCAGGTGTCGTCTGAGTGTTGACTCGCTCTTGAATACCGTCCTGATGTTGTAGGGGACACATATTCTTTGAATCTTTTCAGAGATGCCTCGTATGTATGGTAGGCAGACCGTTTGAGGTTTTTGGGTTTCATTCTCCTCTCTTATACTATTAACACGTCTGGTGGATAGTATGCTATCGGGGTAGTTGTTATGACGGAGGGTATTCCTCAACCTGATCATTTCTTGGTGGTATGTAATGGTGTCGCTACTTATTGTCTCTGCTCGATGTTGTAAGCAGCGTGCGATTCTATGTTTGATACTGTATGGGTGATGGGTGTTGAAGTTAAGGTATTGTCCGGTGAAGGTAGGCTTACGATATACGGATGTCTTAAACCCATGCTCTGTGCGTGATATGAGTATATGAAGGAAGGCCAGTTGGTTATCTTTTTCTTTCCTCATTGTGAACTGTATCGATGGTCTTATTGAGTTCACATGGCCTAGGAGAGCCTGGATGTCTTCCTGATGGGGCCAGAGTATGAAGGTGTTATCACCGTATCTTAGCCACATGGTGGGCTTTAAGGGAGCTGAACCTAAGGCCATGTCTTCGAAGTATTCCACGTATATGTTTGCCATCACTGTTGATAATGGCGAGCGCATAGTTAGCCCCTCCTCTTGTCGATATAGATCAGTACCCATTCTGAAGTAGGTTGTTTATATGCAGAATGTCAGCATTTCCATTAAGTTTGGCAATGGTACAGATGTGCGCTCTTCTATGGAGAGGTCCGCAGCTAGTTTGTCTTGAATTACTGCTAGTGCCTCACTAGTTGGGACTTTAGTGAACAGGCTAACCACATCTAGGCTTACCATTTGGTTTGTACTGATGGGTGCTCCCTTGATCAGTTCCGTGAAGTGGGCAGAATTCTTTTCATGTGTTGCTGACTTGCCTGCTAATGGGTTTATTATATCCACAAGGTACCTGCTCAGTGGGTGGCATGCTGAGCCTCGGCAGCTCACTCTGGGTCTGAGTGGAATACCGTTTTTGTGTATCTTGGGGAGACCGTACATATGCGGTAGCTTACTGTATGCTGGACCAGCTGTCTATATCTCATCGGAGCGATGTGTTCCTTGTTTTTTAGGATTTGTAACAGCTTTCTTTCGGTTTTCAAAGTTGTGTCCTTCTTTATTTTACCATAGCTACCATCTGCGATTAGGCCTGCCATTTTTTCAAGGTACTCAGATGTGTCCACACCACAGTAGCATTGCCTTTGTCTGCTGGCAGAATTATTATACTGCTGTCACTCTGTAGGGTTCTTATAGCCAGCCTATCTTCCCGTTAGCAGGCAAGTCAGCAACACATGTAAAGAATTCTGCCCACTTCACGGAACTGATCAAGGGAGCACCCATCAGTACAAACCAAATGGTAAGCCTAGATGTGGTTAGCCTGTTCACTAAAGTCCCAACTAGTGAGGCACTAGCAGTAATTCAAGACAAACTAGCTGCGGACCTCTCCATAGAAGAGCGCACATCTGTACCATTGCCAAACTTAATGGAAATGCTGACATTCTGCATATAAACAACCTACTTCAGAATGGGTACTGACCTATATTGACAAGAGGAGGGGCTAACTATGCGCTCGCCATTATCAACAGTGATGGCAAACATATACGTGGAATACTTCGAAGACATGGCCTTAGGTTCAGCTCCCTTAAAGCCCACCATGTGGCTAAGATACGGTGATGACACCTTCATACTCTGGCCCCATCAGGAAGACATCCAGGCTCTCCTAGGCCATGTGAACTCAATAAGACCATCGATACAGTTCACAATGAGGAAAGAAAAAGATAACCAACTGGCCTTCCTTCATATACTCATATCACGCACAGAGCATGGGTTTAAGACATCCGTATACCGCAAGCCTCCATCCACCGGACAATACCTTAACTTCAACTCCCATCACCCATACAGTATCAAACATGGAATCGCACGCTGCTTACAACATCGAGCAGAGACAATAAGTAGCAACACCATTACATACCACCAAGAAATGATCAGGTTGAAGAATACCCTCCGTCGTAACAACTACCCCGATAGCATACTATCCACCAGACGTGTTAATAGTATAAGAGAGGAGAACGAAACCCAAAAACCTCCAACGGTCTGCCTACCATACATACGAGGCATCTCTGAAAAGATTCAAAGAATATGTGCCCCCTACAACATCAGGACGGTATTCAAGAGCGAGTCAACACTCAAACGACACCTGGTACGAGTGAAGCCCTGCATGGAGGAGAACATGATCAAAAACTGCATATACTCCATCCCATGCAGTTGCAGAAAGTTTTACAAGGGTGAAACATGCCGCCCCCTTTAAAGTAAGGGTGGAAGAACAGCGAAAAGCGGTAACTAAAGGGGAGACGGAAAAATCAGGTATAGCCAAACATGTCTGGATGGAGAGGGGGGACCATCGCCCCCTATAGGATGAAGTAAAAATAATAAACAGAGAGACCCACTGGAAAGTGAGAAAACTTAAAGAAACAGCTCACATGCTTGGACATAACAACCTACTGAGCAAACCAAGCATAGAGCTGAATGCAATTTGGACACCTCTGATAGAGAGAGAAAACCTTGAATAACAACATAGGTTTAACATTTAAAAAGCCAACTAAGAATTGTCCTAGTGACATATGGCCGAGTGGTCCTGGACGTTGTATCAAAGTTTACAGTTACCCAAAGGTGCTGAGTTCAGTCCTGAACGAAGACAGTGAAAAAGTAACATTCAAAACAGAGCCTAGCTGGAGTCCGAACACGGTACCCCCGTAATAGTAATAAAGGTTTGGGTTCGAGACTCCTAACAAACAGTTTCGATACAAAACACCTGTTGAAGGCCGGAGGGCAAAACGGCCGAAGCGTTGTGATGATAACAACCAAGATGAGGACGTCAGTCCGACAATCTCAATCAATCCCTAAGTGAGAGTATTCTTGTGGAATGAACTTCATTCGATCTTAACGTACCCAGGTTGTCAGTCCGTGTCGCAAACCACTTTTATTTTTGGAAAAGATTCATTTCTGTAATTCAATAAACGATAAGACTTAAGAAGACTTGTAACAGTCATTTTAAAATATT
>NC_136497.1:74585033-74620033 GCF_053919585.1 Euprymna scolopes
CATCTAATAAACAACCATAAAAAAGCAAATAAGTAATTAATTAGCGCTCGTTTTTTAAAGGAATGTGCAAATTAGTTAACCATCATGTAGTCGCTCGAATATCTATGATTGAGTATATTAAAATGTCTGTTCGAATAATTTTTAAACAGAAATTAATTCATGTAGGGTTATTTTAAATAGTTTGAGTGAATGAGGCACTATGGCGAATGAAAAACTATCTTAGGTAATAGACAAAGTGAGTGACCCCTGACTCCATTTCCCCTCATCTTCTTTTGACTTCATGCCACATTATTTTAAGGACCCCTGCCCCCGATTCTTTATATAAAATTTTTATAGATATTGTATAAAAAAAATAGGCGCCCTCAGCAATAAAAACAAAATTAAATAGAAAAAGTAGGCTTTTAATATCCATACCAGAGTGAAAAAAATTTAACTTATATATATATATATTATTTTTATTTACAGAACGTTTAGATAAGTTATCGGTACCGTCGGTTTTAGGGACCATTTTAGATACCCATATCAAGGTCTCTTCAGTCGATATTCATGATTAGTATAGGCTAAAGAGAATATGATATGGGTGTATAAACGTTTGAAATCGACGGCACCGATGACTTATCTCATCTAAACTTTCTGTAAATAAAAATAAAATTAATACGCTCTTATTTTCGAAATTTTTTCCTTATCATAGAACACTCTGCTGGAATCATTTTTTATATACATATCTACTTATACATAAAAGGTACTTTGTCTCTTTGTGAGCTCGTTTCCTAACGGCTAGGCTGATTTTGGTGAAATTTTATGCACATGTACCTCGTGTGCCTAGGAGTGTTATTAGAAAAGCTTTATATCAGAATGCCTCTGATAAGTATCGAAATCGGTAATCAAAGAAATCCTACTACAGTTCAATTTTTATCAAAGTTAACACATTTATAGAGCCTTTATTACAAGTGCATTTGGGAAATTTATCACCACACAAGCAGAAGGGCTAAGCATATAAAATCAACAGTTGATTATTTGATATGACAGGGAATGTTCAAAATGAATATTTCTGTTTAGAGCACAATGGAACCATTGTATTTGACTTTTGCATTTTTAATTTTAGTTCAACTCTTTATATTAAAATTGGTGATGGGACGATTCCAATATTTTTCCTGATTCCGATACAATTACCAATTCCACACTAAATTCCCGAGTTCAATACAATTACCGATTCCAATTCCAATTCTTTATAAATCACGAAATATTTAACTATACAGCTGTATTTTTCTCAGAATACCATAGAAACACACATGTTAGATGTGCAGATATTTTCCTAAACATAAAAAATATACTTGTGAGGGAAGATCTATCGATTTTAGCTTCACTGATCGTTTAAAATCAATATGTATTTGTTATTTTATCGTTATTACCGGCAATGGAAGAGTTTGCTTTAAACAAAATCAAATAAAAAACACAATTGAAAGAATCGTTTTGGCATCGGAAAATTGCTACAAATTTCTCTGATTCCGATACCAATTCTGATATCTTCAAGTATTCCGATTTTTCCGATTTCTGATTCCGATTCCAATTAATCGTCCCAACACTAATTAAAATGAAAATAATCTCCAGATACGAAACCTGAATCTTTATCGCCATCCACGTAGAAAGTTTAATACTCTTGCCGTCTAGACTATCTTGCCTTCAGATAGCACGTAGAAAAAATACACCGTGTTTTAAGCTATTTTTTATATTCAGTTTTATTGAGGATATCGGCAACCTTAGTAAATTCAATTATTTTTAGGGGAGAATCTTTCTCATAACCTTAAGTGAACATATTCGTTTCCTAGATATAAATATAGAAACCATTCTACCCATCTATTGCAGTTTCATGTTTATACCATCCGCAGGGCCTGTTGTTGGCTGTGAAGCAGTTAACTGTAAATGCGTTGGGTCTAATTTTGAAGCCAATCGTATTTAAACATTTGAACGCTAACTATGACACGTTGAATGCTTGCTATGGCATTGAATACTACCTATGACATTTTGAATGCTTGCTATGACATTAGGAATGCTAGATATGGCGTTTTGAATGCTAGATATGACATTTTGAATGCGTGCTATGGCATTTAATACATTTCTCTCTCTCTCTCTCTCTCTCTCTCTCTCTCTCTCTCTCTCTCTCTCTCTCTCTCTCTCTCTCTATTTTTTTATTTTACCATTCTATGTACACGTTCAATTTTCCTCTCATTTCCTTTCTCTATTGTACTTTCTTTGCTATCTCCTTATAATTCTCACCATCCACCCCTTGGTTCCCATTTCTCGTTATTTCTCTATTTATCTCCTTCTCTAGACTGTTTTTCTCTATCTTTTTTTTATACATGGTAGTCACCACTTATCACGGCCTGGAAGCCACTTGGGGATAAGGGTTATTGCGTGTACAGTAATCAATGGGACAATATCGTAGTAATCGTTAGTATTGGATATTTGATAAAGTCTCTCACTTAAGGGGGTGGTTTATCAGGAATTTGTTTATGTTTGGCTTGAAAACATCCTAGTTGTAGTCAGGTTGGAAACAGGCAAACGGAACAGAGTTCCACAGGCGTGCACTTCTAAGAAAGAAGCTTTGTTCATGGAATCTACGTTTTGATTTAGGCACAGATAAAGAGTGGGGAAAATTATTGACAGAGGTTGCAGGGAAGAGAAAAGGGTACCCTCTCCACTAAGCCACAAAGTCTATTTTGTAGTCTGTCAAGGCAAGAAAAGCTGTTTTTAGCAGCTCCTGCCCAGATGTGGCAGCAGTACTCCATTATTTCATCATCATCATCATCATCATCATCATCATCATCATCGGTTGTCTTTTAGAAATTCACTTACAAATTACCTTTTTCTAGCCAGGTCGTTAATTATTACTCGTACTCTCGATTAGTGGGGATACAGTTACAAGAATCAGCATTACTACTATGCCGTCGTAGTTAATCACCTGCAAAAGGCCAGAGGATGAGTTGGCCAAAATGTGGTGAAACAACAACAACAACGATGAAGATGAAGATAACAGAAGAATGGATACAAAAATTATGAAGCCTCATCTCAAAGGATTCCAATAAAAATAATATATCGAAAAGGAAAAATTGCTGTTTTCTGAGTCAAAATCTATCCATCTTAACACTTATCGTTGATTGGTTCTTGATCTTTAAGTAGTATTTCGTTGGAGGCGATGCAAATAGAGCGCTCAATTTTTAAATGAGCTCTGCACAAGCGGTCAATGCCAAACATTGCAGGTACACTTCAGTCCAACCATGTGGCAAAGACTGCCTGTCAATGGCTAGGCTACTAAACCGCATAAAATTTCATGCCAAAATCAGCTGAACAAATCGAACATAGCTATCTACAAAGGTAAACCAGCATTCTCATGTCATGTCTGTAGAAAGTCTTGTAAAAATAAGTTTGGGTTGAAGAGTCATCTGTGTTCACAAGAGCATATTGGGTACTTATCTAGGATTCCACTTAATTAAAAAAAAAAAACAAATCTTCAAAAAAATCCTTATGATGCATGTACTCATCACAGAATATATTTCCTTGGCCTTCCCCTGTCGTCTGATCATGCTACCGCAGCTGTTATACACCTTCTTACCCAAGAACTGTCATCTATTTTTTAAACCTGGCCATACCATCAAAGTCTTCTGTTCTGCATGCGTCTACCTGCACTGTTAAGATTTAATATTCCACTGAGGTCATCAGATCTAAGCTTGTCATTAAGATACACATTACACAACCATTGCAGTGTTAGATATTTATCTAACTGCTTTTTGATCCAAGACAGTGGCAAAATAAAACAAACACAACAAGGCCTACCTTAAAATTCAATACAAATTTTACTAGATCCTTAGTTGCAAAAAAGGAATGCCCGTTTTTGTCTCTGTAAACAGAGCTGTTAACAACCTCGAAAGGTGATAGTCTTTCATCTTCAACAGGAACTAGTAGCTGGTTCATTCTGTCTTTGAAAATATGAATTTGCAGCCGTTGAAGGGGTCGATATGATGTCTTCTGATGTAAAAAGATTCAGTCCTTTCATTGAGAGGATATTGCAGAAGTTCATAATTAATGTTCATGTAGGAAAAGTCCTTGTCGGCTATTCAGACCTAAAAAAAAGTCTCTAGCGGACTTTAACAATAATTAATGAGCCTAATTATTTGGTCTTGAAATAAACGTCTCCAAGAGACGAAAGTTGGAGGCTCACTTATTCCTCATGTGGAGGGTGAGTTTCAAAACATCCTTCTTCTATGGCTGACTTGATGAAACTGAAAAGAAAAAACATGATATACAAAAAAACTGTGAAAGCGAAACGCTCCACAGTAAATAGAATCGACCGATTTGATTGGTCCAAAACAAATACAATGGAAGGCATGATGTAATTGTCAAATTTCTAACAGTATCTATCAAATCATTTCTCTCCATGCAAAGTATGTTTTTAATTGTCACTAGTTTCAGTGGAAACGCTCTGTTGGTTAGTAATGGCAGAAGTAAGGATGTGTAGAGGTGGGGTACTAGGGAAGCCTAAAGAATTGCTCCTTTTGCTCCTATTTTAAAAGTGCCCTTTTCAGAGGAATGTGTTATGGGCATTTCCCAATCATTACTATATTTTTGCCGTTTTTTTTTTCACTTGAGCACCTGCCGTGAAAAAGTTCTCTACGTGTCACTGGACAGAAGTCGCTGAACTTACTACATCCACTCCAAGCTCTTATAATTACACTGGCATTTGCTTTTTTTATGTGATCCACCGGTATTACCAAATTATCGAAACTTCTGAACAACCGCAATAGCTTCGTCATCTAGATATATTTTCTTCGCCGTCTGAGATCTCATTCGTCTCCATTATCTTACACTTGTGGCACAAAAAACTGGTTATCATCTCTCAATATAGCAGTAGTAACACTGCACTTCTTGCGTACCCAATAATTACAATTTTGGGTTTTCTATCTCTTTTTTTTCTCTGTTTATTCTCTTTCATTTTCATCCCCCTCTCTCTCTCTCTCTCTCTCTCTCTCTCTCTCTCTCTCTCTCTCTCTCTCTCTTCCCTATCAAAAATATTGAGTTGCACTTTAAGACACAAATGAAATGCGATGGACTCAGTACCTTTAATTACTCTTTTTGAAATTCCTTACTTTTAGTGTATCTTTCTTTCTTCTTTTATACTCTTTCATGCGCTCTTTCTATTTCTCTCTCTCTCTCTTTCTCTCTTTTTCCATTTTATCTCTCTATCTTTATTTCTGCCTGTCTATCTAACTACCTCACTCTGTCCGTTTGTCTGTCTGCCTGCTGTCTGTGTGTGTGTCTCTCTCTCACTACATATGTCTTTTATTCTTTTTCTGTTTTCTATCTTTCTTTCCTTCTCTTTTATGCTATTTCGTACATGCTTTCTCTTTCCATTTCTATCCCACTTTCTCTCTCTCTCTCTCTCTCTCTCTCTTCATGTCTTTAACTTTTATTTTCTATTATTGCTATTTCTCTTTTCTCTCTTTCTGTTTTTATTTTCTTTTATTTCTTGCACTCTCTCGCCTTTCTCCTTCTCGGTCTGTCTCTCTCCCATCTATTTCGCTCTGTGTATCTCTCTCTCCCGCTACACACACACACACACACACACACACACACACACACAGACACACACACACACACACACACACACACGCACACACACACACACGCACACACACACACACTCTCTCTCTCTCTCTCTATCTATCTATCTCTCACACACACACACTCTCTCTCTCTCTTTCTCTGTCTCATTCTGTTGCTGTTTCTCTCTTTATCTCTCGTCTCTCTTTACGCATTTAATATTTTCTTTGGTTATTTCTATCTCTATTTCTCTTTATTATCTTTCGATGAATCCCCTTTCTCTCTCTTCCCATCTTCCCCGCCCTTTCTCCATCTCTATTTTATTTAATCTTTTTTTTTTCTTCTTCCCTTTACCACCACTTTTACTCATGGTTAACCACAATGGCCATTAAAGACAACTATCAGTTTAATTATTTTTAAGTTATTCCTTAGGGAATATTTTTTTATCAAATTTGGAGAAAAAAAATCAATTTAATTTGTTTGAAAAAAGTATTGGTAATTCCATTAAGACATTTTATATCTTCCCATTATCAAATTGTGTTTGCAAAGTTGTACGGCGACTGACTTTTTTTTTTTTTTTTTTTTTTTGCTTTAAAATATTTAAACAGTTACGCTTGAATTATCTTGAAATCTTCGAGTCAAAAATGATAAACAATTATTTTGAATGTCGCCTTTTTGAATCACAATCTAAACTCAAATATGGACTCTAAATTAGTCAACAACCGTTTAAACTTAAACATTAAAAAAAAAGCAAATAAACAGTGAGACGCTCATGGTTTCCCACGATTCTCTAGAGATATTTTTACTAATTAAATTGAATAAGACACATTTGATAAAGATGGGGCTTATATTCAGTTTGAAATCAATTCCTTTGTTACTTTTTTTTTACAGAAGCGGTTGATATTTGACTAATTGTCAACTTGACATTTTTCTATGAAATGATTTTGGACAAACTATCCACTAAACGATCGTCTGCAGTGCCAACATCTGAGCGAATCAAACTTTCAAAGTAAACTTGAATTAAATCACATTTGATTTGGTTATTTTGTTTTACGGCATATCAACCATTTTCAGGTTATTTAATGCCAAACCCATTGAATTTTGTAAAAAAAAATTTATGCTTCAAGTCTTCAAATATTTACTCATGGTATTCGGTTTCGTTGTTTAGTCTTATAGCATGTCAACCCTTTTTTCGGATTACTTAATGTCAAATCAAGTAGTCTTAAAAAAGGAGGGGTTTTATGCTTCAAGTTCTTATATATTCAAATATTTATTTATCGACTTTAGTTTGGTTGGGTTTTTTTTACGACATATAAACCCGTTTTAGTAATTTGGGGAAAAAGTTTCATGTGTTCAGTATTTTATATTCTCAAATATGTATTCATGGCGTTTGATTTGGTTGTTTTGTATAGGAAAATTGTTTATTAATTTCATTTATTGCGGACCATTATTCTCATCTTTTCTTAGTTGTTTCACGACGTTTCGGCCAACTATTCCTCTGGCATTTGTCAGGTGGTAAACGCAACGGGATAGGAACTCTGCATCCACTGAAATTACTGCCTTGTTGTCGTCTCACCAAGTTTTGGCCAAGTAAGCCTCTGGCCGGCTTTGGGTAGGATTGAAACCGCTACCTTCAGACAATTCTCACCTGGAACCATAGAGATTCAACGTCTCTATCAACTGCGCCATGGGCCCCGAAGGCCAGAGGTATAGTTGGCTGAAACGTCGTGAAACAACTAAGTAAAGACGCGGATAATAGTACGCAATAAATTAAATTAATAAATAATACTCATCTCAATAATGAATTCCAATTAAACAATACAGGAAAATTGTTGTTTTTGTTTTTGACTTTGCAAAACATGATTAAGTTTTGCAAAGGGAAAAGAAAAGCAATAACATCAATGTTTGGTATATTTTAGGTAAAGAAATCGGTACCATCGGACAGTCTGATTTTAAGTAGCAGTGAAATTATATGTGAAACAATGAATAATAGGAGTTAAAGACAAAGTAGTATGTTAAAATTGAAGGGTGCAAATTAAAGGAAGGAAAAGGTAGGTAGATGGCAGTAATATCAATACTTAGTTATTTGCATGATGTGAAGTTGTGACACGATGAGGCATTTTCGTGGTTTTGTATTAATTGATTGATACATACCACTTAAATGTATATAAAAGCGTATACTTGTTGAAAGTATATATTTCTTATGAAATAGAAAACATTGTTACGAATAATAAGCTCAATGAAGATATATTTCCGTGTTCAGAGCATATATATATATATATATATATATATATATATATATATATATATATATATGGCGTGTAGGCGACAAGGCAGTACTCCATGTAATGGTGTACTGGCAACCTGCTGCAAGATGTCTTCCTGACCCTGCTGCAGCGAATGGTGACATCTAAAGAGTGTACGACATGAAGTTGCACCTTCGTAGATCACCTGAAACACGTTATAGCTGGGGCTGGCTCATTCCTAATCAGCAAAATGTATACTGAGTTCTGCCAACGACAACGATATATATATATATATATATATATATATATATATATATATATATATATATATATATATATATATATATATATATATATATAGTCATCCACATACAGTACTGTTTCACAGCTCATCAATAAAAAGTTTTTCTTATTTATACATAGTATGGCTACACATTTGAATACATTTTTCATACATAGCTATAATAATCTGAACCTACTCAGACCCCCTTCCTCAATAGTACATTATTTATGATATCATATTGTAGGTGTTGAGAACAGGACTTTGTTCTGTTATAAATGAACAACAACAAATCTCCACTCTAATATAAAAGTCACTCTGCGTGCGTGCGTGCGTGTGTGTGTGTGTGTGTGTGTGTGTGTGTGAGTTCCTTCCTCATGGTTCCGAAACTGCTGAGCCTATCTTTTGCAAATTTCATACAACGGTAATTCATATGTCTGGCAGTGTTCTTAGATATGTTTTGTACAAAAACTCATCCGAAAATCGAAAAAATCTGATATTAAAAAACAGTCTTTCTCTTAAGAATTTTTACAGAGGAATATTTTACGTTAAACCGGCTAAGGGAAATAATAAAATCTCAGCAAATCGTTTCTTCTTAAATAAAACGAATATATTGTCATCTGGAAGTATAGCTGAGTGGTAGAGCATTAGACTACAGATTGAATGACCCCGTGTTCAAGCCCATTTGTACCTCACTATTTTATTTTAATTTTTTCTTATTAATGAGTTCAATTTACGATAAAAAAAGAGGTACCATTTAATATCACTGCAAATAATTTCTTCGTGTGTACATTTTAAAACTAAAGTGACTTTTCCCGCTGATATGACATTGTAAACAAACACAGACGAATTTGATGAACGAGATTATCATTATTATTTTTCCATTTTTTTGCGAATTAGTTCATCAGGCAAATTATTCTTCGTAATATAAAATAATTAATTAAGGATTGATTCTATAATAATATATACGCAATCTGCATAAATTAAAATATCATGTTTAAGCGTATTTTACAACCAGGCAACGCCAGGAATACAGCTAGTAAATACATATGTCTTTGTTTGATTTTGTTCTTTATTTATTTTTTTGTTAACAAAATAATTAAAGGAATCGTTTTTGGAATTGGAAATTAGGCTAAAATATTTCTGATTAGCGGTTTATGTGTGATAAAACACTTTGTCTGTCTGTGTGTGTGTGCTGTGCATATCTGATTTTGTTCCATATAGGCCCCAAAAAGGCCAGAGCGATTTTTTTTTAAATTTCACACAAAAGTACTTTATGTGTTTGGGTGTAATCGTAGATAGGTTTTGTATCGAAATGCTACGGATACATATTGATAATCGAAAAAATTCGATTAAAGAAGGGACAGTCCGATTATAATGTAGATTACAATGTATTATGGACTAAGTTACTGTGAGGAGACATGTAAGGCTTCTTTCTTTATCAGTTCTATTAGAAAGAAAAAATTCAAAATATTGCCAGCAGCACTATGTCAAAGTACATCTATTTCATATATATATATATATATATATATATATATATATATATATATATATATATATATATGTCTCGGTAACGTTTTTCTTTGAGCTTAGGGAATAAGCAAAACTCACATGAAGCAAGATCTGGGTTATAGGGAGGGTGAGGAATTGTCTTGATGCCCATCTTGGTCAAATAGTCTGTGGTAAGGATGGAGTTATGGACTGGTGCATTGTCTTGACCCGATTTAAAGATTGCTGGCCTCTTCTGACAAAAATCCCTTCCTGAACTCCTTTAAAACCATAACATAGTATTTCTTGTTAACTGTCTATCCAGTGAGAATCCAATGCATGTAGATCATTCCTGTGCTGTAAAAAAGTGATCATCATAAGTTTCTGGGTCGATTTGTTCTGTCTGGCGTTCTTAGATCTGAGAGAACCAAAATGCTTCCACTGGGAACTCTGTCTCTTGGTCTCTAAGTCATAGCAGTAGATGCAGCTTTCATTGCAGGTCACCAGAGCATCAATAACTGCGGAAACTGTATTGATCAGCTCGACCATCTCCCTGCTGTCATGACAACATCTTTCTTTCTGATCTTCTCTGACCATGCTTGGGGCAAACATTGTGCAAATCTTTTGCATCTTCAGTTCCTTGCGAATAATTTTGTGTATAGTTCCCACACTGACAGCAAACTGTGTACTTATTGTCTCCATAGAGACACGACGATCAGTATCCATGAAATACTTCATTTGGCCAATCAACTCTGGTCTTTTGATTCCTTACTCCTTCCACACCTCTCATCATCCTTCACAGATTCCCTACTTTCCTTGAATCTCTTATACCACTCTATAACTGATGCTCAATTCATGCAAGATGGTTCCAAAGCAGTCTGAAACATTTCATTTTCCGTTTTTTTTGGCATTGTTTTCAAGTTTAAAACAGAATTTTATGGCGTATTTTTCTTCTAAAATGTCATCACGTCCAGATTTCATTTTTGAAATTTACTAGTTGTGATAACACTGTGCAACACTAAAAAAAAGTACAGGATATCTGCAGCAATTTTTGTATACAATTTTGTATAACGTGGAAATTTTATTTCTTGCTTTCTTTTTGTTGAATTAGGTATAATTTGTGCAAAATTGCCACAGTCGTAAATTTCAGTAAAAACGTCAAAAATGGGTTACTGACAACTTTGCAGTCACATATTATGTGTATTAAATTATAAATCTTAAGAGAAAAACACAGTTTAATATATACATATTATGTACATTATTTGTTAAATCATTTATTTGAATCATTTATTTGCTAAAGTCAGCCGAAATTTTTTTCCAGATTTAAGAGAGCTAGATGACAGAGCTAGCTTGGTTAGCATAATATTTTCTAGACCAAGGGCTAATTTTTTCAAAAGTAAAAACATAATGCTGTAGCACATGGTTTGGTGTTCACAACCTTCCGAAAAGCCATGGTATTCGTCAAGAAAGGCATTTTTTTAATGTAGGCTAAAAAAATCAAGGAAAAGAAGCTAAAACCTGCCTCAGAACCTTATTTGTAGGGCACGGGAAAAAATCTGAGGGTTAAAAATAATATCCATTTAATAAAGTATTTTTTAACTAAAAACTACAATAAAGACCGGATTATTGTGTATTTGAATGTCTTAAACATAAAGGGGCATTTTATACATTCTTTTCTGAAAATTTACTAAATTAAATGCAAAAAAAAGAAATGAAATTTTATCAACCCCTTACTTTATGTACGAAAGAATCTAATAACTTGCTAGTGGGCGTTTATAATGGCTTAACATGTTCACATTATGGAATCCTTATTTTTCTTTATAAAACAATTTACTTTTTTTCTTGTCTTTATTCTTTAGATGCAGTATAGGCTTTGACGATGACTTCAAGACAGTGCAAAAATGATCCAAGCAAATTCTGCTACATATGTGGCGAATTAACATTTGCTAAAGAAAGGGGCAGCATTACCAGCCATATCAAGAAATTGTACAAGGCGTACTTTTATTTTGATATAGGAGACCAAGACAAGTCATGGGCTCCTCATGCCTGTTGCCTTACATGTGTGAAAACATTGAGCACATGGTATGCAAAAAAGAATGTTCACATGAAGTTTGGTGTGCCAATGATTTGGCGAGAGCAGAAAAAGATCATTCTAATGATTGCTATTTTTGTCAGCAAGACTATACGGGCTGTACAACAGCAAAAAAAAAAGAAACACATTGTTTACCCAAATTTGCAATCAGCAATGCGCCCAGTTGAGCACTCAAAAGAATTACCTGTACCAAAACCCCCTGATCAGGAAATGTGGAGTTCAAGCAATGGAGATGAACATTACAGTGATGAAACAGTAGAATTTTCTAATTCAGAAAGCAATAATAAACCAATACTATTTTCTCAAGATGCTCTAAATGACTTATGCAGAGATCTTTATTTAACCAAAGACAAAAGTGAACTTCTTGCATCAAGGTTTAAAGAACGAAATCTTCTTAGAAAAGGTGTGAAAATAACATTGTACAGAAAACGTGCACAAAACTTGCATGTTTTGTTCACTTTGACAGAAGATTTATGCTTCTGCAATGACATTGTTGGACTTTTTGAACAGCTGGAAATACAATATGATAACACCAACTGGCGAGTTTTCTTAGATGCATCCAAGGAAAGCATAAAAGCTGTTTTGCTTCACAATGGGAACACCCTGCCATCTGTTCGTATAGCTTACAGCACAACCATGAAAGAATCATATGAAAATTTAAAAACAATTTTAGCAAGCATACATTATGAAGTCCATACATGGCATGTTTGTGCAGATTTCAAGGTTATAGCCATGCTCACTGGCCTTCAGCCAGGCTATACTAAATTTTGTTGCTTCTTGTGCTTATGGGACTCTAGAGCAAGAGCTAAACACTATGTACGCAAGCACTGGCCTGCTAGAGATGAAATTGAGCAAGGAAAACATAACATCAAACACAAACCACTTCTGCAAAGTGATAGAATCCATTTACCACCTTTGCATATTAAACTCGGTTTGTTCAAGCAGTTTGTGAAAGCACTAGACAAGGATTCCTTGGCATTTGCATATCTTGCAGAAAAGTTTCCTTCATTAAGTCGAGCTAAAATAAAAGAAGGTATCTTCATAGGTCCCCAAATTCGAAAAATTGTTCTTGATGAAACTTTTAACACACATCTCACGAGAAAAGAAAAATGTGCCTTTGAGTCATTCAAGAAAGTTTGTGATAACTTCCTGGGAAAACATCGTTCAGAAGACTATGTGCAAGTTGTGAATGATCTATTGCATCATTTTCATGATATGGGATGTAACATGTCTCTAAAAGTTCATGTGCTCCACTCTCATTTGGATTTTTTTGCTGAGAATCTTGGCCATGTGAGTGATGAACATGGCGAAAGGTTCCATCAAGATATTTCATTAATAGAAAAACGTTTTAAAGGAAAATGGAACGCTGGTATGTTGGCAGAATACTGCTGGAATTTAAAAAAGGATGATAATACTCTACACAAGAGAGTTAAGAGGACAAATGTTGTTTAAACTGGTGTTTTTTTTTTCAAAATAATTAATAATAAATTACATGAAAATGTTACCTAATCCACAGAAATAAATGTCAGATTTGGAATCAGCATACTTTTCTTACACCGAAACAGGTCTTATATGTCTTGTACTTTTTTTTCAATTCAAATTTGTTGCACAGTGTAATCAGGCTTTAGTAGAGTGCATTCCAATTCCTGCTGTAGCTGTTCAGTTGAACCTGAAATCATAAACATCTATGCCAATTTTATTGAAGGCACCTCATATATGTAAGTATTTAGAATACTCTGATCTGGATAATGATATTATGTAGATTTATACAAAGCTGAAAATTAATTAAAAGTAACTAAAACCTATTTAATTTGATACAATACAAGATAAAAAACGTAATTAATATTCTTGATAATGTGTTGAATATCGTCATGGATGCCAACATATGAAGTTAAAATGTTCAACTGGCTTTGTTTAATATAAAAAGGAAGATAAAAATGCAACTAGTATTCTGATCAGTGCCAAAACATAATTAGAATAATCGTGTGAAAAATCTCTTAGTCTAAATTATGTTAGAATTAGTATCGTTAGAATTTTTCGTTGCTGGGACATTTTCCTGATTCGTCTTGTTGAGATGCGTCTGTTGGAACTAAAGCAAGTATTTACTAGCGACTGATTCTTAGCATTAAACTTTTTTCTCTTGAAAGATAATGATTACTGTGTGAAAGTATGTTGACCTGGCGAACAGTTTATATTGAAGCATGGATGACACACTCAGTAACTGCACGCTCCTTACCTATAAATGATAGCATCCAAATGCAAATACAGCTAAAAGCGTGATCTGGCTTTTGTGTCTTTCAGTAGAGAAAAAATAACCACTGGAGATGTTTGCGTAAGGAGTTTATACTCAAGCAAAGGATGCATAATCACTAGCTGCATTTCCTCCTCTAATGTTGCTTTAGTTCAAATAAGTTCGCATCTTTCTATCTTGAGAGAAAATAGATACTCTCTGAAAACGTGATGTATGAATAATAATATAATGAGGCAAAGTTTGCACAATCATTAGCTGCATTTCTGCTTCAGGATACTTTAATTCACGAAGCAGTTGATCTCATCAATTGATGTTTTATTGAGATGAGCAAACGTTCTGACAATGAAATAGCACAGAAGAAGAAGAAGAAGAAGAAGAAGAAGAAGAAGAAGAAGAAGAAGAAGACGACGACGACGACGACGACGACTTCAGTATCTTTGCTTATTCCAGCGTTGCTTCTAATCCAGCTTGGATTTTTCCAGCTTTTACAATTAAACAATGTTGGATCAAGGAATATGTGGCTTTGATTTCGTAAGTCTTGGCTAAATGTGCACTCCTCATACCACAAGTATGGATTTAAACCCTAGATATGTAAAAGAAACCCAAAGAAAAAAATTATTTTCAATTTTAATTTTAGATTCCTTAGGATGTTGCATCGGCCGAAACGTTATGATTTAAATAGTATTCTGAATAATTTATATAATATGTAAAAAATTCTCTCCCTCTCTCTCTTTCTTACAAGGATGTAGACTTCTTAGGTAAATTGTACTATAGAACCGTCCAGATGTTAAATAAAATCGATTATTTTGTTATGAAATAAAATTCTCAATGATTTTTTGGCATATATAAATTAAACTTTTATTTGAAAATGTTACAAGCTGCATAAATTTATTTTCTTTGCTAATTTTTTATTATTCAATTATCCACTCGAATGCGTTAACTAGTTATGGGATGCTTCCAATATTTTTCCCGATTCCAATACAATTATAGATTCTGTTCTAAATTCTTGATTCTGATACAAGTACGCATTTCGATTCCAAGTTTATTTTTTTTTAATCTCTAAATATTTAGCTATAGAGTTGTTTTTCGATTTTTTATTGTTTGATTATCGTAAAAACCTATGCAATGTTTTTATATACTTTTGTAAACGCAAAATACATTTATGGCGGTTGAGCCATAGATTTTAGTTTTATTGGCTTTTTTATTATTAATAAATGTGATCATTTAATACTAAGTACCAGCGATGGAAAATTAAGTTTCAAATAAAAACACAATAAATTAAAAGAATCGTTTTTGGCATTGGAAAATAGGCATAATTTTTCCATGTCCTCAATCGATTTCGATACTCCAAAAGCTCTGATTTTTCCACTTTCTGATTCTGATTCCTATTAATCAGCCAGTTTTAGTCACTTCGTTTTTATCTTTAATTTTAAATTCGTTAACTTTTGGCAAAGCAAGACGAATATTAAAGTTTTATTTTTCTGCGTAATCAAATTTTAAAACAGTAAAAATAATTTTGGTACAATAATAAAAACAAGGAATCCCCCTCCCCACCGCACCATAATTAAAACATTGATTGAAAGTTCGATTCTTAACATTTAAAAAAAGAAAATTAGAATGTTATTGCCGGACAAGAACTATAATTTAATATAAGCAATTAATTCTATCCAAATGGTGGTCGAATAGGCGATAAAAATTCAACGTTCCCCATAGTACGATTGAACCGAATTCTTAGACTCAAATTTGATGCATCCTTTGAAAAGAGCCTTCTCTTTCTTCTCCTCATTCATTATGTTATTACTTTTTTGTTTCCTCCTTAGAGATCAGAAATTCCCACCCCTGTAATATTTTTTTAAGTCATTAAGCCAATAAAATATAATCCTTTGAAGAATATTTTTTTTTAATTCAACAACAAACAAAAAAAAAACTGAAAAAAAATACAAAATAATATAAAAAAAACCCAAGAAAACATAAAAATAACAAACTGAAAATATCCATTTCTTTTACAATCCACTCTTAAGCTTCGCTACACCCTCGTCCCCTTCTACTAGGCAAAGAGATGATACAATCAAAGCAGAAGGTTATATTTGAACTCACAAACTGTTTTTTTTTAATTTAACACTATGAATGAGGGTGACCTGTGACCTATTTGGAGACATGCTGGCACACAACAATTGCTCAAGCATTATATAGACTCTCGTTAACCTAAAATAGGTAGATTTCCTTTTGGCGCTTAGATATCAATATGCACATACACACACATACACACACATTTATATAGATAGGCACATGAGTTTATCAGGTTATTGTGCATATCATTCTGTATGTGTGTCAGCATATGCATATACACCCACATGCATACACACACAGCTGGTTCAGTAGTAGCAAATTTGACTGCAGATTGAGCTACCTCTTTGCAGTTATAAATTAAAAACAATCTTTTTCGTGTTTCCTCCTTATTTTTGTATTTATATGTGACAATAGAATTTGGGAAAACTCGTCCCCGGAAAACTCGTGTTTGAAAAACTCGTCCATTTTTGCTAGGTAGGAAAACTCGTCCATTATTGAATAAATATCGATTGAAAACACATTTTATGACAGTTCTTGAGGAAGATATTGTTTTTAAAAGAGACTATACCCCGCCATAATATTTAAAAAAAAATATTTTTACTTGTGAACTGTTGTTTTAAAAAAGATAAAATCAATTTTTCTAAGTGTTCGTTTTCTACCTAACTGGCTAATTTGTTAGTGGTTTCACTTATTTTACAGCGTTTATTAAATTCACAAACGAGACTACAGACAGCATAATATTTTTAAGAATATTTATACTTTTTACTGTTGTTTTTTAAAGGGAAAAATCGATTATTCTACCTAGCTGACTTAGCTGTTTGTGGTTTAATTTATTTTGAAGCATTTATTCAGAAAAAAAAACAAAACAAAACAAAAAAAAACAAGTAGTTTCGAGTGTTACGTGAGAAAGAGAAATAATGTCCGATATGATGGTCTTGATAATCGCTCAAAAATAGAAATTTAAAGAAAATACTGAGGGAGATTTAGTTTTAAAAAGAGCCCCCACTCTCCAAAAGAAAATAAATTTTAATAACGAGTACGAGTTTTCCGGGGACGAGTTTTCCGAGCATTTCTTCATAAGTTTTGGTTTCGGTTTCGATTATAGCTGATGGAACTTAAGTCATCTAATTTTTTATAAATACTTTTACCAAAAATTCTTCACAAGTTTTGGTTTCGGTTTCGAGTATAACTGACGGCACTGCAGTAATCTATTTTTTTATAAATAAATTTATCAATAATTTTTTATAAGTTTTGGTTTCGTTTTCGAATATATATATATATATATATATATATATATATATATATATATATATATATATATATTTCTCATAAGTTTTGGTTTCGGTTTCGTTTCAAGCTGATGCACCCAAGTCATATTGATATACTTTTTATTTTTGAAATCGAAACTTTATGATTTATAAAAAATTTATAAAAAAGTGACAGAACATTAATTTATAAAAAATGATAAAACATTAATTCATAAAAAATTATAGAATATTAACTCTATAATAATATATACGAAATCTGCAAGAATATATACGAAATCTGCAAAAATTAAAATATCATATTTAAGCGTATTTTACAATCGGGCTATGCTGGGCGTCCCTGCTAGTTTAACTAAATACTTTTGCTGTTTTAACAAAAGAGCTACAATAATATCAGAGCGTCTCCATATACGTTGAACATCTACAGAATGCCAACATCAATATATTACATATGAATGGGTCCCCTGTGGAATTTCCACAGGCCCTGCTAGTTAATAAATTATACAGATTGATGCAGAACACACCATGAAATTTCCATGGTGTTGCACTAGTTATCGATAATTGACTGGGTTTTTTTTATGGGTGATAATAATTGCAATTCTGACTATTATTATAATGAAATAATTTACGTTGACATCAGGTATCTTTAATAGAAAATTTACGGACATATCTGATACTTGATTCGGCTTTTTATGGGATATCAACCGTTTTCAGTTTATTTAATGCTGAATCCGGTAATTTTGGAAAAAAAAAGAAGAAGTTTTTATGCTTCAAGCTGTTTATGCCTTCAAATATTTATTAATAATGTTTAATTTTGCTGTTTTGTTTTACGGCATATCAACCATTTAAGGTTCAAGTTTATTATATTTTCAAGTATTTATTTATGTTGCTTAGTTTGGTTGTTTTGTAGAGTAAAACTGTTGCTTTTAGTTTTTGGCTTTGCAGAACATGATTAAGTTTTTGCAAAGTGAAAAGAAAAAAAAAACAATAATAACATCAATGTTTGGTTATCTAAGTCAAGAAGCTGATATCTTCAGACATCTGGATTTGGTAGCACCAGAACACTTTTCCTGATACGGCACTTTATTTGAAGTGCTTAAATGTTTCAAAAGGATAAGAGAAAAGAAAATGTTTCAGAAAGATGTTCAGTTCTTCAACATTAATACTTTCTGATTAATATAGACTAGCGGGACCTGTGGAAATTCCACAGCGGCATCTTTCATATGTGATATATTGCTGCTGGGCATTCTGTGGGCGTTCACCATGAATGAAGACACCATCACATTATTCTAGTCCTTTTATTAAAACTGTAAAAAATATTTATATAAGCACATCTATATATTAATACAAGCACATCTATATATTAATACAAGCACATCTATATATTAATACAAGCACATCTATATATTAATACAAGCACATCTATATATTAATACAAGCACATCTATATATTAATACAAGCACATCTATATATTAATACAAGCACATCTATATATTAATACAAGCACATCTATATATTAATACAAGCACATCTATATCTTAATACAAGCACATCTATATATTAATACAAGCACATCTATATATTAATACAAGCACATCTATATATTAATACAAGCACATCTATATATTAATACAAGCACATCTATATATTAATACAAGCACATCTATATATTAATACAGTAACGTGTAGAACAATAAAAAAGAATAGAACAATAAAAATGAAGTGAGTTATTTATTTTTTCCTTATTTAATAATGTAAGCATGACCGTTAAAAACAATATAAAGTAGTGATTTCAAAAATAAAAAAAAATAGATAAGTTGAGTGCCATCATCTATAATCGAAAACGAAACGAAAACCAAGAATTATTGGCAAAATTATTTATTACAAGAAATGGAAGAACACAACAATTATTAAATGACAGCCACTCGAAAGTAAAAAAAATGATGTAAGCGTGACACACACAGTAACACACACGCTAACATATTTATATATAGCTTATGATTAATGAAATTATCGATAAATTAAAAGGGAAACGTTAGTCTACTATAAGTAATACATTTTTATGAACTATTAAGTTATCAATAGATTGGTGCAAATATTTTTGCCGATTAAAAGATTCATCTTTAAAAGGAAAAACTGTGTCTTTTTGAAAATATTTATTTATAAAATAATGACACTTGGTCTCTATTACTTCATTCCATCTGTCAACGAGCTTATAAATGCCTGTAAAATTCTTCAGATTTTGATGTGAAATATGAATCCCATTCATGTGCAATCACTTTGTAATGTTAATAATCTAAGACCATCTAAGTGGTTTTGTAATTCTTTAGAATATTAAATAATCTAAGGGAGATAAGTGAGGAGAATATACAGAACGGGTAAGATCTCCCAATAAAATCCTCCCAGATCTTTTGTATGTAGTATTGTGTGAATACAAGTATTATCATGATGGAAGATGACTCTCTTTCTGATGACTATAAAAAGAGCGTTTCCGGATCAACATGGTTGAGAATGTTGCAGAAAAACATGAATGATGTTTTGATAATCTGAAAGAAAAAGTTAGAAATTAGTCATGCTTATAGAGCCATGACAACAGCATATTCTTTTCATTGTTTTGACTCTCGGGTGTGTATCCGTTGATATCTTATATGTTGTTATACAGAGTGATGTGGTTCTCTGTTGATTAACTGTGTCTAACTGTGTCGGATATATACTCGAGAGTCAAAACAATGAAAAGAATATGCTGTTGTCATTGCCCTAGTAATAACAATAATAAATTAGAATGGCTTAAAATGCCGTTTTTACAAACTGGCAAACCCTTTTCCACCGACGAGATAATTAAAAAGCTATATTATATTTGTATAACTAATAGCAGATTCTACGGATTTATGCAGAAAGCACCGTGGAATTTCCACGAAGTTCTGCTAGTATACTAATATTTGTATCTTTTATTTATTGCTAATTGTATTTCTTGGCTTTGTTTTTTTTTTTTTTTTTTTTAATTTTATTCTCATTTGCTGATTGTCATTGAATTGCGTTTCAATTCTGCATAACCACATTTAATGCCGCAATCTCAGACCTTTTCCGCAAATTAAAGAATTACAAATCTGGTTTCCTCTTGTCGGACAAAGATTGACAAACATTATTAATGGAAGATAACACCAGATGCAAGGAAGCTACACGCAAAGCAGCTGCTGCATTTGAGATCGAGACGCTCTTTGAGGAATCCTATTCCAAAGAGGAACGAAAAGCGGCGCTAATTATTTCATCTGAAACACTTTCATCCTCCCCACGCCCCACCTCTAATTCGTAATCAGTTTCTGCTTTCTTCTCCCGCCCTCTCCCTCCTCCCTGAATCATGCCCATCTCCTGGTCTTCAACTTGATGGCTATCAAGGATGTAAGTTATTGGTAAAGAATATTCCATCTCCACATTTCTTTTTCATCGTCTGTTATGAGCTAAGATGGTGCCAGCTGTTTATGAAGAATTTGGAGACCGAGAAAAAAGTCTATGTTTTCAAAAGAAATGAAGAAAAAAATGGAGGGAATATAAATGAAAGAACTGATGAAAATGTTGAAATATGAGAAGGAATGAAAAGGAATGGAGAGAATCAAGAAAAATGAAATGGCACATGAAAAAAAAAAACAGAATCGCAAGAAAGAAAGAGATTAAAAGGATTTTATATAAAGTAAGGTATATCTATAGGTTTTCATTTTTCTATGCATAACGTTTACTAAGTAAATTGATCATAATGAATTTTGGAACTATTAGGTGTGAAGGTAAGTAATGTGAACTATATTCAGTTTAATTTAGTTTGATGCAAATGGAGCACAGAAGGAGTAGAAGATATTTATGTCCCTCCCACAATGGGATAATATGGCATAAAGATCAGGAAGTGTTATTAAAGAACAAACACCTTAAACGAAGAGCACATTCGTCTGCAAAAATGCATGAGCAGCCCCGTCGCATACACACACACAGAAGGCCATCTTTATATATAGAGAGATAAATATATTTCTCTTACTCTTTCTGCCTGTCCCTCTGTCTGTTCCACTTTTTCTCAGAAACTACTAGACCGATCGTGCTGAAATTTGATATAGACTTTATTGTGATGAGGTGCAGCTAACTAAGTATTACGGTATCCATTCGATGGATAATAAGGAATTGGTAGGGATTAGTCGCTACAATACCACATTTACTCTAAAAGTTAGTCATAAGGCACTTAATCTAAGCCAACAGTTTATAACTTTTGCTCATTTTTAACAGGCAAAAATCTAATGTATATGCATGTATAAAAATGTTACATGGTGTGTGTGTGAGAGAGAGAGTGTGGAATGGTCTCTACCAAACTACTTTGTCAAATTTTGGTCTACAGACTTGAGATTTGATAAATAGTGGATTCGAACCTGTAGAATAAATTCGATTTAGCTTTCAGTCGGTAAAAATAACTGATAATGAGGTAAAATTGGAAGTTGGCAGGTGCAACTCGATTTAATGTGTACGTGCCATGTATGCGCAAATATACATTTATACGTTTAAGTAGATTATTTTGTAAAGCATTGACATTCATGTTGTCTTATGTCACGTGGTAGCGAATAAAGTTAAACCGAAATGGTTTGGTTTTGATTCTAGCTGATGGCACTCCAGTCATATTTATTTTTACTATATATTGGGTACAATATAATAATCAAAAGAGAATTGGTTCTATAATTATAATAATAAATACAAAATCTACATAGATTAAAATATCATATATATATATATATACAGTGATGATCATATTTATTGGCACGGTAAAATAAAAGTTAAATTTTGTCTAATAAATTTTAAAAAAGGGATTAAATTAAAAAAAAATAACAAAGTATATTATGTATTTTTAACTGGCCTTTCCGATGCAGCAATCGGATTTTAGAAAAAATAAATAACAAAGGAACAACAAACATAATTGCAAAAAACCCTTGTTCAAAATTATTGGCACGGCTTTGTTTTTCTTTTAGTATCAGTATAATATCAATCAATTTCCGGTTTACGTGCTTTCTGAACTTTTTTATAGCCATATTATGCTTGTTTAACGCTAATTCAGTGAATAATTTTTTTCAGATAATTTTTAGATAGCGATTTATTTAAACTATTATAAGTGACTAAATTATAATTTTCAATCGCCATGGTTAAAACTAAGGAACACAGCGAAGACGTCAGAAAGCTTGTTGTAGCATGCCATACCAATGGGGAGGGCTATGATAAGATTTCAAAGACGCTAAACCTTCCCAAATCCACTGTTAGAGCCATAATAAACAAGTTCAAATCGCAAGGCCACGTTATGAGTTTAGAGGGTAGAAGGAGAAAAAGGATTCTTTCCCCAAGAGATGAACGGAAAATTGTTCGACAAGTAAAACAAAACCCAAGGATCTCTGTTGGGGAGATTGTTGATGAACAGAGCACCTCTGGAGTGAATGTATCTCGACATACAGTTGGTAGAGTTTTGAAGAGAGCTGGTTTAAAAGCATGTCGTCCGAGAAAGACTCCCTTATTGAAGCCTATGCACCTGAAAGCAAGGCTAGCCTTTGCAAAACGTCATATTGATAAAGATGTTGCATTCTGGAAACGTGTTCTATGGACTGACGAAACGAAAATAGAGTTATTTGGCCATAATAAAGTGTCTTATATTTACAAAAAATCTGGCGAAGCTTTCCTGCCTAAGAACACCATACCCACAGTGAAGCACGGTGGAGGCAGTTTGATGTTTTGGGGATCCTTTGCTGCCTCTGGACCAGGGCGACTTGTTAAGGTCACAGGTAGCATAAAAAAGGAAGATTATGTTAAAATATTGGATGAAAACCTGAAAGACTCTGCTAAAGAGCTCTCACTTGGTCGTCGTTGGTGGTTAATGCAAGATAATGACCCAAAGCATTCGGCTAAACTGACTAAGAAATGGCTTGAGGACAATCATATTAATGTTTTGGAGTGGCCATCACAAAGCCCAGACCTTAATCCAATTGAAAATTTATGGAGAACATTAAAATTGAGGGTAATGCAAAGGAAGCCTAAGAATCTTATTCAATTGGAGGATTATTGTAAGGAAGAGTGGGCTAAAATTACTACTGAAGAGTGCAACAACTTGGTTGTAAACTATGAAAAGCGACTGAGGAAGGTAATCAAGGCCAAAGGCTATACAATTGATTATTAAATAAATCGTGCCAATAATTTTGAACAAGGGTTTTTTGCAATTATGTTTGTTGTTCCTTTGTTATTTATTTTTTCTAAAATCCGATTGCTGCATCGGAAAGGCCAGTTAAAAATACATAATATACTTTGTTATTTTCTTGAATTTAATCCCTTTTTTAGAATTTATTAGACAAAATTTAACTTTTATTTTACCGTGCCAATAAATATGATCATCACTGTATATATATATATATATATATATATATATTAGGTGGGTGCAAATATAATGTCGCTTCTAATTAGATATGTATACTTCAAAAACGACATTATTTTTTGCACCAACCTAATATATATATATATATATATATATATATATATATATATATATATATATATATATATATATATATATATATCCTCAAGACCTCTGGTCTTGATGGAGAGGAAACTAGAACTTGCTGCTATCGTTTCAAATGATCTGAAATAACAGAAAGGAGAGACTTGGTTCCAAATATTTCTCATATGTCATATTTTCCCTCTTTTGAAAATAGGGTACGATTATCAACATCTGCAGTATCAAATAATCCTTATACACTGTGAAATGAACTTTATGTATGAAAACCAAAGAGCCATGTGCAATCTAAAGAGCAAATGTCACATGTCCCACTAGACAAATGAGGTCATTACCTTTCCAATGAGCCTTCACTTGTTAAATTCTGATCAATAGTCGCTGAGATTTGGAATATATAAAATTGCCAAAAAAAGTGGTTCTATGGGACGAAACTATATGAAAATGTGCATATTTTTTTAAGATTATATTATTCTATGGTTAAAATTTTATGACAATTGGTAAAAAGTACCTATGTTTTCTAAACCAACAAAATATGCCCAAATTTGCCCACATTTGTATATATAAAGTTCTCCTGACACGCCAACTTAAGTTTTGCTGATTTGATTGTCTCCCCTGTGGTCTTGCCAGACTTCTAATATATATTTTTTAATTTCATTTTTTAATTTTAACAGTTTTTGCTTTGTCCATAATACAAAATCGTTTTGTCAAAATTTCTAAGGAATATTTACCAATAATTAGTAATTTGTTAAAATAAAATGCGCACCAGGTGCATTTGAAAGCCAAATTACAACGCAATATTACGAAAATAAACAAATGTTTAACTTGTTTGAGATTTATAATTTAAATATATTTCGGAGTCAAACTCCATCCTCAGTATTTTGTACATTTTTTTTGTTCTTTTTCTTCTTCTTCTTCTTTCTTGTCCTGTTGTAAAGTTAGAGAAAGAAAATTCAGTTAGAGAAAGAAAGAGAGAGAGAGAGAGAGAGAGAGAGAGAGAGTATACAGCATAATCACATTGACACACCCGTTCCGTTAGATCACCAAAGTTAAGCAACATTGAGCCTGGTCAGTACTAAAATCGGTGACCATTTGGGAATTCCAGGTGCTGTATGTACTTGTATCGGCATTGTTTCTCGTCGTCCTTGATTTCTGTTTGCCACTGCACTCAAGCAGTGCCGATTCAGAAAAAGGTATGGTTGTGGATTGCGTAACCGTTGCTTTGCAATTCAACGCGCAGTTACCCTTACAGATCTCTTGAGACAACGGAAACATTGATCGATAAACATATATATATATATATATATATATATATATATATATATATATATATATATATATATATATATATGAGATATATATATATATATATATATATTAGATGTATAGATATGTAGATAGATCTACATATATATATATACATACATACATATATATATATATATATAGATAGATAGATAGATAGATACAAATAAAAAATAAAATAAAATGTATATATATATATATATATATATATATATTATTTTTGATAGATAGATTTTATCTGAAAATAGAGCAAATGTTTATTTAAAAATCTCAGAGGTAAACTGACAAAGATTTATAGGAAACGGTTAATTTATGTTGAGGTTTTGAGAAAAATAGGAAAACCTTTTGAAAAAATAGTAACATTATTTAGAATATTCTGGACACAAAAGGCAAAATAAAACATGTGATCATAGAATAAAACGAAAACGGAAGAAGAAAAAAGAGAAAACGTTAGTGCGTAGGGGTGGCTCAGACATTTACCAAAAGAGGAAAGAAATAAAAATTGTAAAGATTTTTCTTTAAAAATTGATAAAAATCAAAAATCGAAGTTGCATACGCAGTGCGGAAATGTTTAAGATGCGTCTATTCGATCCATGCGGTTGATACTAAAAATGATGTTTCGAACATCTGAGCTCCAATCTGCGCCACCCAAATCCCCCCCAAACACTCGTTAACTGAAACCACTATCAATAATTTCCCCCACTCTTTATCTGTGCCTAAACCTAAACATGGATTCTGTGAACAAAGCTTTTGTCTTAGAACTGCACGCCTGTGGAACTCTCTTCGCGTTCCTTGCTTTCAGGTGACTACAATATGGTCGTCTTCAAGACCAACATAAACAAATTCTTAATGAGCCACCCCCACAAATAATCCAATTTATCAAATTTCCACTACTAACGATTACTACGATATTGTCCCAATGAATACCGTCTCCTCATTAACCCTTATCATTAAGTGGCCTCCGGGCCTTGATAAAAGTAACTCCTTTGTAAAAAAAAAAAAAAAAAAAAAAGACCAATTGACTGATTATGATCGTGAATACATATAAAAACTCTATTTTAAAACAGGTGTGGCAGAAAAATCGACACAGTTTCTTTTCTTAAGGCACTTAGAAATCGAAATACACGCATTGTATGGATTCAATATATCCGTTCAGATTTAATAATTTCTATTTGATACTTAATTGTGACAGACCAACAAAAATGTTATTTGAAATTTAACTCTACAGGCCAACGAAAATCCTAATTCCGACTTCAGCATAACAGAGCAAAGGATCGATCATATGTCTATCTGGAATTTTAAATGTGATCGACTGACATTTTTAAAATAAATTAAATTTAACATGCAAATTAAACTTAAGCAGGAGAGACCAAGCCTCTTATTGCTTGGACATATCTCAAATAAGATGCATCTATTCATTCTGCACATTATACAATCAAATTCTTGTTTGAAACTTAAATGTGACAGACCAACGTACAGAACTTTTTAAAGTAATGCCTGGAGACATCTAAAAATGCTATTTCAAACTTAAACATCTAAAAATGCTATTATAAATAATAATAATAATAATAATAATAATAATAATAATAATAATATAAACATCTAAAAAAAATACTATTTCAAATTTAAACCTGACAGATCCGTGTAAACTTTATTTAGAACTTTCTTTATTTTTTTAATCTTTTTACTTGAGAGTCACCACTTATCAAGGCTCGAAGGCCACTCGAGCACTCAAGGGTAAGGATTAATTAATGTAAGGTGATAGTGTAATAATCGCTAACAATGTAAATTGAGTAGAATTTGATTATTTATGGGGACTGCTCAACAAGACTTTATATTGAATTTGAAAGTTACCATGGTGTATTTAATCGGGAAGCAGGCCAGCGGAACAGTGTTCCACAGGCGTGTAGTTCTGGGAAAGAAGCTTTGTTCATGGAATCTCTGTTTAGATATAGTTGTTCTAGATAATCTAGTGTTTTTTTGTGAAAGTTTGGCAAGGACAGAACCATAGATTGAATTCAACCGAGCACTTGCCATGAAAATAACGATAGAGCAGAGATAGGCTCGCAACGTCTCCTCCGGGGGTAAAGAGGTTGCAGGAAAGAAACTTAAGTGTGTTGAACTAAGAATTTTTCTTTCTTTTTTAATAGTTGACAATCAAGGCCAAAAACCACTCGATAATATGAGCTAATAAGATAGAATGATTGAGAATAGAAAATAAACCTTAGGTTTATTTTCAACAGCCTTGTAATTTTCACTTCCCTTATTTTTATCTTTTAGTCCTCGCATTCTAATAGCAATGTTTCCAATGAATTGGGAAAGGATTGTTGCTTTCTGGGTCGGAATCTATTTATCTCACCCTTATTGTTGGATTTTTTGACGTTGAAGCAGTACTATTTTTTTTAGCTCCTTACATCAAGTGGCTTCATGCCTTGTCTGGAGCGATTTCTATTAACAAAAATAGAAAGATAAAAGATGAAGAAATTTATGATTGATGGAGTTCACGTCTGGAATCTGTGGATATCATATTTACAGACGACTATGTTGCAATCAGTAGGGATGCACTTCCATTGTAATGCGTTCAACAGACAGAAAGCTTTTCTGGAGAAATTCTGCCTGACAAGAGGCACACGAAAGGAAAACAAAGAGATTTTTCTTTTAGTTTTAGTAGCAAGAATTTCAAGCTATAGCATAATGATATTCGGATCAACGAAAAAATATGGGTATAATCATATTGGCACACCAATTCCCATAAGTGACAAAAATCCAAAGAAAGCCAACATCAGGATCCGTTGCCCTCTAGTTGTCCTTGCCTCAGTGTGACATACCGACGAACAGATGATCTTATAGAAATATTTGATCGTTTCTAAAAAACATAGACATTTGCTGGTGAAATTAAAATATTACTCTAAACTTAAGTGTGTCAAGCCAATAGCCCAATATTTTTTGTAGATATGCGTGTGCCCATCAACCATGAAAAGCAATATTCGTTATGATTTTTTTTTAATATAAGTAAAACTTTAGATTAAAATCAGAAAGGAAATAAAGCTGAAATGTCAATTAGTGCACAAGTTACATCCAAGTCTTATCTATATCCATCCACCAAACGTATCAACACTCACATCCTTGCTTGCATAGCAACCAACTATGACTCAGACACAGACTTTCACGCTTCCCGATTTTATGCCCATTTCAAATATATTCTTCTTTCTGCAACCTTTTATATATATGTTGAAAGAATTCCTGCTATTAGATAATGGAAACATTAACCCGTGGGAGGCAATAACAAAGAATGTGATTATTTACATCGCAAGAATAAACACTATATATATATATATATATATATATATATATATATATATATATATATATATATATACTAGCAAAGATACCCGTGCTTCGCACGGAGCTTTGTTGCGCACTCGGGTACCAAAATCTGTGGGCACCTTTCCAGTAAGTTGATGTTGTAAGAGCAACGATTGCATAAGGTGATTAACATTTTAACTACCTCTTGTAGTGACTGAAATTCAATCAGGAACTTCACAAAACATTTTCATCAAAAAGGAAGGTTACTTGATGTTACATAGTAAATTTTTCATTGCAGTCATTTTCAACTCTTGCTTAAATTTTATCTTGCACATTCAATACTAAAAACTTACCACAATCAGATCATGTCAGTTTTTCCTCATATCCATTTCTCGAACTTTTCACTAAAGAGCCTCAGGGTAAACTACATTTCTGCTGCTTTGATTTGGAGCCAGAATGTAGAGTTTTTCTGAACTTCCTGTCCGGCTGATGGAGACGTAGAACATACCGTGATTGAAGCAGTCTGATGTCAAGTCTACGCCAATGGTGTTAAATGTCTGACCTTGACTTTTGTTTATGCTCATTGCAAAACACACCTTCACAGGAAATTGGAGTCTCCGGAATTTAAATGGAAGTACTGAGTCCGATGGAACTAAGGGGATCCTTGGCAGTAGAACGGTTTCGCCTTTGTAGGGACCACAGGAAATGGTGGCCTCAAGTACATTGGTGTGCAATCTGGTGATAACACATCTGGTTCCGTTTGTTGTTTTTGGCGGTTCCAAGGATCGAAGAATCATGATTGGCGATCCAATTTTGAGATTTAAAATGTGTGGAGGCATTCCAGATATCTCCAAAGAGTTTAAAAACTCCACAGGGTAGTGAACAGCTTCATATTCATTAGTAGCCGAATCAACTGACTTGTATTGCTTTGTGTCTCCTGGAAATTCATCCATTATTGAATTGTTCAAATGATTCACATTGCTGTTTAATGGCGAAATAATAGCCCTCTCAGCAAGCCAATCCGGTGATTTTCCATTGTTTTGCAGGTCTGGGTACACTTTGTCTTTCAGTTGCTTCTGATTACCGACACATTTACCAAGCGCAGTTGGAATCTTAATTGTGTCAGGTGAAGAAGTGATAGGAAACTGACCATTACCGATTTGGAGAAGCAATTTTGAGAAGTCTGCTGCAGCTGTGTTATCAGAGATATAGGCTCTCATATTAGTAGTCAGTCTCTTCACTATAACGTGCCTCCAGAGATAGGATTGTTTCAAACTTGCATTGACAATGTTAGCCCTTGTGCCATTTTTAACCACTGGGAGGATTTGACGGAAATCACCGCAAAATAAGGTTGGAATGCCACCCATGGGATTCTTGTTTCCTGTGATGTCTTGCAGTGTTCGGTCAATTGCTTCATAAGCACTCTTGTGCGTCATTGGGGCTTCGTCTACAATGATTGCAGAGGTGTCTCTAATTACATTTGCCAAGGCTGAGTTACCAGTAATTTTGCAAACTGGCTGATCCATTCGATGAGTATCCAAGGGTACTTTAAAAGTGCTGTGAAGAGTGCGGCCACCTTGTAGTAGAGTAGCAGCAATGCCACTGAATGCTGTTGCAAGCACAATCTTTCTCATGGATCTAATCTTTGCAAGGATCAAATTGATTACAAAAGTCTTGCCCGTACCACCTGGAGCATCAAGAAACATCATGTTTTTGTTCATTTCACCTTGTGCTTCCAACATTGCCATGAATGAATTGTAAACTTCTCTTTGAGAATCGGTCAGTTTTTCTTGCATATTTTCTGCTTGTAGGGAAGTTCTTCAAGATTATAAGTAACTTCACGTTGATACTCTCTCGCGAGTCTTTCATCTCTCCCTTGCATTGGTGCAGGTAATCCATAGCTTGCCAATGGTTGACCGCACATAAGGAGAACTTTTTCTTCAATTAGACAAAGAGTTTTATTGTAGATGTCCTCATTAAAATCTGCTTCTGGATTGTTAACTTCTTGCCTGTATCTGTGAAGAATGTCTTCAGATATTACATCACGAAAAGCCATCCAGATCTCAAGAGGATTTCTTGGCTCACAGGCTGTTAAAATTATCACAAATAGGCTTCGCAAATTTGAAGGTGATTGAGTGGCACTTGCCTCTCCTACTGCTTGATGCAAGTGATGGTCATTTTCTAGAAGGCCTCGAGCAAGGCACGCTGCTCTGTATGTTTCAAACACCTGACCATTGTATGCTCGCAAATTTTGAAATGAAGTTGGACCAGCAACCTCATTGAGCAACAGGCGTAAGAAATAACACTCCCCTGCTTTTGGACTAATCGTGTAGATTCTCCCAATGCATGGTGCCTTCCATACATCATCATTTTCAGTACCTTCAACTTGTACCCCACGCATTCTTCTCATCCATTTCTTTGTCGATTTGTTCCAAGTGTAAAACTCAGGGACTTCTACGTATTTGAGACCCCTTGCAAAGTCATCCTCATGGCAGAGTTGAAAAAATGCTGTCAAAGTTGTGGCAGGCGGTGGACCTTGGGCTCGTTCCAGAGCAGTATCAGCTGAGAACATGACACGCTGCCCATTTTCAAGATGAACAGAAAGTTGTACAATTGGGGGGAAATGTTCATGGATGGGATGTTCCAATATCCTCCAGGCTGCCTCTGAACTGCCGACATACCTTGCATTCTGGAACTGCTGGATCTCATCCACAATGTGACTTTGTACTTGGCCTTGTTGGTTAGCTGCTCCATCAGTTCTTTGTAGTTCAAACACTGCTTGATCACATCCTTTATTCACGTATTTGAGGACATATTTGATGCTTTGGATCGAGCTGCAAATTTCTACGTTAATGTGAGCGTTGAACTGCTGAAGGAGGACCTTGTTGTACGGAACAATCCACTGGTTTGTTATTTCTTGATTAACATACCGACCATTTCTCTTCATCCTTATTGTACCAGTCTGGCCTCCATCTTCTGGTTTTCTTCGCCTGTACTTGGGGTAAGAGTCTTGGCCTTGCTTGGTACACTGAAGAAATTCTTTTGGGTATTTTTGGGAACATTTGTTGTCAATCATACATGGACAATTTGGATTATATGGTCCACAAGGTCCATGCACCATATGTGCCATCACTTTAGCATGAAGATCAGAATCTTCCTCTTTGTCAGGGATCTCTGCAGATATGCAGAGATCCATTTTTTCTGGTAGAAGTTTGTCCTCTGGGGCCTGCCAGGTGAGGATGTGTGCATGTGGCAGTCCTCTTTTTTGATATTCAATACTGTACAGGAAAGCCCTCAACCTGCCAAATCCTCCCTTTTTAATAAATTCAAGTAACTTTTTTAGCTTCTGCCTGAAAACCCTGGCAACAATATCTGGACGATCCTGAGGGTCTTGCCCTTGAAGACAATTTTCTGTAATTTCTGTCCACTTTGGATTTGTTGTGAACGTGATGAAGAGGTCGGCTCGGCCCATTCGCCGAACATATGCCATGGCATCACTTTGACGCTCAAACATGTATCGAGGGCCTCCTGTATAAGTTGCCGGAAGTACAACTCGTTGACCAAACTGTTCTGGATTCCCATCCTCCCTAAGAATTGAATCTCTCAAGTTGCTATAATTGTCAGCTCTCAGGGTCTGTTGCTCACGCCTCAGGAACTGTAAACGTTCTGTTTCAATCTTGCAGTACACATCCACCAGCCATTGTTGAAATAGCCTTCGGTACCAGAGAAAATAGTTTCCAGGCCGAGTCATTAAATGGTACGAATAAAATTGCTGTTGGGTAACTTTTCGCCCATTGGATGCCTTCATGTAGATGTTGTAAGATGGAGAACCATAGGGGTACATTAACGGGTACATTAAAGTATCGTAGAGGGGATGTAGTTCGGAGATCCATTTTAATGTATCATTTCTAAAACGCAAGACAATATCCCGGTTAGCTGTTGGTTCATTCTCCATTAATATTCCAATCTCATACGTTGTTGTTGGAGCATTGAATCGCCGTGGATGCTCTTCTTGCGGCCTTCGGTCTTCCCTTATGACAACTTTATGTTCTACCAAGTGTTCTTCTTCAATCCTCTCCTTTGTTGTTTTCAGCTGACAAATAAAGCTGTTGTTCTCATGTAAAAATTCAGTCAGACTTTGGAGAATGTCTCTATTGAGTCTACTGTCACGTCCCCGATTATGTAGTTCCTCTTCCAGACTATCCAAGAAGTAGACTTGAATAAACTTTGCTGTTTCATCTTCAGGTGGTAAAAGACTCCCAATCTGGTGGCAAACCTGGCCTCGAATTCTAAAAGAAGGATTCCACCCATGTACTGCCGCAATTTTGTGACCAAATGATGTCATTGCAAAACAATTGTTATAACTGCGTAGATTTTGCAGAAAATCTTTAGAGATGGGACCATTGCCGGAGAGCAAATCTTGAAGCAACTGAGGCAGTGGTGGAAAGCTATCAAGCACAACTTTGCCAGAAGAACAACAACAACCAGGGGTTTCTCCTTTAAATTTTACAGCTGAGCAATGTTGACATACTTTGTCCATTTTTCCTATATCAGCTGTAGTGAGAGAGTCATTTTTGTTGTAGAGCAATCCTTTTCTATTGCAGTGTTCTATTTCATGGTGTCTCAAAGCAGTCATTCGTTGTCTAGCTGCCTCGTTTTCTGTCAATTGCTGGGGCAAAGTCATACTCTCTCTCCATGCAGCCTCTCGTTGTTGCCCTTGGTATAGGCGAAAGCTTCGTTGGGTTTCCGATTCATTCTGATGTCGTTGAGCCACTCTCAACTGACCTTGTGTACGTCTACTTACCTCATATAATTCATTCGATCGTAATATTGCTTCTCTTTCCAGTGCATATCTTTGCCTTTCTTGAATTTCATCTTGTGATGAATTTAACCGCCTTACAGCATGTCTAGTTCTGTCAGCTTCACGTTGGGTTTCTCTTTCCAAATCTGACAGTCTTGCTCTCCTTTCTCTTTGACGTATCCTGTTAAGTTCTAGACGTCTTTCTCTATCTGAATTGTTTTCATTGGAGCGAATTGCAGCAACTCTTAGTCTATTAGCTTCCAATCTTTCCATTCTTTCTTCCTCACTTTCGTTTCTACTTCGTTTGGGTGGCATAATTTCGGTTTTAAACGGAATTGTTTAACGATATTAATGATTGTAAATTAATTAAGCGTAAAGGAAATGTATACTAACTGAAATGGACGAACTATAAATAATATTTCTGAATAGTACAATTATAAACAATTATATTGTACCTATTTACTATGCCTCCCCACGGGACAGAGTTAGACACCAGGGTCGTTTTTTAACGTGGAGAAAAGGTACAAAAATAAAAATTGTCTCAGTCGTGAAGGATTTCTCCTCCACCGAAAGAGAACAAGAAAATGAAGTGCAGCATCTGAAGAACAGATACTACACTTTGATCTTGACCAAAAGGAATGAATAAAAGCGACCTACGTGTGACTCATTACTTCCGGGTGTAAACGTCACAGTCTAAAAGTAATAATTAAAAAAAAAAGTAAATGTAAAATAAATGTAATACCAACTTAGGTTAACTAAGTAAACAGTACAATTAACACAGTTCTATTAAAACAAATAATTACTAAGATCTAGGTAATTGTTAGTCTCATTGTTATGGTTTTAAAGAAAAAAATGTGTAAAAAAAGTTCTGCTTTTGTGAGTACGTGTATTTCTTTTAAATTACATAACCTTTTTATTTTATTATTTATATCTCTTTTAAATTTATATATTTTGTTAGTAAACTGGAAGAAATTCAGTTGAATAAAACCTTGTTCGTGTTCTTTACGTTAAACTCATATTTTTATAAAAGGTTCATCCGGTTTAAAGAAAGCACTAAGTTTAAATAAGACTGGAAATAACTAATTCAATATATAAATAGAAAAATGAAATAAATATAAGCTTTAAGTCTTAAGATAGTAATAATCAAAATGTAATAAATTATTTGTAGTTCAAATCTATGATAAACAGGCTTTCGAAATAGGCTCGACCAGAAAGATTAAATTGGAACGAAATTATAATCTCCGTGCCATTTTCAAAACAACCCCACAAAAGTAACGATATCCTGCAGTTGGTTAAATGACAATGGTTGTAAGAAAAATGTAAAAGAAAATGCGCTTATCTGTTTATTTTGACCTGTTTTATTTAATTAAAAAAAAATTGGCTATAACTGGAAGAGAGCGTTATGTTTTGGGGGTTGTTTAAAAAATAGAATGGAAATAAAGTTAGTTCCGTTTTAATTGTGTTTAATTGCGGCAAGCGCTAACAAAATCGAAAAATCACTGTTTACATTCGAAATGTTAACTTTTATAGGTTTACAGGTTTGCTGACAAGGCTGGGGGTGTTTAATACAATTATTTTACTAAATTGATTTTTTTCATTTAAAAATAAAATTATTTATTTTTTAATAAAGTTTTATTTTAAAATATTTGTTTTTGTTTATTTATATAAAATTACGATAGTTGAATTGTATTCTTTCAATTATATTGGCAAGTAAAATATAAAAGATTAAAACGGAACGAAATTGAAATTTCCATTACATTTTCAATACAATCCCAAAACATAA
>NC_136497.1:74625033-74642533 GCF_053919585.1 Euprymna scolopes
GGGGGAGAAAATGGTAAAACGGAATAATGCGTACTACTTCAGTTTTGCACAAATCGTTAATACTTGGATACATCTGTTTTGTGGGGGAAAAACATAAGGACAAACTTACAGAAGATGACAACATGAAACTAACACACTGCCATTTATTTTTTGTATGCTGAAATGTTTCTATACAAACTAATGAATCTTGTTTGGTGATTTCTTTTTACTTGACTCATCTATCTCTTCGAGACTGTAAAAAGTTTTAGAGTCGTTGAGATACTATGCCGAGCATTGCTTACACCCCCATGGAATCATTTGGGGAGAGGAGAGGTAATTCATGATCCCTATCTCACTTCAATCGACATAAGAATAAAATCTTTATATAGATTTAGGCATGAGTATATGTTTGTATATTTGTATGCATAGGATTCACTCCTAACCCAAGGGTCAATGCAACCCCATAACATGCCTCGCATTGGAGAGCATGGCAGATCAAGGAAGACCTGGTTTGAGCGGATAAGAAGTGATTTGACTGCATGCAGCATAACTGAGATACCTTTGGATCGAACTACATGGAGAACAGGCATAAGACATTGCCTGGTGTTTCTGACCCCATAATCCAATACACTCACAACACCTTAAATGCCAAAACTAGATGCTGACAGATGATGAAGAGACAATAAGAAGATAATAATGAACGTATCGACTACTGCTACTCGTTGGATAAAATGATGGTTAAAATTATTACGAACTTGCCAGGATTCGACCCTGGAATCTTCTGATCCATAGTCAGACGCGTTATCCATTGCACCATAAGTCTTGTCAGTATACCGAGAGATGTTACCACGACTGTATACAGACAGTGCTAAATTCCGTTGACATGGGTAGGTCACTTTTTCGATAATTGCACGAAACGGCCCCCAAACCCTTATTTCGGGGGTTTTATGTGACTTGGCTTTGTTCATTACGAACCATATATATAGATAAGGACAATCTAGGAACTCACAGCTTTCAGGGAAAAAAGAATTTTTCAATTCGGTATATCTGTTCGAAAGTTTTATTGGTATATATATATATATATATATATATATATATATATATATATATATATATATATATATATATATATACACACACATATATATACACATATATATATACACATATATATATACGCACATAACTAACTAACTAAATAAATAAATAAACATTTAGAATTTTATTAATAGTATAGATTACTTTTATACCAACAGACACTAGTGTTTCATGTTTCGATACGAAGATTCGCATTGTTGTTTTTATTGAGATAAGCTTATCAGTTTGATGCGATTACATTATATATTTATTATATATTATTATATATTATTATATATTTATCATATATGTATTATATATTATATATTTATTATATATTATTATATATTTATTATATATTATCATATATCATTATATATTTATTATGTATTATAGAATAGAAAAATTATTATCGTTTTTATTATAATAAGTTTATCAATTGGATCAGATTACGGTCTACATACAAAAGTCAACATAAGAATTATGAATGATGTACAACAAAGCGATGTAAATTATGGATTAAAATGAGGAAACAAAATCTCAGATCGAAGATTACAGACTTGTTAGAATTGATTTCAGAGATTAGAAGATGGTAAACAATCAACATTCCTTTCTGACTTCTCAGCATCTTTGCGAAAACTAGTATCATCATATAAAACAACTAGCAAAAATACCCGTGCTTCACGTGGAAATTTGCTGGACGCTTGGGCACCCCTGATATTGTAAAAGCCGCACTAAATAAGACTTTAATCTTTGACCATGACCTTGAAAAATGGTGTGCACCATCCCTAGGTCGGAGACCATTATCATGTCAGGTTTGATCCTGATAGGTCCAGTGGTGTGGGATGTAAGAGAATCTATATACATAAGCTATAACATTGACATTTGACTTTTATCTTGAAAAATGGTCTGCACCATACCTAGGTAGGGGACCAACATGTTGCAAGGTGTGGTCACGATCGGTCCAGTAATGTGAGCTGTAGGAAAGTTGTACATGCACACATACACACACACTACTATATATATATAGATGACGAAATCACACCACCTCTTTCTTTCGTTCTTTCTTTCTGTGTGTGTGTGTGTGTGTGTGTGTGTGTGTGTGTGTGTGTGTGTGTGTGTGTGTGTTTTTGAGGTACAACATTTATAAACACAGTTGAGCGTTAACGGAAATCTCCCTAGAGTTCTTTCGGCTATCATTTTATCAGGAAAAATATCGATAACAATGAAAATAATATTAATGGCGAAAATGAAGAACAATGGGGGATCTTTTATATATGTATATTTAAGGTGACAAAAGACGATTAAAATTAGCAATTTCATTCAGTAAACGAATATAAGGCAATTAAAATGGCACCGCGAGGAAGGAAAAACAGAAGTGAGATGGTCAAAGTTCCCCAAAAAGATTTAATGTTTTTAACGAGTCCTTATGCCGGCACAAGGAAGGTCTTCGAATCACGATAGGGACAGATTCCAAAAATTTTAAAATGATATTTGGAATTCGCTTTATGAAGTATCTCAAACCTCTTTATTTTATACTTATTGACACAGCAAGGATTCCCAACCAAATGCTGGCCAATATCAGAGTCTAAAGTGTCAGAGGAAGGTATACTCACAGATCCTAATCCTACCTTGTCTAATCAAGAATCAAACGTGCTGGTTTATACGAATCTGCAAATGCAAAGAAGTCCGCCTCGTATAATCAGCATCACATTAGCATTTAACTTGATAATTAATATTATTATTTTGGATGCAAGACAAACTATTCTTGCAAAAAGAAAGAAATGCAGGTCTAGTAGTATATACCAAACGCAAGGAAACGGAGTAGGAGCAATTAATAATACTTCTAAGAATCTGTTTAGCTAATTTTACACCATTATCCTCCATCGGTGGCAATTGCAAATAAACAGGTCATTTTAAAGGCCCAAATATTTTAAGGGATTTGAAATCTGCAACCTTTCTGTTAATACAATCATTAATAAAGTCTTCTGGATAACCGTTATTAATTAAACTTTCTCTGAGCTCATACAGTTCGGAGTCTAGTTTACTAGGTGAACAAATCATGATAGCTCTATGTACCAACGTACTAATTAAGCCGATTTTTCGCGATTTAGGTACAGAAGAAGACCTCTTCATATACAGACCAGTAAAAGTCGGCTTCCTGTAAATGGTTGAACGTTCAAGAGGTGGCTTTCTCACTACTATTTACAGGAGACTTTCTCGCTACCATTTAGAAGAGTTGGTGAAAATTTGAAAACATTTCCAATTTTGACGAAAGTAACGTAGATCCTCATCGTAGTTATGGTTGCATCAAAATAAAATCGAAATTCTTAAGTGATCTTCTTAAAAAAACTCGAGCAAAAGAAACACAGGTTCCGTAACGATAAAAACTTAAATGTATTTCAAATATTTTTTGTCAAAAAATTAAAATTTGCTATTTTTTTTAGATTAGGGCCACCTCCGCAATTTTCTTGTAAATGACACCTTTTATAGGCTTTCGACTATGCTGAATACGAAAATCGCATTAAAACTTTTGCAGAAATAATTAGTTATCGAGATATAAAAAGTTGTATTATGCACTGTATTCTTTGGTAGCCATCTTTTTTACGCGCGTGCAGTGTCAGTCATAGATGAGTAGATTTGTTTATGGCGCGCGCACGCTCGTAAAAAAGATGGCCGCCAAAGAATACAATGCCTAATACAACGTTTTATATCTCGATAACTACTTATTTCTGCAAAATTTCAATGCAATTTTCGTATTCAGCATAGTCAAAAACCTATAAAAGTCGTCATTTAAAAGAAAATTGTGGAGGTGGACCTAATCTGAAAATTTACCTAAAATTTTAATGATTTTTAATCAAAATCAATAAAATGATAATTTTAAAATAAAGAAACAAAATAAAAAAAGTTTCTTTGCTTTGCGATAAATCAATAAAAAAAAAACTCGTATTCAACCATTATTTTATGCTTTACTATCAATTTGATATGCTTTTAGATTTTCTGTTTTATTTTTCTAGATTTTTAAAATGAAAGAAAGGGTTTCTAGAAAATAAGGAAAATTGATAATTGGTCATTTATAAAAGGGATTCATTGGAATTCGACAACCTATCGCTTGATAGTGGTATAGGAAAAGTAGACCCCCATAAACCACACGATGTAATTTTTAATTTCAGTTGAAGACATGTTGAATTCAGATCAAGATATTGATTAGTGACACATAGGTGTTTTTCTTCATTTTCTTGAAATGTGTCAGTGTTTCTTATTATATGTACGTTTCTGCATTGGGGGCTGAACGGGGTACAAATCCTTATAATGGAATCCTTAATCTTTGTTTTAGAAACTCTGATCCGTTGTGAAGCGCAGTCCTGCCAGATTTTCATTCGGGTCTGGAAATAGATGTAAGTCAGACAGTGCTCAATTTAGCGAGTAGTGTTGGTGGGGTAGGAGTTGGAAGCCACAGTCATACATTTCAAATTGAAATACTTAGGAAGGGCGTGCAATAAGTAATGCCCCTGACCCACTTTCCATAGCAGTAGAGCAACGAAACTTGGCACAGTTATTAGGCTTTCTCTACATAGGGACCAACCAGAGTTATGCATTTCTCCCATCGTTTGATGCAGCTCTGGAGACCTTTTTTGTAGAAAACTCCAGGTTGGTTCTCCAACTATGGTGTGACTGCAGAAACCAAGGCTGCATCACTTGGGAAGCGCTTTCCTTTCAAAAACAACTTCATGGCTTGGAAGAGGTGAAAGTCAGAGGGGCAAGGTCAGGAGAGTAGGGAGGATGGGGAAGGATTTCATAACCACACGCCCGTACTTCTGATCTGGCGACATGCGAGTTGTGGGCCAGAGTGTTGTCCAGCAGGAGGAGGGTACCTTTGCTGATCTTGTCCCGCCTCTTGATTTTGATAGCTTTCCTTAATTTCCTCAAAAGTAAATCATATTAGGCTCCTGTAATTGTGGTACCCTTTGCCAGGAAATCTGTCATCACTACTCCGTCCTGGTCCCAGAAGACTGTGAGCATGACCTTGCCAGCGGAGGGTTCTTTGCCTTCTTTGGAGATGGTGAGTCCAAGTGCTTCCACTGCATTGACTGGGCTTTGGTCTCTGGATCATAGTGATGGACCCAGGTTTCATCCTGTGTAATCAGTGTTTTGAAAAACTTTGATTCATCTTCTTGGCATATCTCCAAATTCATCCTCGAGCACTTGACGGTTTCTCGCTTCTGGGGGAGTGTGAGCAAACTGGAAATCCATCTGGCAGACACCTTATGCATATGCAAATGATCATGAATGATAGTTTCCAGACAGACTCTGTACTAATCTTGACATCTTGGGCTATTTGGCGAATAGTAATGCGCCAATCATCAAAAATAGCAGCCTCAGCTTGACGGACAGATGTCTCATCAATGGCAGAAGGGGGGCGACCAGGTCTGGGAGCTGTTTCCACAAACTTCCAGCCATGTTTTAATTCACGATGCCAGCGTTTTACAAGGTCATATGATGGGGCATTATCACCATAAGTTTCTTTGATTTCATCAAAAGTCTCCTATGGTGTGCGTCCTTTCAAATACAAAAACCGGATCACTGTTCGACATTCAACAGGCTCTATTTCACACCTGACTCAGTTCAAACACCTGTAAAACAGAAACCACAATTAGTTCAGAGCTGTAATTTGCCACATAACCCGTAGAAATATAAGGTATTGCACATGTGAAATCTCAGCTGGAAGTGGGTCAGTGGTATTACTTATTGCACACTCCTCGTATTAGCTATTCGTATTAGCTATTCACATTTTCTTGCTTTTCTAGTCATTGTTCTTTCCCTCCACTTCAACAACTTCAACAACCTGCAAAAAAAAAAAAAATAATAATAATAAAGCGAAAAGGGTTAGAACGTACAAATTTGGTACACAAGCAAAGAAAGAATCGTAGAATATGATGGCATTATTTCTTTTGTCTGTGTGATTCTGAAACTTTTTGCTTCCACCCTTAAATATTACATTCCAAATCGTGGCAGGTGGGTAACAACCAAATACCACGGTCAACCAAAGATTTTTGTATGAAATTGGGCACGATGCAAATATTGAAACCGTTTAGGCACCGCCACTTCTAAGATACAATATGACAAACTTGTGTCAAAATGCGAAGAGAACAATGGCAGAGACTGAAATTCTTAAAGATCATATCATGAATAAATAAACCATAATTCTGGAAGAATTATGGTTTTAAATCAGAAATATTAAACAAACAAATGTTTTGTGAATAACTGATTATTTTCTTAATAAACTTGTCAGGTGCTCCAAACTTATCCATCCGCTGAATTAATCCTTTTTTTTCTATTTTCTATTTTAATTTTTCTTAAACAATGAAACTCTTTTGCAGAGATATATATTGTGATATATATATATATATATATTTATATATATATATTTATATATATATATATATTTATATATATATTTATATATATATATTTATATATATATATTTATATATATATATATTTATATATATATATATATAAATATATATATAGAGAGATTTATATACATATATATATTTATATATATATTTATATATATATATTTGTATATATATATATATATATATATATGCGTGTGTGTGAAACGAACAATTGATAATTGGACAGAGACATTAAACTGTCACTCACAAGTTGAATATGAGAACAAAGATGTTTAAATAAATAAATATCGAGAGTCTTTAATTTTCTGAAGACAATAAAACTGAAAATATATTCAATCTCTTGAAATATTGAAGAATTGAACGGCCAAGATATTAATAATAGATTAAGGACTCATTATTTTTTTAGTTCAAAGGAGAGGGAAAGGAGCAAGGGAATGATGGGGGAGAGGGGGGAGGGGGATAAAAGGTTGAGAGAGGACGAATCTATTTTTTTTTTCATTCAGGCAGAGAAAATAATTGATATCCGTCAAAACAACAACAAAAAGAAAATCCTGATAACTTTTTATTTTGTCCAATATCTCTAATATTTCTTATCAAAAAATAAAAGTAAATAAAATTAGATAAATAGATAAACATTTTCTTTGAAAAATCATCTTTTAGAAGTTGTAAGACATAAATAAAACATATTCTTGATAAGTTCTTCTCAAAAGCATATATATATATATATATATATATATATATATATACAGAGGGAGGGAGAGAGAAATAGAGAGAGAGAGAGAGAAAGAGAGAAAGGAGCAAACCAAGTTATGTGTTCATCAACGTTTCGTCTTTAATTCGGGACTTCCTCTGGATGAATGAAATAAAGACGAAACGTTGATGAACCCATAACTTGTCGGAATACTATTTCCATTAATCTCATCATATATATATATATATATATATATATATATATATATATATATATATATATATATAGAGAGAGAGAGAGAGAGAGATAGATAGATAGATAGATAGATAGATATTATCAGGGAGATCCGACGTTGCCCGGCATTTAATGAGAATCAACAAATGTTTAACACTTTCAATACTTTTATTGTCATTGAAATCAGTGAAATAGCCCGTTTTTCAATAAAATCAATTGATTGCTTGCTCTAGTTGGAGGCCCATTGCGATGCACTCGGGAGGAAACTTCAAATTCCTTTCCACAGTGACTTCCATCGTACATTGCAGTCTACATTACACTGTAGAGAAACTACTGTTAATTTTATAAAATTATTGTTATATAATATCTGGAATTAAAATTAAAAATTATAAAGACGTGTATTATAGTTCAATTGTGCCCTAAGCAGAAACATTCATTTCGAAAGCGACGCTGCCTTACCAAAGAGCCTAGTGTTGATGTTATAAAAATATTGTTATATAATGGGTTTAATTAAAGTTTAAAATGCAGAATTCCAGAATCATTTTTCAATTGTGTTCATTTCGAATGCGTCCCTGCTTTATCGCAGAACCTGCTCCTGATTTTATACACCGGATTCTTCTGCTTGTACGGTGCTAAAACTTCTTAAATGTACTTGTGATGTTAGGCTTTATAAGGTGTTAACTTTGTTCAAAATCAGACTGCCCTTGTTTTAATCGGATGTATCGATTACCGACTTTTTATACTTATCGGGGGCATTCCGATACAAACCCTATCCAAGAATATTGCCAGACACATAAACTACATTTGTATGAATTTAAAAAAAAAATCGACCAAGCCGTTTCCGGGTCCATAGGAAACTCTATCTGTCTGTCTGTCTGTCTGCCTGTCTGTCTCTCTATCACACACACACACCCCACACACACGCACACATACACACGCGCACACACACACACATACACACACACACATGGACAATGTTACTTTTAAATATAAACAGATATATAGTTCTCAAGCTTACCTCAGATAAGTAAACCAATTCTTCTTTTTCATATTTTGATGTGTTAGTTTGTAAAGCTTCCTCCGGTTTTATCACTTCAGTGTATTATTTTATCCACTAATCTTTCCTATATCGATAGGTTTTTCTCTTGGACCGGCTTTGACAAATATTCGTATTTTTGGAAGTTTCCACGAAAAGGGTCTACTTTCAGGTTTTGAAAAACTAGTCCTTGACTTTCGTTACGTTGACGCTCTATTTTGTTTGTTTGAAAAATGGGCGCTTTTTTATGCCCCATTAATAACATCGACCCAGCCCTCCAGTTTACGTTAGACTAAGAATCTAATTCTGCTTTCCACTTTTGGATGTACTAGTTTCCAAAGCTCCATCAGTTTTTTTACGACAGTCTATAGTAAACCAACGTTTACGTGTCTTTACACGCGTTGAGACTCTTTTTGTTTTACAAAACAAACGTCCAATTTAATTAAGACCTTTACGCATAGGGCCTTAACGATTTGTTCAGACAAAGCTGGACGATGGAATTAAATTAATAAATTAAATTAATTCCTAAGAACCTCTACAGCAATGGTTATCCATTAGACATTGTTAGTATCTAGTATTAAAAATAACATTTCACATTTTTATAAAACGCAACGTAAGTCATAGCTTTGCCAATCAAATCTATTTTGTCTTGAATATACGAGTTATTTTTCCAGCACGTCCATTTTGACGTCGATTCACAAAGGTGTCCTTTTCTTCATCATAATAATTCTATTATTTATTTATTTATTTGATTAGAGTCCACTAACGTATTTTTTCTTACATGGGCATCACCACTTATCAAGGCCCAGAGGCCACTCGAGGATAAGGGTTACATTAGTCAATTGGGCAATATAGTAATCGTTACAAATGGAAATTCGGTAAATTTGTAAACTTGAGTGGAACGGCTCATCAAGGACTTGTTTATGTTGGACTTGAAGACAATCATATTATAGTCAGCTGGAAAGCAGGCAAACGGAAGACAGTTCAACAAGTGTGCAGTTCTAAGAAAGAAACCTTGTTCATGGAATCTACATATTTCCTAACTTCCGACGTAGCGCTACCGGAACCGGTAACAAAGTAAACCAATTACTTTTCTTTTTTCTCGCACGTCTATACTTCTCCTGTGCATGTATTTTTATTACGGTTTTCCGATCGTTCTTTTTTATTTAATAATCATTGAAAAGCTTTTCGGTCTTATTTTAATGAAGAAATATTAAAATTAGTATATTTTTGAGAAGGAATTATTGAAAACACCTTTTAAAATCTTTAAAAAAATTTTTGTTTAGTTTTTCTTCTAACCATATCTCAAACCTCTTTTTATCTATGTTGAGCAGGGTTCAAGATTAGATAGCAAGACCTTTCAGTCTCTATTTTTTAATTTAATATGCTTAAACATAAATACGGTCATTATCTCTCTCTCTCTCTCACACACACTCTCTCTCTCTCTCTCTATATATATATATATATATATATATATATATATATATATATATATATATATATATATATATTTGGATTTTACCGTCACTGGATTATTTATCTTCCACCAGACTATCCATTCATGTGTAATCACCTTTTTCTTCACCATATTCCCTCTGCTTCACTTTTTTTTGTTTTCAAGTAAGATCTTTGACTTACTTGTTGTTTCATCAAATACTTTTGCATGCAAAATCCGATTCCGCATTTTGCTAATTCTTAGCCTCTGATGAGAAGGAAAGTATTTCTTCGAAACTCCGCGGATTAAGGACTATCTATTATGTAGTGTTTCTTTTTCAGATTAAATATGTTTTTAACTCATTTTAAAGTTTTTTTTAACATGTTTTATTAACTGTTTGCTCGTATATATATATATATATATATATATATATATATATATATATATATATATATATATATATATAGAGAGAGAGAGAGAGAGAGAGAGAGAGATATAGATAGTGTATCACAAAAGTACACCCTTCACATTTCTTCAAATATCTAAGTATATCTTTATGAGACAACACTGAACAAATGATTTTGACACAATGAAAAATAGTCTGTCCGTAACATATATAACAGATTTATTTTATTTTTCCCTCAAAATAACTCAAAATATAGCCATTTAAAGCTAAATCCTTGCAACAAAAGTGAGTACACCGCTTACGAAAAATTCTCAATATTAACATACATGTCAACTCTCAATATTTTATATGGCCACCATCATAATCCAAAACTGCCTTTACTCTGCTGGGCATGAAGTTTACCAAAGCTTCAGATGTAGCTAATGGAATGCTCTTCCACTCTTCAATTACGACGTCACAGAGCTGGCGAATATTTTAGATTTTGCACACTTTTACTTTCTGCTTGAGGATGCATCAAAGATGTTCTTCTGGGTTCAAGTCTGGAGACGTGCTTGGCCAGTCCATCACCTTTACCATCGGGCTCTGTAGTAAAGCAGTCGTTGTTTTGGGTGTGGGTTTTGCTGAAACACTACTCTGCGAAACAGTTCCTGGAGGAAGAGGATCATGCTCTGCTGGAGTATTTGACAGTACATATTGGAGTTCATGTTTCCCCCCAATGAAATGTAACTCTCCAATACCTGCAGCGGTTATGCAGCCCCAGACCATGACATTCCCACCACGATGATTGACTGCACGATTCTTTACCATCCTCTCTCCACCCCTCCCTATATCGATATATCTCCACCAACGCCTACCTGAATCTGCTACCCCCACACACACAATACAATCTAATGTATTTTAACCTTCAAAACTGAAATATTGTTAATACCCGTCTTCCTCACACTTATTATCTCCTACTAAAAACCCCACTTTTTTCGTATTTCTTCTAAAACACTTCTTCCTAATACTAACAACCATTTCTATAAGGTCTGACGAGGCTGTTGGATCGTGAACATGGTCCAACATCCGAAACATATGTAACCAAACAGATAAAACGGTAATAAAAAAATTAAACACATATCTATATCTATCTATCTATCTATCTATCTATCTATCTATCTATATATGTATATATATAACATATATATACATATATATATACATATATATAATATATATACATATATATTATATATAAGTATCAAGTCTTTATCAAGGCGCTTTGATTAAATACGACAGAGTTTTGTTTAATTTTTGCTGATTTTCTCGATCTTCTGGGCATTTTTCTTGTTTTAGTGTGTAAGTTGAGTATTAGTTTGCAGATTGATTTTTGTCAGCTATTTTCCTTAATCCATTTCAATCATTGATCGTAGTCAGGAGCAATTTTGTTTTGGTTAAAGAAACGTTTTTTCCTTTGACATTTTATATGCAATTAATTTTATTTTGGTTTATCTTTATCTGTCGAATTATATATATATATATATATATATATATATATATATATAAATATATATATATATATATATATGTATATATATACATATATATATATTGTGTGTGTTAGGGTCTGTAAAAGATAAAGCATATATATATATGCATATATATATATATATATATATATTGTGTCTGTGTCTGTGTGTGTGTGTCTGTGTGTGTGTTAGGGTCTGTAAACGATAGAGCAATGCATGCAGAAAATATTGAGTAGGAAATCCTAATGCGATGATCAGCAAAAATAAAAGTTTGAAGAAACTCAACACAACCTGTTAACCATTTCTCATTATAATTTATTTCACCTCCAATATATATATATATATATGTGTGTGTGTGTGTGTGTGTGTGTGTGTGTGTGTGTGTGTGTGTGTGTGTGTGTGTTTGTATGTGTGTGCGTGCGTGTGTGTGTGTTATAATGTCATGAAATGTTTTCAGATACATTTTCTCGCATAAGGCTAAATTTTCTCTCTTTTAAAAAAATTATTTTGTATTTATTCATTTCATTATTTTTTACTAAAACCTTTCGACGTAAACAAAAGCGACTGGGGGCCAAGTATTTCCTAGGCATAAAAATGTATTGAATAAAAGTAAAAATGGAATTATTGAAAATGGATGAATCTCCTATTCAATGCATTCTTAATGGGGAGGGGGATAAAACCAGATAAGCTTTTTAAGAACAACCACAGGAATCTAGCAGCTATTACCACCATCTTAATCTGACCTGTGGTAACTTTATAAAATAGAAGAATATTGTCAGGAAAGGGAGGCTCATAGGATATATTGTGAATGCCCAGGGAAATTAATCTTATCACTAGTAATAATATCTTTTTTTTATCATACATATGTAGAAATGTAGGCGGGATTATCCGACTGCATGAGGAATAATTATTTTTGAAGTGAAAATATTTTTAGATATTTAGTTCACATAAGGTTTAAATACACCTTCCGATGTACTAACTTCTAGAGAAAAGCAAAACGGTTATCTAACTACAGCTGCTATAGAAAACTCCGATACGTGGCAAAAGGAAAACGAAATAGGCAAATAAAAAAACAAATGTTGTATATACAATGCGATTTACAGGCTATATTATTTTCAATGTAACTATCGCTGGCTAACAAGGTGGGTACGAAATGAATCACACGCCTTGGCACCCATGTCCTTATCTATAGAAGTAAATACTTCAATGATGGTAGATTTCAGAGAGTCGTATATGTATATATATATATGTGTGTATGTATATATAAAGCGTTGCAAGAAACCATTTGTCCATACATTTTTATTTCGCAATTAAATATATTTTTAAATCGGATGTCGTCACAAAATTATATCAGCGGCTGTTTTTTTTAACTCTTAGATTTATAAGTAATAAGAAGTTAAAAACCAGTTGTTCATTCTCTTATTTAAAAAAAAAACACCGTCTTTCTTTTATAAATAGCTAGTGGCAATAGTTTTCAATTATAAAATATTTATTTACCAACATTATGTGACGCGACAAGATGATATTGTGGTGTAAAGTTCCCAAAAGTTCGAGGTATACCTATTTATCAAGGGAATGAAAAACAAAATGTGTACAGTCCCTCGATAGAGACTTTTATGTATATGACGGAAGCCAAAAGGATTAAACTCTTGTGACTCTAGGTATTTAATAATTATTATAGTAAATACTGTCAATTAATTTTCCCCACTCTTTATATGTGCCTAAATCCAAACGTAGATTCCATGAGCAAAGCTTCTTTCTTAGAACTGCACGCCAGTGGAACTCTTTGCCGCTTGCCTGTTTCCCACCTGACTACAACTTGGACGTCTTCAAGTCCAACATAAACAAACTCCTGACAAACCGTCCCCTTAAGTAAGACATTCTATCAAAACCCCTAATACTAATGATTACTACAATACTATCCCATTGTTTACTGTACACGCAATAACCCTTAACCCTTATCCCTGAGTGGCATTCGGGCCTTGATAAGTGGTGACCCCCCCATGAAAAAAATTTATATATATATATATAAATTTTTTTTCATGGGGGGGTCACCACTTATCAAGGCCCGAATATATATATATATATATATATATATATATATATATATATATATATATATATAGAGAGAGAGAGAGAGAGAGAGAGAGAGAGAGAGAAGATTTCAAAAAAAAGGAGCAAACCAAGACACACGTCCATCAACGTTTCGTCTTTATTGTAATACATCAAACAACACGTGGCAAGATGCCTTCCGTCGCCATAATAGATTTCACGCCTTAAATGTAACTGAAGTATAACTTTTTACAACAATAAGGATACTCGGATGCTAGGATTAAATTTTAATGTAGAGTTAAATAGCTAGGAATGTTACAATCTAAATAAAGGATCCAAATCTAACATGCGAATATAGTTTCCATTATTCTAAACCGGGTAAGAAATATAAATAAAGTATAAAGCTCATCTAAGAATGGAATTTTTTCCATAACGGTAAGCATTTTTTTTGTATTCAGTTGTAGCAGTATTGATGGTGAAATAAGTGATACCCTCTTCAAATCAATAAAACAACTTAACAATAAACTAATTATTATTAAAAAATTAAATCAACAATTTGAGGACTGGAAATTTATTTAATTGATTTTGTCTTCTGACATTTTAAGTTTGTAGAATCCATGCTGGTTTATTTATTTACTTACTTTACTCCTTGTTCTAAATGTTTTTTACCCATAAATGCAGGAGTAGACATCTTCTCATCGGAGTGAAATACATTTGTAGTTATTGAGTGGTTTTGCTGTCAGAATAATAATTAGAGGATATATATTATTTTATTTAGATACCCAAGAATACAACACACGAATTATATGACATGAGCAGCATAAGTGATTAATAACAGATGTGGGTTAAACCCATGCGCAAAAAACAATTTTTAAGATTTAAAATATAATTTACATCTTTAATATATTAAATAAGCTATCGTAGCACGTTCTGGATCTATTTGATTACATTAATTATTAAATCATGGACGCCTTCTAGTAATCAATAGGCCGAAAACATCAAACGGCCTGAATTATCTCCCTTTAGCTGTTATAGGAAATAAAATCAACATCTTTTCCAAAAGAATTAACTATTAGCAATTAACAACATAATTGGATTATCTTCCTTCAAAATTGTTTTTAGTAACGATATGAAAACCTATTTAATTAGAATGACAATGAATTCTAAAACATTAAATAATAATAAATAGATTAAAATCCTTTACTCGAAATGTTGTACAAGGATTTATATATATATAATACAGTCTTTTTCTTTATTCTCATATTCAATTAAACATTAAAGCTAACCTAAAATGGTCTTAAATATGGGTACTAAAATAACGATAATCTGTAAACATTACTTGCCACTAATACGAAACTAAAATTAACCGTAACGTCATTGCAAGGTTGTTACGGCTATACTATAAATATAGAAATAAAAAATTAAAAAATTCTTTTTATAAAAAATTAATTATATATGGAAATAAAGAAACAGCGAAATCTAATTTAGGAACGCAACGAATGGGATATATAAAAAACATTTAAATGGTTAAGGGTTTCTGTGGAAACCTCTCATAACTCTGTTCTTAAATAAGGATACGAAAATAAGGTGATATATTAATATTTAAATAGGCTTTTTCCGTAGCTACCGCAAAGGTAAATGTTTCTCACATGCTTTTTCCGTTAAGGGATATTTTTCTTTTTTTCTTTTTTTTTTCCTTTCTCTTCAAAAATGCTCTATTGTCAAAAGTGTTTTTATTCATAAAGTCTGAAGAAATGCTGGTTTTTGAAAATTTTCAAACGATATAATATTCGAAATTGTCGAACTGGACATTGAAACAATTGTAACATAAAATGAAATACACTTTTTGTTGCCATCAACACCTTTTTTGAAGTCTTGGTTTTGCTTACACAGCATATTAATGCTCAATTATGAAATCTGATAATTTTGTAGCTTACTCCTTAAGTCAACTCTTTTTGGCTTAAAACTTATTGGTATATGAAAATTTACTGGATTACACGAACTGAGTATATTACATACATGTCCATATATATATATATATATATATATATATATATATATATATATATATATATATATATATTATGTATATATATATATTATGTATATATATATATATATATAGTAATTTATAAAATATATGGCGATTAAGCTACACTGAATATTCCACGTTTCATCCACTCTAGGACTCTTCAGGCTTATGCGCGAATTCTGTGATTGTTTATCGTTTTTATATGCCCCTCTTCTATTGAGATTTTAGTTAACCAATCACCTCTCTAGTATCCACCGCGCCCTTCCTATCAGCCAATGAGCATGCATTTATCGGACAAAGGCATATTTGGCCTCTGGTTGACATGTTCCTTTGTGTGTGCTCTATTTAGTTTCTTGATCTGTTTTAAACTAGGTTAGTGTTTTTTTGTTAGTTTATATATAAATATATATATATGTACATACATATATGCACATATATATATACATATATATATATATATGCATACATATATGTGTGATCGTTTATGTATATTCATGTTTATTTAATTTATTTATTTATTTTCTATTGTTTTGTTAGTTTTAAAACTATTTTGTATCGCTATCCTAGAGTAAATTTTATCTTGTGAACACAGTTGTTTGCTATTTCTCTTCTATAGTTTAATAGATGTTGGGATTCTTTAAAGTACAGGATAGCAAATTTTTCATGAAGGCATAATCTACATGGGTCGTCTAGGTCCCTACACGTGGTAGCTTGTCTTATTATTTTTCATTCGACTACCGGCAAATGTCCGCTTTCTTTGAGTTCCCAGTATTTATTCGCTAGTTTTGTTTTCATACGGTGTTTTTTATTGTTGAACGTACTTTTGTGGTCATAGTATCGGGTTTTGAAATCTACGGAAGTCATGCCTACGTAATATTTCTTGTTATTCGGGTTTTTTGTCACAAATATTGTGGCCTGGTAAACTACGCTTTTGGTTAGACATTTATTTTGAAGTGGGCAAAGTGTGCGGTGTCTACAGTTGCATTTATCTTATTTGGTATTTTTATTTATAGTATGGTTGTTCTTGCCCGGGGTTGGTTGTTTATTATTATTATTATTATTATTATTATTATTATTATTATTATTATTATTATTATTATTATTATTATTATTATTATTATTATTATTATTTCTGCTAGTGTTAGTTTTATTTTTGTCATGGTGTCTACTTTTTATTGCTTATTTTGTTGTTGTTTACATTGTTTTTATTTAATATTTTGTTATTATCTGCTTTAATTATCATCTCTAAATTTTCGCAACAACTGTAGGATAACTTTAAGGTATTTTTATTGAAAATTTTGTATGTATAAGGGGTTGGTTGAGGGAAAGTGTTTTTCAATAAGATCTAGAAATTTCTTGCTAAGTTTTGTTATTAACATTAGATTGTATGGGGCCGTATACCAAATTATAGTTCTTTTTTTTTCTATTTTTAATTTTTTTCACAGTTATTGGTGTTTTGTTGCTTATATTTGATATCGATATTTTTGTATTCCCTATTTTTTAGGGCCGTTTCGTAGATATTGGTTGACCTGTTAAATGCATTTTCATCGCTTGAGTTATTACTAAGTCTACTTACGATCAAATTAGGAATCTGTTTTATAATTGATGGTGGGTGATTGGACTGAGG
>NC_136497.1:74647533-74667533 GCF_053919585.1 Euprymna scolopes
AACTGATTTTTTTTTTTGTTTTAAATTTGAATATATTATTTATTGACCTTTTCTCTTCAATTTGTGATATATAAACCTATTAAACATAAATTAATTATTTACTTTTTAATAGACATTTCAAAATGGGGGGGGCGTGAAAATGGGGGGCGTGAAAATGGGGGGGCGTGAATTTAAAAAAAACGTTTGTCTAAAATATTATATTCGGTTCATTGGAAAGAACATAAAATTTCACATTGACCCTGAAAATATCGTAAAAATAGAATGAATAGAAAAATTTTGATAGATTTTTAAAATTTAAAAATATTGAGTTTAAAAATTGAAAAATATTGAGTTCGGAAAATTCATTACTGTTTTAAAAAAAAATAAAAATATTTTTATTACTTTTAAAACAACTGTAATAGTTTATTTTGGAAGTATAATCCATAAAGAAAATAAATAACCCACTTTTAACAGAGAAATTACGAGATTTTTATATTGTATTCGCAGTTTCGTGTTAGGGGTGTCAAAAATTCCTACAAAAATTCTGATACTGCTAGCGCTATGGCTTACAAAAAATGCCTGAGTAGGCCCGTCGATACTCCTCAGCCGATTAGCAATAAACTAACTCCTTCTCAATACTAAAAATACTGATTAATATATTATTTACACGATTAGATATTGAACTTAAATTCAGGACTAGTTAAAAAAAAAAAAAAGAAGCTGGCTCACTAAGATAAGCTCACTATGGCCGACAAAAATATCTGAGCTACTAAACTGATATTCCTCAGTTAATTAGCAATAAAGTAACCACTGCTAAGGGAGAAGATACAGATTAAGAGGGTGGACCTTCTATGATTGAACAGAACAGCAATCCGACAGCAACAAAGTTACCGCCGAACCGGTCTGTATTATCATTCTACTGACGGACACAAACAATACAAGCTATCGAAACTAGTGTTATTACAGTTAATCGGAATCAGAAGCGAGATCTGAAAAAATAGAACTTTTGGGCTTAACGGAATCGGTATTGGATTCAGGGAAATTCGTGTCTCTTTTCCAATGCTAAAACGATTCTGTTTATTGTTTTTATTTGTTTGTTTTTTTGCTTAAAACTTAATTATCCATGGTTCGTATTGATGATGAAATTATAAATATTTATAGATTTTAAACCACCAGTAAAACTAAAATCGATGAAGCTTCACAAATGTATTTTTGTGTGTGCAAAGATATATGTACATATGACATGGTATTTTACGGTAACACGACCCTCTCAATAAAAAAAGAAACTCTATATTTAAACATTTTTTAATCAGAATCGGTAATTGTATCGGAATCGGGGATACTACTGGGATCATCTTATCACTAACTGACACACTATGCCATCTCAATTATGTTCCGACCTAAGCATTCAATGAAAAAGAAAAAGGGCAGATAATATTCGAAATTGGCGTAAGTGGTTACATAGTCTGTCGTTGTATCTATTAGGCCAATCATGCACGTTCACATTTTTCTGAAAATTAGCCGTAAGCCAGAATTCATTATCAGTATTTTGTTTCAGAATGCTGCGTAGGCATCTTGATGCTCTAAATCCTTGGATTTCGTAATTTTCATCGTTAACGATAGACGAAAATCACAATCGTTAAACACGATAAACTAAGTAGGTGAGGTAAGTGGGAACGAATTGACCTCTTTTACACGCGTAAACGCACTCGGCGGGATTGCATTTTCATAATGGTAAACTTATCAAAACATCTAAGGACGGAGAATCGGTCCGCAATGGCCACGCACACTAAACGCCAAGAAAACGCGAGGTAACAAAATGGTAACCACGTTAAAGTGTAACTCGACTAACAAACAGTTTACGGCACTAGATTGTTTCGCGCCAATTTATGCTATACAATCAATCAATGTATTATTCTGATTCTTGTATTTAGCATCCCCCCTCTCTATCTCTCTTTTCTCTCTCTCTCTCTCTCTTTCGACCCCCCCCTCGTGGTTTTCGGTAATTGTGTTGTGTTGAATTGCTGATACGAGAGAAAAGCGAGGAAAACATTTATTGCATGAGCCAAGTAATTTTAAACTAAACAGGACAATTAACCCCTGCCTAATGGAAATTTAAATGATTCTTAATGGTGGTTTATCATTGCCGAAATGAACAGGTGCTTGAATTGATAAACTAGATTTGGCCCTTCGTCTAATGCGTGGAATAAATTTCCCGTCCGTTGTCTTTGAATCCCTTCCATTCCGACTTCCTCTCTCTCTCTCTCTCTCTCTCTCTCTCTCTCTCTCTCTCTCTCTCTCTCACACACACTCTCTCTCTCTCTCTCTCATTCCCTATATATCTATCTATCTATCTCCTATTTAAATACGTGCATATCTGGTCCCACTCTTTCTTTTACTGCATCTCTTTCTATCTCTAATCGTACCCCACCTCTCTTTATCCTTTATTTAAATACATATCTTGCCTCTTTATCTTCCTTTCTCTGCCTCTTTACATCTTTATCTGCATTTGATTAAACGCGTTTATATACTAGCTACCCCCCCCCGGCCTTGCTCGGTCGCTTTATTGTTACTTTCTTTCGCATTTTTTTTTTTTTACTTTTAAATTTATATTTATAAATTACTAGGGAATACCCGTGCCAGGACGAGTAAAATTAATTCCCCAAATAGAACCGTTTTACACCACTTTTCTGTCTCCTGCCGAAGATTAAAATAAAGATATAATGAGACTAAACGTTATATCTAGAATCCTTACTCCAATTTTGATGAATCATTAGTATTCTAGGAAATATCTTAAAATTAAAACTAGAAGAAATTGAAAATTCAGGGAATCTTGCTTAATTAGCGTCTAATGCGTATGGATAAAATTTAATGTCCGAATGTCATGAATCCTAGTAAATTATGAGCTGCGTTCCAAAAGTAATGCCTCCTATTTTTAATTCCACCCGAATAGATCAGAGGGGATCGCAAATTGCATTGCTATGATGACCGAATTTATGCATTCTTAAGGTGAAAGTTTCATCTTTCTGCTGCAGATATTGATGGTGTGAGACTCTGACATAGATGTGTCATTGAATTCCTTTATGCAGAAAACAAAATGAATCGATTAGCATTCACCGGCGCCTGTTGAACGTTTACTAAGCCGATACAGTTGACGTCAGCAAAGTTAGGAGATGGGTTCGTCGACTTCAGAGTGGCAACAGAGATGTGAGTGACAACGTGCACTCCGGGCGCCCATGCACAGCGACCACCCCATTGCTGGCAAAAGTGCATGAAGAATGGTGATGACTATGAAAAAAAAAAAAAAATTCTGAAGCACAAAAGGTCGCTCGTTTCAATAGTACCACTGTCGTCTCTGTATTTCTTCAACATTTTTAGTAAAAAAAAAAAAAAAAAAAAAAAGATGCATTGCTTTTGAAACAGCCCCCGTATTATCATCACTGTTTTTGTCTTTTTATGTTTTTTTTTATTTTACTTTACACTCAGCCTAACAAATAACGCTTGAGCAGCCCTGTTAACATTCCTCGGTTACCAATAAACTAACCCTTTCTGAAGTATATAAAATAAAACTTCTAAATGTGGACTGCCTAGGCAAGCTGAACTAACTTCCTCTGAAGGAGGAAGTGTCATGGGAATATTAAATTCAAAAGCAGTCACCAATAGCTTGTATATCCCGCTCAGGGGGAAATGACATTAGGTTTTTGCAGTTCTTGCAAGGAGGTATCGAGATCCTTCTCCATACAGTACCTGGTATTCCATAACGGTCACTCATCTAATACTGAGCAGGCTTCTTTTTTTTACATAGGTATCCAGGCCCAAAGACCACTCGAGGATAAGGGTTAAGAGTGAACAGTAGTAAATTGAACAATATAGTAATTCTTAGTAATAGAAATTCGGTAAATTCGTTAACTTAAGTGGAACGGCTCATCAAGAACTTGTTTACGTTACCATGAAAATAACAATAAAGCAGAGACAAACTCGCAACATCTCTTCTGTGAGAAAGAGGTTGCAGAGAATAGAAAAGGACATCTACGAGGCTACGAAGACTATTTTGAATTTTATGAAAGCAGGACAAGTCCTTTCTAGCAGCTCCTGTCCAAATGTGGTAACAGTACTCCATCCTTGGACGTACCTGGCCCTTATATAGATAGTGAATTGCATCAGCAGTGAGATATCTACTGGATCGATAGAAGGATCCCACCGTTTTTCCAGCGACCTTGGCAACAGATTTAATGTACATGTTCCATTTCGGATCAGGAGTAAAGGTCAAGCCCAGAAGCTTATCAAAACATGAGGCCTCCCCAAGACGAGAGCCATTCATTTCAATTGATGCCAGATGGGGATCAGAACGTTGATGGTGTAAAGATAAAAGCTTGGTTTTAGATACATTAAAAGTAACCAGTCACTCCTTTCCCCATCGTTGTTTTCTTTCTGCGATCTAACGAGGATCATTGTGTCAACGTGATATGCAGTACTAAAATGAACTAGGTCTGAACAGATGCATACCTCCTTTCGACAGCAATAAAGTCACTGTCAGATTGATTGTTAAGGGCGTATTTGAACAGTACAAACATCTACTCAGGTGCGCCAGCCAGCACTACAGATAAAGTGTTATTTCAATTTTTTTTTTTCTTCTCTTAGATTAGTTGTCCTACTACAATTTGAGGGTCAAATTTACCTATTATTTCACCGGTAGCTGGAAGAGTAGCAAGTGCTTAATATTACTTTTATCAACGGTAACAGAAAAAAATGATGCGATCACCATGATAAGATCTTATTTCAGAGATTTTTTCAGTTGTCCTATTGAACATGGTTGATATGCAACGAAAATGAAGAAGCAAAATTACAAATGAATGAGCGATGTCATTGTTCTGTAGACATGAAGATGTTCTATGATCATTGGCCGGAGTTTGTTCTTAGCCTAATACATGTCATCATAGAATATGGAATCGTTGATGTCATGATCAAACCCTATTGGATCTATTATGTTAAATTATGTATTAATACCTTTTTCCAGCAGCTATGGGTAAAGTATTAAGCAAGTTGCATTCAATTAATTATATACAATGAATCGTCTCTTCTGTTTTTGATCAGGGAAGGAGATATCCTTTAAGATTGAGGCAATTTCAATTTTCGTCTTAGAGTTTCTTTCTGATGGCGCTCGGTTAAAACTGATCTTGTGTCTCACTTTGCTCTCTTCGGGAAACAAATCAACAGGCGTAATATCTATTGTAAAATGATGCATTTTAAACAGGACTTAATCATCCGAGTCTATATTTTTTGGCTAGGAGCAATGTGTAGCATCTGTTTTGATCCTACATTTCATCTATTCTGTCATCGTTTAGTGAATAAGAAATCCTTCAAAACTGGGGCAATTTATATTTTTCTACCAAATGCAGAGAGTCCCTTTTTGTGGAAACAAAAAAGTGACCTTGTGTCTAACTCTGTCGTCATGGGGGAGACAAATAAATACGGAATGATATTTGATAAAATAGAAAAACTAAATCGAGCTGTACCAAAGACTTAAAAAAAATGATACTAAGCAGTCAGCATGAGATGAGGATCAAGATTAAGTGGTATAGTAGTTGTTGAAAAGGAGCCTTCGGGTCGCCCTTGAATATGGTTGACTACTCTACTTAGTAAGAACCACAAAACCGTTTGCAACCCATTAATGTAAATTCTTTTTCTTTTTTTTTTTTTTTTTTTTTTTGAATAACGACGATTGTATGGAGTTTTATATTTCTAATCTACACAGCGTTTCCTTTGTAGTAATTGCTTCCTTTTCCTTAGTGAAAAGAGAAAGAAAGGACACACAAAAAATAGGTTAGCAATTTTTTCGTATATTTTAAGTTGTAAAAAGTGGACAAACGTTTCAGCAATACTTCCGGCCACATGCATTTTACTCTAAACGCAGAAAATATAAAATGAAACAATTAAATTCAATTGCTACATTTATTATCCTACCAAAACTGCTTTAATCAACATTTGTTTACCTAAGGCTTTATTTCCCCGACATATTTTAATCATGCAAAATATATGCCAAAACATTCCTCCATTTTGGGATTGAATTATGTTTTAAAATTCTTCCATTCTTACTTTTTTCTTTTTCCCCTCTTTTTTTTTTTTTTAGTTCAGTGTTCTCTTTTACAATCATTCATTTTTGTTTTCTCTACCAATCTTTCTCCTTGATTGGGCAAAAAATGGCAACGTGTGTTCAATTTATCGTATAATGGACCGTTTATAATAAGTATTGTTTTTAGCATTTGTTATAAAATAGACGAACATAACGAATCTCCATTTTTCATTCAGTATTATGCATTATATGTCGACATTTCTTGCTCTTCTTCTTTTTCTTTTTCCCTTCTTATCCTTCTTCTCACTACTTTTTCTTTTTTCCTTCTTAATTTTCTTGTTCTTCTTTTTCCATTTTTTTCTTATCCTTCTTCTTCGCCCTTTCTTTTTCTTTTTTCCTTCTTATCCTTTTTCTTCTTCGTCTTCATTTTCTTATCAATTGTTTTCACCATGTTCTTTTTTCTCCTTCATTTTTTTCTTCATTATCTCGTTCTTCCTCATTTTTCATTCTTCTTCTTCATTTTATTCTATTTTATTTAAATTTTGGATGTTGATCCTATTTCTCCTTCTTTTTCTTCTTGTTCGTGTTCATTTTCTTATCTTTCGTATTCCTTTTTTTCTGCTTCCTCGTTTTTGTTTTTCATTCTTCTTATTCGTGCTCTTTTTCACTTTCTTTTTCTTTTATTTTCTTTTTCGTCATTAAATTTCTTCTTGTTTTTCATATCTATTCTACTTCTTCTACTTCTTCCTCTTCTTTTTCTTCTTCTTACTCTTTTTCCTTTTCGTTTTCATTTTCTTGTCGTTCTTCTTTGTCTTCTTCATTTTCTTCTACTTCTTTTTCATTTTACTTCTTCTTCATCGTTTTATTCTTTTATTTTTAATCCTTCATCTTAAGTTCCTTTTTTCAGTTTTTCTATTCTTCTTCTTCTTCTTCTTCTTCTTCTTCTTCTTCTTCCCAATTTTCTCATCCTTTTTCATTTTTCTTGTCCTCTTTTTCATTTTCTCCCTCCCGTTTATTACATTTCTTTCGCTTTCATTATCTTTTTCTTCTTATATTTTATTTTCTAGTTCTCCTTCTTCTATTCCATTTTATCCTTCTGCTTTTTCATATTCTTTTTCATTTTCTCCTTCTCCGTCTTCTTAATTTTTTTATTTTTATTTTCCTGTATGTCTCCATTTTCTTCTTCGTATTCAATCTGGATTAAGCCCCTTGATTTTCCTTGCACAAGGTTTATCCTATCAATTCGATCCTGTTAAAATTTTCCATATTCCATGTTATCTTTTTCCCTATGTCCCATTACATTGGTTGCTTTTGAAAATTTTGGATTTGCATCTCTTTTTCCTTACTCGCATCCTTTCGTATAGTTTTAATTTATTCCACAGATCTCTCTCCCTCCCTTTTTATCCATCCATCTATCTATCTATGCCTCTCTCTCACTCTCTCTCTATTATATATATATATATATATATATATATATATATATATATATATATATATATATATATATATATATACTAGAAAAAGTACCCGTCGTTCACTGGGTTCAAAAACAGCCTACAGAAAATGGACTCTGATTTATGAAAGTGTGATAGGTTATGAAAAGGACGGGTTGTAAAGAGATAGCTTCGAATTCGGGGGTATCAAAACCAAAGCAAAATATGATGAAAGAAAAAATAAAATAGATAAACACCATAATTTATTATACCATACCTGTTCACACTGAAACACTTATCACAATATTCTGTGGATCTATATTCAAAATCCTTGTTAAACTTTGTGACATATTGCCATTCTATGGAAGTCAGGCGTGAACAAACAACCCATAATTTTATTATACCATATTTCTTCAAACTGAAACATAATTATCAAAGTATACTTACGCAGATAGATATGAAAAGTCTTTATTAAAGTTTGTGCCTATTTCCATTCTATGGAGGCCAGGCGCGATGCCAGACGCCACAATTTTATCATACCATCTCTATTTAAGTTAAAACATACTTATCAAAGTATTATTATGTACATCTATATCAAAAACATTTGTAAACATTTTTTAAAATTTTTTATTTCCATACTTTGTGGACCAGGCGTGTACGCAGACCCCACAATTTTAATGAATCATCATTATGCCAGATAAAATATACCCATTCCTGTGTCTCGATACATCTTCTATCATATTATGTGATCAGTTTTTTATAATAGTCAACCATATAGGAGCCTATTCGTGACCAGACACACAGACAGACGTTCAGCTTTATATATATATATATATATATATATATATATATATATATATATATTCCACTGTGGAATTTATTATATACAATCTCTCACATTCTGAAAATCCTATCATAAGTTGCTCGCTTGGTTAGTATTGCTGGATGGCATCGTCCTTTCGAGTTAAAACTCCTACTTGTGAGACATCAGCTTGGGTTTATTAGCTGGTTGGATGATCGCGTCCCTTGTTGAGACGAAGTAGGTTCATTTCACAGTCGGATTTCGGCGCGGTTTGCTTGATCTTTGTTGGTTAATTGAAATTTTTGTGTGCAGGGTGTTTGCTCAGTTGGTAGAGTGCTTGCCTTGCATGCAAGAGGCTCGGGTTTCGAATCCTGAGTTCGGATGTGTCTAACTGATGAGCCCAAATGAGGGCGAAACTCGAGTCTTGGACTTCCAGTTCTTTGACTGTCATGGCTCTTGTGGGATGTGACGTTGTTTGGCTGTGGAATTTATTATATATATATATATATATATATATATATATATATATATATATATATATATATATATATATATATATATATAGAGAGAGAGAGAGAGAGAGAGAGAGAGAGAGAGAGAGAGAGAGGTTTTATATATATTATTTATACGAAAGTGCATTTTTACCTAAATGCGAGTTGGGAATAATTTTCTTTTTGACCAATTTGGTACCCCCTAAATGGGAAACGGTATATATATATTATTTTTAAAATATAATCATATTTTAAAAATAATATATATATACTCTATCTATCTATCGATCTATCTATCTTTGTCTGTTTAGCTATCTATATCTGTCTGTCTGTCTCTATCTCTCTCTCTCTCTCTCTCTCTCTCTCTATCTGTCTGTGTGTGTGTCTCTCTCTTTATCTGTCTGTCTCTCTTTCTGTCTATCTGTCTATCTATCTGTCTATCTATCTGTCTGTCTGTCTATTTGTCTGTCTGTCCGTTCATCTGCCTGTCTATCTTTCCCTCTTTATCCATCTATATATTCATCCATCCATCCACCTATCTATCTATCTATCTATCTATCCTCCTCCTCCTCCTTCTTATTCCCCTCTTCTTTGTCTCTATTCATTCTTTTGAAATTTCTCATTCGATATGTACCACTCATCAAATCCATTGATAAAACTATTTTTCACCTTTTAAAATGCCGTCATTAGTGTGACCAGATTACTGCGATCAAAAAGGAATGCCTGGATTTCAGTCTGCAATCAAAGGGATCCGCACATTATATTGGCTACTTAAGTTTGAGTAATGCATGTGAAAATATCCTGTGATGCCCTCATCATCTCATACATTACAAATTGCACACAACGAACTGTAAAATGTTGGCAGGTGGGGGCGTTTTAAGTGCATTTATTTAGATTCAACTATAGATCTGTGACCAAAAGTGTTCTTATAAAACTGAAAAGCTGTTGCAAAAGGGGGATAACTCGTGTAATTCTTCACAATAAGCAAATCTCTTCAAATGCCTCCTTTCCAAAGAGTAGGACAGAGGACACCAACATTCATCTGATCGACAAACTAAATGAAATGACCTAATCTATTCTAGTGTTATTTATGATGAATAGAATTTATAACTTTAAACTGATTAATAAACACAAGTAACTTATAACTTATAAAATAAATCTAGAAGAGTACCCGTCCAAGGATGGGTAAAATTAACTGCTCAAATAAAACAGTTTTCGGCTATTTTATACCCCTTTATTGAGATTTAAAATCAATATATAATGATATTAAACCTCATGTCCAGAATCCCCATTCCAATGGTATTCAAACTCCATTAAAACATATTATATATTTATTAGTTTTGATTCTAGAAAATCTATAATTAAAGGGGTCTTCAGAGGAAATCAAAATTAGGGGGATTCTTGCTTAATTGTTTTATAATTGACTATGGATCAAATTTGATGCAAATCTGAAATATTATAATATTCCCCCCTCCTTCGAATATTATTTTAATATACTCCAAAGAAACTGAAATTTATGGAATACCTATTAATTGACGACTAATACGCAATGTAAAAATCTCCACAAAAATTGGACATATCTGAATTTTCACAAATGGTTTCCATCCCCTTTTTACCATAAAACTAAATGAAACTAAATATATATATATATATATATATATATATATATATATATATATATATACGTTACGACACATTGCATCTAGCAGCTGTGTTTCAAACTTCATAATGATCGGTTAATTACTTTGGGCATGAATCCTGTGCATCCAAATATACAAACTTATATACATCATTTCAGTAATTATAGAAGTAACTAGACTCATGAAAAAGAATTTCCAAAACTACCATGCAAATATACACGGTGAACCAAGTGCAGGAAAAATTCAAACAATTGCACCCAAAAGGTCGGTCAGACTCTTAAAAAGGTCTCTCGATTGGAATATCTGAGTAAGTGGACAAATGTTTTGCATCTGGTAGGATGACCCACCCACAACTTGAACAAGATAATAAGAAATTTTTTTAAATACCCAGCTGTATATAAACAGAGATTGTCAGGCAATTTATCGGCTGTCTGTGGACATTCACATTTAAACTTCTTGTGTTAATTTTTTTTTTAAATTATCTCATTATTTAAAACAATTTTGGTAGATTATTTTTTCTTACTAGATTCACCGCTTCTCAAGGGCCAAAAGCCACTCGAGGATAAGATGTCAAATGGCTGTTGGGACAACGCAGTGATGATCAGTAATAAATGAAATTGGGCAGATTCAAGAGGATGACTCAGTAAAAGCTTGTTTATGTTGGACTTGAAAATGAGCGTGTCAGCTGTGAAGCAGCTCCGCGGTATTGCGTTCCACAACTGGGTAAGCGATGTCTTAAGTAATTCAATTGAACTTCACAGACGTCCAATAAAAAAATAATACAAGGAAGAAAGATCAGCATGCCACAGCTGTTAGTTAATAAAGTATATATTATTTCGTATAATGTCTATTTTGTCGTTAAAACAAACAAACAAACAAACAAACAAAAAGAACAGCAAAATAACTCGAAGGTATTTATAAGATTTAAATTACAGCGTTTCGTAAGAAGTAGTACTTGCTTTTATTGCAATAGAGATTTTTAATGATATATTCCTTTATGGAATTATCTTTATAAATATGAGAATATGAAACGAAAATTATCAATAAGTCCTCACTAGGGCTGTAACAACACCATATCCTTTTCATTCTTTTGACTCTCAAGTATATATCCGACACAGTAACACACAGTAAGACACGGTCAATCAACCGAGAACCTCATCAGTCTATATAGAAACATACAAGATATTAACGGATATTTACTAATGAGTAAAAACAATGAAAAGAATATGCTGTTGTCACAGCCCTAGTGATCACCTATCACGACTAAGCAGTACTCTGATTAAAGGTCAATTCGGTGGAATTGAAATGGTGAAGAATAGTATGAGAGGATTGAAATTGATGGATGGAATAAATAAAATTGGATTACATATGAGGACGGTACATAATAAATATTCGTTTCCCCTTTTCTCTCTCCTTTTCTCCCCTCTCTCTTTCTCTCTGTCCCTCTCTGTCTCTCTCTCTCTCTCTCTCTCTCTGTCCCTCTTCCTTTTTTATTTTTTCAACATAGGTATCACCACTTATCAAGGCTCAGAGACCACTCAGGGATAAGGGTAAAGAGTGTACGGTAGTCAATTGGATAATATAGTAATCGTTAGTAATGGAAATTCGATAAATTTATTAACTACAGTGGAACGGCTCATCAAGAACTTGTTTATGTTGGACTTGAAGACAATCAGATTCTAGTCAGCTGGAAAGCAGAAAAACGGAAGAGAGTTCCACAAACGTGCACTTCTAAGGAAGACGCTTTGTTCATGGAATCTACGTTTAGGTTTAAGCACAGATAAAGAGTGAGGGGAATTATTGATAGTGTTTTCAGCTAGACGAGTATTTCTTGTGAAAGTTTTGCGAGGGGAGACCATAGATTGAAGCACAGTCAAGCACTTGCCATGAAAATAATGATAAAGCAGAGACAAACTCGCAAGAGCTATTCTGTGAGAAAAGAACATCTCCTACGAGGCTACGAAGTCTATTTTGAACTCTATCAAGGCAGGACAAGTCCTTTCTAGGAGCTCCTGCCAAGATATGGCAGCAGTACTCGATACTTGGACGTACCTGGCTCTTATTTAGATAGAGAATTGCATCAGCAGTCAGATATCTACTGGATAGAGAGAAGGATCCCGCTATTTTCCCAGTGGCCTAGGCAACATATTTGATGTACGTGTTCAATTTCAGATCAGGAGTAAAGGTCAAGCCCAGAAGCTTGTCAAAACATGAGGCCTCCCAAAGACGAAAGCCATTCATTTCAATTGATGCCAGATGGGGATCAAAGCGTTGATGATGTAAAGATAAAAGCTTGGTTTTAGATGCATTAAAAGTAACAAGTCACTCCTTTCCCGTCGAGAGATTCAAGATCAGATAAGAGAGAATTTTTTTTTTTACACAGTGTTCACCACTTATCAAGGCCCGGAAGCCACTCAGGGATAAGGGTTATTGCAAGTACATTACGTTAGTGTGGAGATTTGATGAAGTGTTTACTTAATGGGGCGATTCATTAGGAATTTGTTAACGTTAGACTTGAACACATCCAAGTTGTAGTCAGGTGGGAAGCAGGCAGATGGAACAGAGTTCCGCAGGCGTGCAGTTCTAAGAAAGAAGCTTTGTTCATGGAATCCACGTTTTGATTTAGGCACAGATAAAGAGTGGGGGAAATTTTTCACACTGGATTCGGCTAGATGGGTGTTTTTTGTGAAAGATTGGCAAAGGGCGACCAGAGATTGGAGTTCAGACGAGCACCTGCCATGGAAATAACGATAAAACAAGGATAGGCTCGCAACGCCTCTTCTGTGGGAGAGAGGTTGCAGGGTAGAGAAAAGGGCATCCCCCACCAAACCACAAAGTCTATTTTGTACTCTGTCAAGGCAGGATAGGCTGTTTTTAGCAGCTCCTGCCCAGATATGGCAGCAGTATTCCATCCTTGGACGTACTTTTATATAGATAGAGAATTGCATCAGTAGTGAGATATCTTCTGGAGCGGTAGAATGATCTCACCATCTTTCCAGCGACCTTGGCAACAGACTTGATGTACGTGTCCCATTTCAGATCAGGAGTAAAGGTCAAGCCCAGAAGCTTGTCAAAACACGGGGCCTCTCCCAGACGAGCCATCCATCCCAATTGATGCCAGATGGGGATCAGAGCGTTGATGATGTAAGGATAGGAGTTTGGTATTAGATGCAATAAAGGTAACCAGCCACGTCTTCCCCCACTGAACTACGCGCTCGAGATTAGAGGAGAGAGAATCCGAGAGAACTTTGTCATTTACAGCCTTTGATGTGTTGCCGTAGATGGTCGTGTCATCAGCATAGATGTCAACGAATGATTTAAGTATGTGTTTAGGGAGGTCATTGATGTAGATTAGGAAGAGAGTTGGGCCCAGGAGTGACCCCTGAGGGACTCCAGCATTAATACTGCAGGCCTCTAATTTTTTTCCATCGACCACTACTCTTATGAGCCTATCGGAGAGAAATAATTTAATGATTGAGAAAACGTTTCCAGTTATACCATAGCTGGAAATCTTGTGAAGTAGACCCTTATGCCATACCTTGTCGATGGCTTTTGATATATCAAGAGCAATTGCCCTAGAAAGGAAGCCTTTGTCAAGAGATTCACTAATCCTGTGAGATATAACCGTCAGCACATCTGCGGTAGATTTGCAGAGCGGAAACCATATTGTGTGTCACTAAGAAGGTTGTTTCTGCTGAGGTGGTTGACTATTTCTCTATTTAATATGGATTCCAGCAACTTACTCATAACAGGCAGGAGACTTATAGGTCTGTACTGAGAGGGAAATGACATCATCTGAATTCTTAAATACAGGGCAAACTGATGAGGTCTTCCAGGGAGTCGGAAAGCACTTCTCCTTAAGGCAGCATTTAAACAGTTTCGTAAGTATGGGAGCAAGTTCTGGTTGAAGCTTTTTTAACACTATAATTGGGATGCCATCAGGGTCAGCAGGGCCAGTTGCTTTACTGGAATCAAGGTTCTTGATTAGCTTGGCGACCTCATGCACGGATATTTGTATGTTACCTAGCATGTTCTGTGTTATAGGAGGAAATATGGGGAGTTGATGGCCTTCGTCGCATAGGGTAGAATTAGCTGCAAAGTTCTTTGCAAATAGTTTGGCCTTGTCTGAAGCTGACGAGATGACCTCTGGTCCACTGATAATGGCCGGGAGAGAACGCACATTTCTGTTCAGGATCCTATTTGTTATTTGCCAAAATTGGTGGGAACCAAGCTGCTGATCAGCTACCTTGAATTTAACAGACTGGGCATATAGCTCTCTTGCATTTTTTATTACTCTTTTACAGTGGTTGCTGGCAGTCCTGAAAGCAGCTTTAGTCTCAGTGCATCTATTACGTTGGTAGCTATGGAAAAAGTGATTTCTGTGCGTGATAGCAGCAGCACATTCTGGGGAGAACCATGGCTGGCTATTAGGTTTTTGTTGGAATTTTTTAGATAGTATATCCCAGTCAGCCATAGAGTATCGGTACACAGTACGGTGAAGGGGTACGTCTGGGGACTTCTTACATTTCGTTTTTATCTTAACTGATACGACGGAGTGGTCGGAGTATCCTAGAGTAGAATGAACGGAACATGAATATAGCTCAGGGGACGTTGAGAGAAAAAGGTCTAGGAGGCTTGCATATTGACCGGGTGTATCGGGCACACGGGTGGGTTTGCAAACAATCTGAGTGAGATCATAAGCAATGGCAAAATCATGACAAAACCTCCCCTCATCGTTTGTCTTATTTGAATGGGTCAGCCATTCCATGTTATGGACGAAGTCACCACAGATGTGGATGTTAGCCGAAGGATATGCAGACAGGATGTGGTCTATTTTCTCAGATATGCTCTTAAAGATATTAACTCCGCCATTGTGGGGCCGATAGAGGGCAAATATAAATGCAGTGGTGTTAGCAAGTGCAACCCAGAAGCACATATAGGGTAAGTTAGGATCTTCTCTAGAGATATCCCTGCCACACGGGAAGCCATCTTTAATGTAGGCACATATTCCATGCCCATGGCGATCTTAGGGGTCAGATTTAGCTGTTAAATTAGAGTATCCGTTAATTATGAACTCATCTAGGGAAGTGGTCGGCCCTATTCCAGTTTCGTTTTGAATTAATATGTTCGGTTTCGTCTCCAGTAATTGGGTTTCAACCTCTGGAAGGTTGGAACGTAGACCCCTGAGAATCAGAGAAACTTAATAGTTCATGGTCTTAGATGTGCTGCCATAGATGGTAGTGTCATCAGCATAATTTTTTTATTTTTTTATTGCATTTTCACCCCAAACAAGGCACACTGCCATTTGGTGTAGGGGGCTACTATCAGGGGCAAATACTACAGGGGTACTATGTGGGGATTTGGGCAGCAAGATGTTGGTTCACGTTACACTTGAACTTCTGCACGTCAGTACAGTTGGGAAAGCAGGGACCTGGAATGGAATTCCAAAGTCTAGCGGTTCTGGGGAAGAAACTACTGGAGTAGAAAGATCTTTTACATCTAGGGATCTCTACAGTGTGGGGGTGGGATTTTCCAGCCTGTCGGGTCTGTCGAGGGTGTTCACGTTGTGGGAGCACAAGTGCTTGCGGTTCGTTAGAGCATTCACAATTAAAATACTTGTAGAACAGGCAGAGGGATGCAACGTTTCGTCAATGAGACAGATGCTGAAACTTAGATGCCAGTTCAGGGCCTATCAGATTTGCGACTCTCTTTTGAACCTTGTCAAGGAGTGAGAGACTAGTAGCTGATGCACCCGCCCAAATATGACAACAATACTCTATACATGGGCGAATGGTTGCCTTATAGAGGTACAGTATACTTTCGGATGTTAGTAGTTTTCTAGCACGGTAGAGAGAGCCCACCTTTCTTGCAGCGGCCCTGGCAATGCCTTCAATGTAATTGTTCCAACTCACGTTTCCTGTGAACGTTAGGCCAAGGAGTTTGAAAGATGTACTCTCAGATAAAGAGTCGTTAGCCATTGCTATAGGTGGTAGAGAAGGTTTCTTGTAATTATTGAATGAAACTAGTTTAGTCTTGGCGGCATTGAACGTGACCATCCATTTTTATCCTCATTCCACTACAGATTGGAGGTCATCCTCTAGTAGAGTTTTAGCCATTTCTTTAGATATGCGTTCATTTGCTTTCCTCTCGTGACTGTTATAGAGTGTGGTGTCATCAGCATATATACCTATCTCAGAGGCAATTTTGTTGGGGAGGTCATTTATGAATATCAGGAACAGTAGAGGTCCAAGGATAGACTCCTGGGGCACTCCCGCATTTATATCATATTGTTTAGATGTACGGCCGTCAAGGACAACATGGATTTTTCTCTTATCTAAGAAGGATTTAATTATGTTAAGTATTCTACCAGTGATACTGTATGATCAAATTTTCCTGAGGAGGCCTTTTTTCCATACCCTGTCAAAAGCCTTAGATATATCTAGACCTATCGCTCTCCCCTCCCTCACTTTGTCCAGTGAATGGTATATACATTCAGAGATTACAGTAAGGATGTCTGCTGTGGAACGGGCTTGTCTAAATCCATATTGTTGGTCAATCAGAAGTTTAGCATCTGTAAGGTGATGAACTAAAGCATGGTTAATTAATGTCTCAAATATTTTGGCAAAAAATGGGAGCAGGTTAATGGGGCGATAATTTAATGGGCTAGTTCTTTCGCCAGAATTCTTGAATACTGGTACCACAGAAGCAGTTTTCCAACAGCCCGGAAAGCAAGATTCGCTAAGGCATTTGTTGTAGAGTTTGGAGAGAACTGGAGCTACTTTGGCTGAGCACTTTTTTAATAGCACAGCCGGGATGAGATCGGATCCACATGCTTTTGAAGTGTCAAGGTTTTTTATGATAGCATGCACCTGAGCAGGGGTGATTTTCAGATCGTCTAGCGTGGTGTCTGTCTGCATAGGAAATTCAGGTAGGGGGTGGTCGGAAGGGTCCAGTGTGGAGTTTGAGGCAAACCGACTGGCAAGCATGTTAGCCTTTTCGGTTGCTGAGCAAACGATCTCATGATTGTTGGTTAGTGGGGGAATTGTTGATTGCCCATTATTTACTACATTGTTGTAGATTTTCCAGATGTCACGAGTTCCTAGTTTTTGTGCTTCGATGCGTTTTTTAGTGGTTTCCGTAAATTCTCTCTTAGCTTTCGCTATTTCTTTCTTAATATTACTTCTAGCTTCTCTGTACATCTGTCTGTTTGAACTCTACGAATGATGTAAGGATGTGATTTTGAAGATCATTAATGTAGATCAGGAAGAGAGTTGGGCCCAGAATGGATCCCTGAGAGACTCCAGCATTAATACTATGAGCTTCTGAGTTTTGCCCATCAACTACTACTCTTATGAACGTATCAGAGAGAAATGATTTAATAATTGAGAAGACATTTCCAGCTATGGTATAGCTGGAGATCTTGTGAAGTAAACCTTTATGCTATACCCTATAAAAGGCCTTCAATATGTCAAGAGCAATTGCTCTAGAAAGGTAGCCTCTGTCAAGAGATTCGCTAATCCTATGAGATATAACTATAAGCACAACTGCTGTAGATCTAGCAGAACGGAAACCATATTGCATGTCACTAAGAAGGTTATTTTTGCTGAGATGACTTATTGGTTTGTACTGAGAAGAGGGAAATATTTATTTTTTATTTATTTTCTGTATGGCGATGTTTACAAGTTGGCGAATGTTGTTGGTTACATCTGATGAGGATCCTTCGTCCAGGAGCCTAGACTGGATGTGAAACGTACTCATATCTGTAAAGTCTGAAAGGAAAATTAGAAAGAGAACAAAATACTTGTGTGTTTAGGTTTTTATCTTAAAGGTAAATATTTTTGCTCCGATGATTGGCTGATAGAAACTGCTGATTAATGTATTATCCAATCGAGTTGAGTTCACATTTCTATGCATACTTTCAAAGCATATATATATATATATATATATATATATATATATATATATATATATATATATATATATATATATATAAAGCTGAACGTCTGTGTGTGTGTGTGTGTGTGTGTGTGTGTGTGTGTGTGTGTGTGTGTGTGTGTGTGTGTGGTCACGAATAGGCTCCTATATGGTTGACTATTTTAAAAAACTGATTGCATATAATGATAGAATATGTATCGAGGATCAGGAATGGGTATGTTTGATCTGGCAGAATGGTGGGTCATAAAAATTATGGGGTCTGCGTTCGCGACTGGACCACAAAGTATGGAAATAAAAATAAAATGAAAAAAAAATGTTTACAAGTGTTTTTGATATAGATGTACATAAGAATACTTTGATAAGTATGTTTCAACTTAAATAGTGATGGCATAATAAAAGTGGGGTCTGTGTTCACGCCTTTACTCCATGGGAATATGGCACAAACTTTAACAAAGACTTTTCATATCTATTTGCGTAAGTATACTTTGATAATTATTTTTCAGTTTGAAGAAATATTGTATAATAAAATTATTGGGTATTCGTTCGCACCTGACCTCCATAGAATGTAAATATGTCACAAAGTTTAACAAGGTTTTTTAAAAGGGGTGAGGGTCCACAATAACATCTTAACTTTAATCTTAATTCACGTTAGCTTTTATTTTTTTTTTTAGTTAAATCATATTGTGTGGAATAAATTCACCTCATAAATTCACGTTCTTATTAAAGTGAAAGACAAAAAAAGTCGGAACTTTAGACAATTCTCGACACAAATTTTGCATAACCCTGTTGTTTTCCTTCTCCACTTGCATGTAGCACGCTTTCGAAAATAGATAAATAATAAAAAATAAGAACGTTACTTGTTATCGTGTCAAAAGAAGGAAAAAATCATGCCTACGTGATTACGCATCTTTTTATAAACCTTTACATTACCTTTTTATTTTTATTTATATATCTGTTTAAGCTTTTGTTGTCAGTGTACTAGAAGGAATTCAGTTGATTACAACCCTTTCTGCGTGTTCTTTACATTACAATAGTACAACCCTGAATCTGACAGCACAATACTACACAGTTCAATAGTGTAACATTGAAACGAAGCTGTTCTGCTTGAAAAGGGCGCCATTTTCTTCTTATTCATATTTATATCGATTCTTTGCTTTAAAAAACTAAAGTAATTACCTGTTTACTTTTTTAATATCCCATTTTGCAGCTTCTGATTATTTTACTAAAGTAAGTAAAGCTTCATTATTTTTCAAAACTGTTTTTGTTTCTTTGTTTTTCGATATTTCGTCGATATTATTTAGTAAGAGTGTTTAGCAGAAAAGCCAAGAAACGACTACCTTAAAAAATAAATATACAAGAAATAAATGTTACCATAGTCAATAAAAGTTCAATTCATGATTTTTTTGTTTTGAAATAGTTTTTAATGCTCTTTACTTGAAATAATTTCACCGAACCGAAATTAAAACGAAATTTGAGGCGATAACTACTTAAATGAATTTTTATATAAACTACACATGCCATAATCGAATATTCCTCAAGCACAAAACAACGGAAAACATTAAAATATGTTTATAAATATTCCTTACGTTGACGGAACTCTCTTAAATTGTTAACACAGAATGCTCAGGTGCCTCTCCTTCAAATTAA